>NC_143026.1:72715000-73045000 GCF_057628025.1 Oncorhynchus mykiss | reverse complement strand
CTCTGAGTTTAATGTAGGTCAGGATCCGACAAAGCAGATCAGACACGGATTGTAACCTAAGCTTTGCCTGTCTGGGCAGAAATAGACTGGCACATGATGACGTTGAGTTAGCTAGGCAACATTATGCAAGTTCTTATTCTGATTAGGCAGGATGTGCTTAGTCCTTACCTTGCCCCGGCACACAGACAAATACGAGGTAGACCAACTCAGCTCAGTTGGCCAGGAGCAAGTAGTTGAAGCTCACGGTATGGTTTTGGTCCTTTGTCATTCCGCAACTTGTTATTGATTGTGAACCGATCAGATGATTGACATAATAATGTAACATCTGTAACATCCATTGCAGGGTTACTTCTTTGGCTGGAGCAAAAACCTGCACTTACATCGGCTCTTTATGGATCTTCCTCTCTCCCTCTCTTCCTCTCTCCCTCACGCTCATCTCATCCCCTTTCTCCTTCTCCCTCCCCTCTCCCATTCTCTATCCCTCTTTCTCTCCATCTCTCTCGCTCTCTCCAGTGTGTATTAGATCACATTGGCTGTCCCTCGCGTCACTCTGTCATAATCTGTGAGGGGCCTTGTCCCGTTGACAACCCGTCATCTCTTGCATGCACGCACACGCCTGCTTCAGCCCTAGGGGAGACGGGATTGCTGTGCCCCCTTACCCCCACATCACATCACATCACAGCCACCACTCAACCGGCCCATCTCATCTTCATTACAAACAGACGCCCCAGAATGGATGGTCCACTGTCTGTTTCAGGCTATCTCCCTCTGTCTGTTTTTCTTTGTCTCTTCATCTCTCTCTTTCTGTATAGTTCTCTGTCTGTCTGTCTGTCTGTCTGTCTGTCTGTCTAGCTTTCTCTGTCAATCTCTCTCTCTCTCTGTCAATCTCTGCCCACGTAGAGAATGAACCAAACCACTGTGGGTGCTTCACTGTCAGTATCTCTCTTTATAACACAACCATGAGGAGACTGACTTATACAACAGCTCCCACACTGAAGAGGCTTTCAGCTACTCCATACTACTGCTAAAACACAACATCAGTTAGAGTGACTGTCGGACTCCTCTTCTATCTTAACACCACTGAAAACCACAGCACAGGTTAGAGAGAGAGAGAGAGAGTCATCTTTCCAGGGCCTCAATTTACTCATACCCTACTGGAAAGCTGTGACAGGACTATACTATTAATCATCATTACCATAGTATGGTTGGATGGCTGACCCTGAGTAGAAGTAGAAGCCGTGTTTATTAGAAACTCACATCCAGACTGGATTGTACACCAATCTACATACATGTTTTATCTATACAATCCAGGAGGAGCCACCTGTCCCCTCAGCCCTGTAGTATCATTATTATCATGACTCATCTAGCAAACCATAATTGGTTCTGTCAAAGTTTTTAGAACATTCGTTAGGTCTCAACAAATGTTCTCATAAGACAAAAAGTGTTTAGTGGTGCTGATGTTGCAAGAACATTCCTAGAACCCATTTAATCTGTTCTTTAAAGGCTCCCAGAATGTCTCATTAGGTTGTGGGAACAGTCTGGTGAGAACCTTCTGGGGACATCGCAAAGGATACAGTATGTTCCCAAAACACAAAAACTGTCCAGTTGTGCAGATTATTCTATAATGTTTATTTTAGGGTGCAAAAAACATTCACCTGATGTTACAAGAACGTTCCTACAACACATTTCAATATAACAATATGGAAGAAAATGAAACCTATTCTACAAGATCCAAAATCATTTCCGAAAAACACAACTTTATGGAACAATCATTGGATAGCTTTCAGAATTCACCTATAAATTGGTCCACATGGAAAACTAAAGGCATAGAAACCATAAATGACTTGGTAACAGGAAGTACATTTATTTCCATGACAGAACTCAAAAGTCATTTTCGAACTGACCAATGTAGATAGTCTGAAATATATGCAACTTAAAAGTTCCATATCATGACATTTTGATTTGAAATCTTTTGGACATCAGAGCAACCTTGAGTAAATCCTATTTGAGTCAGAAAAGGGTGTTCATATGACGTGGAAGACATAGATAACCTTGCAGAGAGCATATCCAACTGACAATCTCTTAGAAAAAAACATGAACTATTGGAACAAAGACTTAAAAATAACTGATGTTGGCACAAGATGGAGGGAAAGTTGCAGCATAACTAACGAAATTACAGTTAACGAAAATGTAAGCTTAGTCCAGTATAAACTAATGTATAGAATTTATTATACATCAGACATAATGTAAGGATATACCAGATTGGTTGGATGATCCTCCTCTTCACTCATCTTGAAAAAACGTATATTAAAAACATGGAAATGAATCAATCTTAACACAATGGAAGAATGGAATGATCTATTATTTCAATATTTCAAGTCCTTGTACATCACTGGGGCCGAGCTCCCTGCCATCAAGGATCTCTATACCAGGCTGTGTCAGAGGAAGACCCTAAAAATGGTCAGAGACTCCAGCCACCCAAGTCATAGACTGTTCTCTCTGCTACCGCACGGCAAGCGGAACCAATGCACAAAGTCTGGAACCAACAGGACCCTGAACAGCTTCTACCCCCAAGCCATAAGACTGCTAAATAGTTGGTAAAATATACTGAACAAAAATATAAACGCAACATTTAATAATTTATTCGATTTTACTGAGTTAAAGTTCACATGAGGAAATCAGTCAATTAAAATAAATTCATTAGGCCCTAATCTGTGGATTTCACATGACTGGAAATACAGTTACGCATCAGTTGGGCCTCAGGATCTTGTCACGGTATTTTGGTGCATTCAAAATTGCCATCGATAAAATGCAATTGTGTCATTGTCCATAGCTTATGCCTGCCAATACCATAACCCCACTGCCACCATGGGGCACTCTGTTCACAACGCTGACATCAGCAAACCGCTCGCCCACGATGCCATACACTTTGTCTGACGTTGTGAGGCCGGTTGGACATACTGACAAATTCTCTAAAATGACATTGGAGCTTATGGTGGATGGATTCTCTTGGTGAAGGAGAAATGCTCACGAACAGGGATGTAAAATGTGCACAACATTTTAGAGAAATACTTGTGCGTATGGAACATTTCTGGGATCTTTTATTTCAGCTCATGAAACATGGGACCAACACTTTACATGTTGCGTTTATAGTTTTGTCCAATGTTGTTAACAAAATAGCATGCAGAATTTAGACTAACATAAAAAAATAAAAACTTTGTAAAAATGGACTGTTCCACTTTTTTATGCACCCGATATAATCCCTACTTTGAGACGCTTGACGCCCCTGTTCTATTTTTTAGGATCTGAAAAGCAAAAGTGACCCTAGATCCGCACTCGGAGTCTTGGATACCTTGTCAATATGTGCCCAGAAGTATGCAGCATATAAAGGGATGGTGAATAACCCAGTTAGCAGTATTTCCCTGGTTTAGTAATATCTAAGGCTAAAACAGAAACAATGAATTCCTGATTGAACATACTGCCATGGCTATATACTGAACAAATAGTAGAGCTTTCCTGGTGGTGCAGAGTATAAAAAACCTGGCTTGAGAACCAGGCATTGCAGGTTGTCAACATACAGTTGAAGTCGGAAGTTTACATACACTTAGGTTGGAGTCATTAAAACTCGTTTTTCAACCACTCCACAAATTTCTCCACTCCACAAAACTATAGTTTTGGCAAGTCGGTTAGGACATATACTTTGTGCATGACACAAGTAATTTTTCACTTATAATTCACTGTATCACAATTCCAGTGGGTCAGAAGTTGACATACACCAAGATGACTGGGCTGTAACGGCATTCAGGTGAAGACCAAGGTGCAGCGTGGTATGTGTTCATATTATTTATTCTGACTGAACACTGAATACAAAATAACAAAATAATACATATAAACGCACCTTGCAGGTAACCATGGATGACAGAGGACGAACAATGATTCCAAGCACCACCCACCTTTTGAAGCTTCCAGTCTGTTATTTGAACTCAATCAGCATGACAATTGCCCTCATACAAACTGGGGCATATTTGTCATTCTTAAAACTTTTGGCCACGACTGTACACGGCCCAGTACATCACCGGGGCCAAGCTTCCTGCCATCCAGGACCTCTATATCAGGCGGTGTCAGAGGAAGGCCCTAAAAATTGTCAAAGCCTCCAGCCACCCTAGTCATAGACTGTTCTCTCTGCTACCGCATGGCAAGCGGTACCGGAGCACCAAGTCTTGGTCCAAGAGGCTTCTTAACAGCTTCTACCCCAAGCCATAAGACTCCTGAACAGCTAATCAAATGGCTACCCAGACTATTTGCATTGCCTTTTTCCGACTGTCCAACTCCTGGCTGAACCCTACGTCACAGCCACTGACAAAACACATGCCTGCAATCCTTACATTGTAGCGCAGCAGGAGAGAGTGGTGTCATCACGGTAGCACATTCAGAGATCAATTTATAGCCATTCATGTAAAATAATTTATAGATTTTAAACAAAACAACTGTCACATCTGCTCCTGCCACGCCCTCTAGTGCTCATCTGGTTGACCTGCCGCCACTCCCCCAGTGCTCTCTCCCTCTCTGTGTGTGTGTGTGATTGTGTGGGCGGAGGTGTGCTGGTGTACAGGTGTGCTGTAGTCAGAGCAGATCCCAACCAGCTGCAACCTGTTCCATAATCAAGACCAATACAAATACTCAGTCCTGCCACTTCCACACTGCCAGATCGTAATCTCTGCTCAGTCAGTCCATGTTTCTAGAAACTGAACAAGTTCCACAGACATATTACTAACAGAAATTGAATAATGTGTCCCTGAACAAAGGGGGGTCAAAATCAAAAGTAACAGTCAGTGTCTGGTGTGGCCACCAGCTGCATTAAGTACTGCAGTGCATCTCCTCCTCATGGACTGCACCAGATTTGCTGTGAGATGTTACCCCACTCTTCCACCAATGCACCTGCAAGTTCCCGGACATTTCTGGGGGGGAATGGTCCTAGCCCTCACCCTCCGATCCAACAGGTCCCAGACGTGCTCAATGGGATTGAGATCTGGGCTCTTCGCTGGCCATGGCAGAACACTGACATTCCTGTCTTGCAGGAAATCACGCACAGAATGAGCAGTAGGCTGGTTGCATTGTCATGCTGGAGGGTCATGTCAGGATGAGCATGCAGGAAGGGTACCACCTGAGGGAGGACTCTCCACCTAGATCCTTCTCCAGAGTACAGACCTCGGTGTAACGCTCATTCCTTTGACGATAAACGCGAATCTGACCATCACCCCTGGTGAGACAAAATCGCAACTCGTCAGTTAAGAGCACTTTTTGCCAGTCCTGTCTGGTCCAGCGATGGTGGGTTTGTGCCCATAGGTGACGCTGTTGCCGGTGATGTGGTGAGGACCTGCCCTACAAGCCCTCAGCCCAGCCTCTCTCAGCCTATTGCGGACAGTCTGAGCACTGACGGAGGGATTGTGCGTTCATAGTTTAACTAAGGCAGTTGTTGTTGCCATCTTGTACCTGTCCCGCAAATGTCATGTTGGGATGTACCGATTCTGTGCAGGTGTTGTTACATGTGGTCTGCCACTGCGAGGACGATCAGCTGTCCGTCCTGTATCCCTGTGGCGCTGTCTTAGGCGTCTCACAGTACGGACATTGCAATTTATTGCCCTGGCCACATCTGCAGTCCTCATGCCTCCTTGCAGCATGCCTAAGGCACGTTCATGCAGATGAGCAGGGACCCTGGGCATCTTTCTTTTGGTGTCAGTAGAAAGACCTCTTTTTAGTGTCCTATGTTTTCATAACTGTGACCTTAATTGCCTACCGTCTGTAAGCTGTTAGTGTCTTAACGACTGTTCCACAGGTGCATGTTCATTAATTGTTAACATTTTTACAAGAAAGGTGAGATTGTAACCTTCCTTTCAGCATTACTAGTTATTGTTTATGACCCTCTCGTGATAAATAATTCTTTTTGGGGATTATGTAGATTACATTTAGTTACATTCAGCTGGATAATCATCCACACAACTGGACAGTTGTTTTGTGTTTTGGGGGATATTATTTAGAGTTAGTGTATGTAGCACCTCTGTAGTCACGGTTCGTTGTTTGTTTCTTGTTTCGTTTATTAGTTTCACTTTAATAAATTATGTGGAACTGTAATCACGCTGCGCCTTGGTCCTTTTCAACAAACGATCGTGACTGAATATCCCACTACAATAGGACCAAGCATCGTGCCCGGGAAGAGAAGGTATCCTGGGCTTGGGAGGAGATAAAGGAGGAGAAGACATCCTGGACTTGGAGGGAAATTATGGCTGGAGACGAAAGCCTTCCGTGGAAGCAGACGCAGGGTGAGAAGAGAGGACAGCGACGACGCCGGGGTTCGCGGCCACAGAGTAAGCCCAAAAGACAGCCCAAATTATTTTTGTGGGGGGGGGGGGGGGGGACATGGGGTGGTCGGCGGAGCCGAGGAATGAGCCAGAGACCGTCAGGGAGTCGAAGGAGGAACTCGACAAAAGATTCCGGAGAGAGGTGATGGCGATGAGAGTGCTGCAGAGCGGGCATGCTGAGGAGCGTGACACCAGTCCGGTGTCATCTGCACCGGTTTCACGCATCTGGCCTCCAGTGTGCCTCCCCAGTCCGGTACGTCCTGTGTTTCCTCCACGTACTCACCCTGAAGTGTGTTTCACCGTTCCGGTACAATTTGTGCCGGTTCTACGCACCAGGTCTCCAGTGCGCCTCCACAGCCCAGTATGTCCTGCGCCAGCTCCCCACACTCACCGTGCGAGCACCCCATGTGCCCCACCCCAAAGTGTCATCGTTCCGGCACCATCTGTGCCAGCTCTACGCACCAGGTCTACAGTGCGCCTCCTAAGCCCAGTACGTCCTGTGCCTCCTCCTCGCACTCTCCCTGAAGTGAGTGTCCCCAGTCCGGTACGTCCTGTGCCTGCTCCTCACACTCTCCCTGAAGTGCGTGTCCCCAGTCCGGTACGTCCTGTGCCTGCTCCTCGCACTCTCCCTGAAGTGCGTGTCCCCAGTCCGGTACGTCCTGTGCCTGCTCCTCGCACTCTCCCTCAAGTGTGCCTTCCCAGTCAGGTACGTCCTGTGCCTCCTCCCCGCACTCGCCCTGAAGTGCGTGTCACCAGACCGGTACCACCAGTGCCGGCCCCACGCACCAGGCTTCCTGCAACAATCCCCAGTCCAGAGCTTCCAGCGACGGTTCCCAGTCCAGAGCTTCCGGTGACGGTTTCCAGTCCAGAGCTTCCGGCGACGGTTCCCAGTCCGGAGCTTCCGGCGTCTGGAACCTCCAACAACGTTTCCCGGTCCGGAACCTCCTGAGACGGTCCATGGTCCGGAACCTCCTGAGACGGTCCAAGGTCCGGAACCTCCAGCGACGGTCAACAGTCCGGAACATCCCTCAACGAGGGATGGCAGGAGCTCTGCACCAATGCACAGTCCGAGCACGGCGTCCAGTCCAGCTCCGGGGCAGGAGCCTTCCTCTGCGCCGATGTCCAGTCCAAACACAGTGTCCAGTCCTACTCCATGGCAGGAGTTTTCCTCTGCACGGATGTCCAGCCTTCCTCTGCGCCGATGTCCAGTCCAAACACAGTGTCCAGTCCAGCTCCATGGCAGGAGTCTTCCTCTGCACGGTGTCCAGTCCCGCTCCATGGCAGGAGCCTTCCTCTAAGCCGATGTCCAGTACAAACACGGCGTCCAGTCCAGCTCCATGGCAGGAGCCTTCCTCTAAGCCGATGTCCAGTCCAAACACGGTGTCCAGTCCAGCTCCATGGCAGGAGCCTTCCTCTAAGCCGATGTCCAGTCCAAACACGGTGTCCAGTCCCGCTCCATGGCAGGAGCCTTCCTCTAAGCCGATATCTAGTCCAAACACGGTGTCCAGTCCAGCTCCATGGCAGGAGTCCTCCTCTGCACGGATGTCCAGTCCAAACACAGTGTCCAGTCCAGCTCCATGGCAGGAGCCTTCCTCTAAGCCGATGTCCAGTCCAAACACGGTGTACAGTCCCGCTCCATGGCAGGAGCCTTCCTCTAAGCCGATGTCCAGTCCAAACACGGTGTCCAGTCCAGCTCCATGGCAGGAGTCTTCCTCTGCACGGATGTCCAGGCCAGGGCCGGTGTCCAGTCCCGCTCCATGGCAGGAGCCTTCCTCGGCATCTAGGTCCAGTCCAGGCACAGTGTTCAGCCTGGGTCCATGGCTGGATCCGCAGGATGAGCGGGTTCTTCGGCCCACACCAGAGCCGCCCCCGATGCTGGCGGATCCGCGGGATGAGAGGGTTCTTCGTCCTGCACCAACCCTCCCTTTTGGTTTCACCTTGGGGGGGGGGGGGGGGGGGGGGGGGGGTACTGTCACGTCCTGACCATAGAGATTCCTTATTTTCTATGGTGGAGTAGGTCAGGGCGTGACTGGGGGGTTAGTCCAGTTTATTATTTCTATGTGGGGTTCTAGTTTTGTTTTTCTATGTTAGTGATTTTGTATGATTCCCAATTAGAGGCAGCTGGTAATCGTTGTCTCTAATTGGGGATCATATTTTGGTAGCCTTTTTTCCACCTGTGGGTTGTGGGATATTATTTTGAGTTAGTGTATGTAACATCTCTGTAGTCACGGCTCGTTATTTGTTTCTTGTTTTGTTTATTAGTTTCACTTTAATAAATTATGTGGAACTGTAATCACGCTGCGCCTTGGTCCTTCTCTACAAACGATCGTGACAGAATGTTCTGCGCTGTTTGTTACAGTTGTGGACAACATTTTTGTGACTGTTAGGAGAACATTCCGAGGATATTTCATTTAAAACATCAAAAAAGATGGGATGGGATGTTATCATTCTAATGTTAGGGTTTTATCTATCTAGAACTTAATGGGAATTGTAGCTAATGTTCTTGGAATGTTTGCTGGAATGGCTATTATAACTATTAACCCCTGGACAGCAGTGTCACTGTCATACTATACTGGCCCTGTGAAGTGTACCACTTTAAAATGACCAGTCAAATCAAATTTTATTTGTCAAATGCGCCGACTATAACCTTAGTGAAATGCTTACTCAGAAGCCCTTAACCACCAATGCAGTTAAGAAAAAAAATTTTAAAAAATAAGACATAAAGTAACAAATAATTAAAGAGCAGCAGTAAAATAACAATAGCGAGGCTATATACTGGGGGTACCGGTACAGAGTCAATGCGCGGGGGCACCAGTTTGTCGAGGTAATTGAGGTAATATGTACATGTGGGTAGAGTTATTAAAGTGACTTATGCATAGATAATAACAGAGAGTAGCAACAGAATAAAAGAGGGGGGCAATGCAAATAGTCTGGGTAGCCATTTGATGAGATGTTCAGGAGTCTTATGGCTTGGGGGGTAGAAGCTGTTTAGAAGCCTTTTGGTCCCAGACTTGGTGCTCCGGTACTGCTTGCCGTGCGGCAGCAGAGAGAACAGTCTATGACTAGGGTGGCTGGAGTCTTTGACACTTTTTAGGGCCTTCCTCTGACACCGTCTGGAAAAGAGGTCCTGGATAGCAGGAAGCTTGGTCCCAGTGATGTACTGGGCTGTACACACTACCCTCTGTAGTGTCTTGTGGTCGGAGGCCGAGCAGTTGCCATTACAGACAGTGATGCAACATCAGGATGCTCTCAATGGTGCAGCTGTAGAACCTTTTGAGGATCTGATTTGGTCCCAGGGCTATGTGTGTGTGTGTGTGTGTGTGTGTGTGTGTGTGTGTGTGTGTGTGTGTGTGTGTGTGTGTGTGTGTGTGTGTGTGTGTGCGTGCGTGCGTGCGTGCATGAATATGTGCGTGCAAGCGTGTGTTTGCATGTGTGTGTGTCCAGGGAGCAGGTCAGTAAATAGTAGGAGAAATAAGAGCAGTGCTGATCTTTGTTTTCTATTTCCCTGGGTTGATACCTTGCTGCTGACCTCCATCTGAGAGTGGCTCGTGTTCAGTGCAACAGACAGTCTATGTTGAACTAGTAATGAGGTCATATTGTTTGAATTTTGGAGCAATAATTCATCTTCAAAACATAGCAAACAAGGTTATTATCCAAAAACAGTGATGCACACACTCACACCCGCACGCACGCCCCCCCCCCCCCCCCCCCCCCCCCCCCCCCCCCCCCCCCCCCCCCCCCCACTCCCTCCCTAAAGTAGTCATTAACATGCTTGTTAAATTAACTCCTGGCTCCACAGTACAGAGCAGCAGCAGCAATAACTGGACTAATAGGAGAGATGCATAAGGTTACATAACATGACCCTGAATAAACCTACAAGCTGAAGTCCCATACTAATACTACAGGCTCAATACTGCTTGGCTCAATACATAATAGGAAAATAACAAGACTGATCACCTCTCATACTGTTGCAGATTACCTTGATCCCTGACCTCTGACCCCCAACCTGAAGTCTGACCCCAAGTTAATTAACAACAGTTAAAGTCACAACCAGCATATTGTGGTCTACTGGTGAGTTAGAAGGGTAATTTGTTCTGTTGAGGTCTAAGTACTGTCAACACTGGACTGTCTGACCATAAATGTTAGAGTGGGTTGGTGCTGATTGCTGTTGAGAACAATAACCTCGAATAGCCTACTGCTTTAGTACCAGCACCTCTTATGAAATACAATTGAATGTAAGTGTGCCACCTTTTTCCAGTTCTGACGGCCGGTTTGGAACCTGGGACATCTGAGTATAGTAGCAGACTACAGTATGCTAAAAGCTAAATGGGTGTGTATGCTGCAGAGTAGAGTAATGTCAATACTGCTGAGTCTACACTGAAGCAGCTATGACTCAGGATCACACTCACACACTCACACACACGTTTTAGCAGTTTTAGATGGTTAACCATGATCTCCTTCCATTACTGTGTGTGTGACCTTGACAGAGTGAGCAGTGCCAGTCGTAGCGGTTCGGTTGGACTAGACCAACCGAACGGACACTCACTGAGCAGTAAAACCAAAGAGCCTCTATGTGTGGACAGACACACTCATCATACAAATAAGCAAGCAAGCTAGTAACACACACACAAACACTAACATTCAAACATAAATCATGTTTGTGGGCACACACACAGTACGCACACATTGGCTTGAACACCTAGAGCTGCTGTGTGATAGCAGAGCTGGGCTGCACTGTGCCAAATCACCGGCTGCATTCCAGACAAATTATTACACACAGCAGAGCTAAATACAAGACCATTTACATTTCACTGGAGTGCTGGAAAAATGACGTTCCTGAAACATAATCACTGACACTCTCTCCCTCATCTGTCCCATATCAGAGAAAGCAGCAATGAAGTCAGATAACAGAGTAAGTCCCACCACTTCATAACATACTCAAGTACCACACACACACACACACCACACACACACACACCACACCACACACACACACACACACACACACACACACCACACACACACACACACACACACACACACAGACAGACAGACAGAGAGAGAGAGAGCTGATATGGGTTGTGACGTATTAACCTGGAAGGCAGACTCCTGCTCCGACTGTAAACACAGCTATTTATAACACCCCAATTATGACTGTGTGTGTGTGTGTGTGTGTGTGTGTGTGTGTGTGTGTGTGTGTGTGTGTGTGTGTGTGTGTGTGTGTGTGTGTGCACCATGTGTGTGTGTGTACATATGGTAATCCTATGGAGGAGGAGGATTCTACTTTTATCTTTCTGTTTTTAATCTTTCCTCCCAACCTCATCGATGCAGAACAAATTTCTTAGAATTATGGATGGATGTGTGTGAGTAGCTGTACTGTGTGCTCGTGCATGAATGCTTGTTTGTGTGTGTTTGTGTACTACTGCATGTGTGTGAGAGAGCCACTGATGTGGTTATGCTCTTGATTGCTTATTCTGAGAAAAGGCCCTTTTGCCCTCCAAACAAATGTCATCTAGCTGAACTGAAGTAAGACAGCTCTTCTTTTAGCAAAATGGCTAAAAACAACATTTCTGTCAACCCCAGTTGTTGAATCGGACTGGTGCTCACCAGTAGCAACTCTTATAGAATACCGGCTGTAAAACATGATTAAAATATTATTTAAATGAGTACCGGCCACTTTTTCATTCCACTTCAAGCACTTCTATTGTTTGGTAAAAAAAAATAAAAATCAGCATATCTTTAGATGTATGAAGAAAGACAACTATATCTGGCAGAGAGAGAGGTTGACTAAGAATAGTTGACCTTTCTTCATCACATCAACTAGGGTGAATAATTCCTTAACGCACGCACGCACACACACACACACACACACACACACGCCGACACAAGCGCACCGTTACACTCTCTACTCTCCACTATGGTATTAATCAGATCACCATCATTTCAATGCCTCATCCTTCCCGCCATCCTTTCACGGTGATCCCTCCTTCCTCCGTTGAAGAATGATGAGAAAGTGAAGGTCAGATAGCAACAGCTCTCTTACTCTCCCTCCCTTGTTTGTTCTCTCGATCTGTTTTCAATTTCTCTGTCTCATCTCTATATCTGTCTATCATTTTCTATGTCATTGTTCATCTCTCTCACACAAACCCATCCCTCTGTGTTATACACTTGTGTTACACAGTTAACCTTCGACCCTGACCTGCTTTTAGAATGTTAGAGCAAACACACACAATAATGCCATATTCAACACACATAGCACCGGTGCATCATTCTTGAAAAAATCATGATAAAAATCTGTCAGTTTCAGCTAGAGATATCTGTCTCAATCCACTGCATCCGCCAGTGTCGCACTTCCGCATCTGCGGTGAAAGGTGACAGAGTTAGAGCGGTGTTTGTAAGGCCATGAGACACCCCCCAAAATCGGTCTTCTCACAAAAACGTCTGAACGGTTTGACCTACAACTATTATGACCACTGTATGTAAAGGGGAGACACTCACGAAAATGGTGTTCTCCGTTTTGCTCTACGACCCCCACAAGTGTCACGAGACTCGTCTGAAAGTAGCCAGTATCGGTTAAAATAAACGAATGGAAGTATTAAGTATTAAGATAGTTTGTGCCTACCCCAAAAAAGGGGTTAAATATGTGTAAAAATAAATCTATACACAGTCAAAAGTAAAAAATACCAGTCAAAAGTTTGGACATTGTCACGTTCTGACCTTTATTTCCTTTGTTTTGTCTTTATTTAGTATGGTCAGGGCGTGAGTTGGGGTGGGCAGTCTATGTTTGTTTTTCTATGTTTGGTTTCTGTTTCGTCCTGGTATGGTTCTCAATCAGAGGCAGGTGTTGTTAGTTGTCTCTGATTGAGAATCATACTTAGGTAGCCTGGGTTTTACTGTTGGTTTGTGGGTGTTTGTTTCCGTGTCAGTGTTTGTCGCCACACGGTACTGTTTCGGTTTAGTTTCTTCACGGTTCTTTTTGTTATTTTTGTACTCAGTGTTCAGTGCTTTCTTTGATTAAAGCTGTGGACACTTACCACGCTTCATCTTGGTCCGAGGAGATCTGCCGTTACAGACATGCCTACTCATTCAAGGGTTTTTCTTTATTTTAAATATTTTCTACATTGTAGAATAACAGTGAAGACCTCAAAACTATGAAATAACACATATGGAATCATATAGTAAGCAAAAAAGTGTTAAACAAATCAAAATATATTTATATCTGAGATTCTTCAAAGTAGCCACCCTGTGCCTTGCTGACAGCTTTGCACACTATTGGCATTCTCTCAACCAGCTTCATGAGGTAGTCACCTGGAATGCATTTCAATTAACTGTGTGCTTTGTTAGAAGTTCATTTGTGGAATTGCTTTCCTTCTTAATGCGTTTGAGCCAATCAGTTGTGTTGTGACATGGTAGGGGTAGTATACAGAAGATAGCCCTATTTGGTAAAAGACCAAGTCCATATTATGTCAAGAACAGCTCAAATAAGCAAAGAGAAGCGACAGTCTATCATTACTTTAAGACATAAAGATCAGTCAATACGGAACATTTGAAGAACTTTGAAAGTTTTTTCAAGTGCAGTTGCAAAAACCATCAAGAGCTATGATGAAACTGGCACTCATGAGGACCACCACAGGAAAGGAATACCCAGAGTTACCTCTGCAGCAGAGGATAAGTTCATTAGAGTTACCAGCCTCAGAAATTGCAGCAAAATAAATGCTTCACAGAGTTCAAGTAATAGACAAATCTCAGCATCAACTGTTCAGAGGGGACTGCATGAATCAGGACTGTGTGGTTCCCACCGTGAAGCATGGAGGAGGTGGTGTGATGGTGTGGGTGTGCTTTGCTGGTGATACTGTCTGTGATTTATTTAGAATTCAAGGCACACTTAACCAGCATGGCTACCACAGCATTTTGCAGTGATACACCATTCCGTCTGGTTTGGGCTTAGTGGGACTATCATTTGTTTTTCCAACAGGACAATGATCCAACACACCTTCAGGCTGTGTAAGGGATATTTGTACAATACCGTTCGAAGGTTTGGGGTCACTTAGAAATGTCCTTGTTTTTGAAAGAAAATCTAATTTTTTGTTCAATAAAATTAAATTGATCAGAAATACAGTGTAGACATTGTTAATGTTGTAAATTACTATTGTAGCTGATTTTTTTATGTAATATCTACATAGGGGTACAGAGGCCCATTATCAGCAACCATCACTCCTGTGTCCAATGGCACGTTGTATTAGCTAATTAGCTAAAAGGCTAATTGATCATTAGAAAACACTTTTGGAATTATGTTAGCACAGCTGAAAACTGTTGTACTGATTAAAGAAGAAATAAAACTGGCCTTCTTTAGACTAGTTTGAGTATCTGGAGAATCAGCATTTGTGGGTTCGATTACAGGCTCAAAATGGCCAGAAACAAAAAACTTTCTTCTGAAACTCGTCAGTCTATTCTTGTTCTGAGAAAGGAAGGCTATTCCATGCGAGAAACTGCCAAGAAACTGAAGATCTCGTACAATGCTGTGCACTACTCCCTTCACATAGAAAGAAAGAGGAGTGGGAGGCCCCGGTGCACAACTGAGCAAGAGGACAAGTACATTAGAGTATCTAGTTTGAGAAACAGAAGCCTCACAAGTCCTCAACTGGCAGCTTCATTAAATAGTACCCGCAAAACACCAGTCTCAATGTCAACAGTATAGAGGTGACTCCGGGATGTTGGCCTTCTAGGCAGAGTTGCAAAGAAAAAGCCATATCTCAGACTGGCCAATAAAAATAAAAGATTAAGATGGGAAAAAGAACACAGACATTGGACAGAGGAACTCTGCCTGGAGGGCCAGCATCCCGGAGTCGCCTCTTCACTGTTGACGTTAGAACACAGGAGTGATGGTTGCTGATAATGGGCCTCTGTCAGCCTATGAAGAGATTCCATTAAAAATCTGCCGTTTCCAGCTACAATAGTCATTTACAACATTAACAATGTCTACAATGTCTTCACTGTATTTCTGATCAATTCGATGTTATTTTAATGGAGGGAAAAAAGCTTTTCTTTCAAAAACAAGGACATTTCTAAGTAAACCAAAAAAATGTAACGGTAGTGTATATATATTCCCTGAGTTGTTTCATTTCTCTAAGATTTAGGACAGCCGCTTAAAAACCTTTTTTCTTACGATTTATTTTTTAACTGTCCCTTTTGCCATTAATGAATGTGTTAGGGGAAAGAGGATATCTAGTCAGTTGTACAACTGAATGCATTCAACACAAATGTGTCTTCCGTATTTAAAACAACACCTCTGAATCAGAGCGGTGCGAAGGGCTGCCTTAATCGACATCCACGTCTTCGGCGCCCGGGAAACAGTGGGTTATCTGCCTTGCTCAAGGGGCAGTACGACAGATTTTTACCTTGTCAGCTCGGGGATTCGATCTAGCAACCTTTCAGTTACTGGCCCAACGCTCCTACCCGCCAGGCTACCTGCATGTATTCAATGCGTTTCTATGGGCTTTGGTAGTAAAGACCAAAATCTCTCTATATTTTTTTATACCTAAAAGGGTCCTAAAATTCCAAACCAATTAGCTAAATTATCCATAGTATGACCATCTTAAATAATTCCACATGTCAGCTTAGCAACCAACGTCTTAGACTCTAAAGAATAAAATATTGAACAATGCAGGGAATCCAAAGGTTAATAATGTATGTAGTTGTTCAAGGTATCATTGACTGCTGATCATAATGAATGGATTTACGGTCTCTCTCTCTCCCCATCGGCACTCTGTGACTTTGTTGGCTGGTTGTGTCAATACATGTTAACACGGACACAAGTGACACATTCTTTACACACACGCAGTGGGGTAAAGTAAGTAAAAATACTTTCAAGTACTGCTTAAGTCCTTTTTTGGGTTATCTGTACTTTACTTTACTATTTATATTGTTGACTACTTTTACTTCACTACATTCCTAAAGAAAATAATGTACTTTTCACATTTCAGCCAAATTGAGCCGTCTGATTTGCTTATTATAAGGAATATGAAATTATTCATACTTTTACTTTTGATACTAAAGTATATTTTTGCAGTTACATTTACTTTCTATACTTAAGTATATTTAAAACCAAATACTTTTAGAATTTTACTCAAGTAGTTTTTTTCTGGGTGACTCACTTTAACTTGAGTAATTTTCTATTAATTAAGATATCTTTACTTTTACTCAAGTATGACAATTGGGTACTTTTTCCACCAAAGAACAGACATGCGAGCACATGCACGCATGCACGCTCACACACACTAAATAAAGTTTGTTGGGGAGCCTTCTCCTTTCAGCAAGTGTAGCATGAGTCTATCCCTGTACGGCCAATCCGCAACGTGAACCCTCGTTCACAAAAACACAACATACACCCCAAGCAGCGTGCTAACCATGTTCTTGGTTGGCCGAGGCTTCTCAGGGAAGGTGACGTCACTGTATAATTGGCTAGCTACTTCACATCTGCTATGCTAGCGTGATGAATCCCTTTCATAGCATACAGTAGTGAGATAAGGAGGAGGAGAGGGGAAGGGACGAATTCTGAATGGGCTCTGATTAATCGTGCTAGAAGATGGGGAGCCCAGGTGGAACACACACGCACGCACGGATGCACGCACGCACACACATGCACACACACTCACAGGATGAGCTAAAGACACCGGGAATCTCTTTACATTACACTCTCAGCCCTGCAGTCATAACATGAGACATCTTAAACAACGAAGACACACAGTCGCATACACCAACCGCTAACAAACACACACACGCACCCTCTTCTCCTGACCCCATTCCCTCTCCTCCGACTGTCACTCTGGTTAGTGTACATGGATATGGCTGCAATATCAATAGACTTCCATGTAATCCCATACTACGGGAGAGAGAGAAGGGAGAGATGCTTCATCTCAACATTACTGTACATAAAAACAATATCTCATCCCTTCTTTCTCTGCATGGTGTCTGGTCAAGTTCAAAGTACCAGTAACTCCCTGTAACCAGGACCTGATGCAGCTGCGTGGAGGGTGAATGGTCAAAGAAGAACGACAAGAGAGGAGGAGTGATGAGAGATGTGGAGGAGAGAACCAATGGCACAGATACAGATAGAGAGTTGCGCTGACACTGATGGTGGACTTAGTCAGTACCTCTACCCTGGCCTCTCAGGCTTGAACCTGGAACACCGACAAGCCCCTGTACCAAAATGCTCAACGCTCTTCATGAAGGCTACAGTGGTATTCTCACATAGTAGATGAATGGTGGGATGCTCCACTGATCTGTGTGCCAGTAATTAGACTACTATCCTCCTGTGAGTAGGGCTATTATACATGTTCTATTCTCTTTAGTAGACCTAAATCAGTAGGATCCTATTCTGAGAGGAGGCTAACTGACAGGAGAAGTGATGATGTCGTAGGCCTCCTCTCAGTTCTGCTCTCTTGGCAAAGATAGTGTGGAAATTCAATAGACATTGAGGATGAAAACGTCTGCATATCTGCAGAGTTTTGGGAGAGTCATTGGTGTGATGTGAAGGACAGGTGAGGTTAGGGAGCGAGGGAAAGACTGGGGAGGAGAGGGAGAGAGGAGAGGGTGTAAGAAATAGAGAGAAGAGAGTGAGGGAGAGAGAGGGAGGGAGAGAGAGAGGAAAGAGAGGAGGGAGAGAGGAGAGAGAGTGAGGGAGTGATAGAGTAAAGTGGGAGAGTGAGCGAGAGAGGGAGGGAGAGAGAGGAAAGAGAGGAGGGAGAGAGGAGAGAGAGAGGGAGGGAGAGAGAGAGGGAGCGAGAGAGGGAGGGAGAGAGAGAGTAAAGTGGGAGAGGGAGCGAGTGAGATTCTGTGTATGGGGTGTGGAAGTCCTCTGATCATTGAGACTTCCAATCCAATCCCTGTGCTCCTGTGATGTTACTCACCCTGGCTCAGGCTCTAGCTCTGACTCTGTGTGTGTGTGTGTTGTGAAAACAGTGCTGGCGTCCCCGAGTGGGCTGTCAGTCAGGGACTATTGACTGAGCGCCCACCATCAAATTAGCTAAATGAGTTGATGTGACGATAAGCAGTGATAAGACCTTGGAGCATCTCTGGCTCTACGTCCCAGCAGAGGACAACTGCCTGTTTACTCGCCAGAATGGTACAACAACAAAACACACAGTGCAGGTCAACAGTCTAAGCTATAGGTCGAATAACTATCCATCTACACCACCTGAGTGTTAGGACTGCACTTTCTCTGAACATCTGTCAAGCTAGACATTTATTGCAGCTGAATTAAAGACAGTAGGCAAATAAAGTGACATGTATAGGAGCACATGAGCAAGACACTGGCACAGGTCACCCATATTCTATAAACAAACAGAACCACTTAAATCCCCAAACTTGAATCCCGCTTTCTGTACAGTGGTTTACATGCTCACACACACAAAGCCCCCCTGTACTCTCCATCCCCATTCTTACCTTGGAACTTGAATCCTTCTATTTGGACCCAGAGGCAGAGGTCCTCCGTCTCGCAGTCACACCTCCAGGGGTTTCCACTGAGCCCCATGGAGCGCAGAGAGGGCAGGGCAATCAGAGAGCTGATGTTCAGCGTCGTCAGGTTGTTCCTGCTCACATCCAGCACCTGCAGAGCCATGTTCTCTGAGAACGCATCCGGGTGGATCTCACTTAGCCCCGGGTTGTCTGTTAGCCGTAGCATCACAAGGCTAGACAACGGTCCAAACGTCCGGTCCTCGATCTGGGTCAGTGTATTGAAGGACAGGTCAAGGTAGGCCAGCTTCCGGAGATTCCCGAAGGTGGACTCGGAGATCTCCATCAGGGTGTTGTTGCTGACGTCCAGGTATACTAGATCAGACAGGTAGTTGAGTTGCAATGCTGGAAGTTCTCCGATGCGGTTGTTGGAGATGATGAGTTGGCGGGTAGCTAGAGGGAGGTCGTTGGGGAAGAGGGTGAGCTCCTGCCCGGCACACTGGACCACCAGCTGGTCGTCACACACACACCTGTCAGGGCAGCCTGCTGTAAGAGCCGGGGAAGGGGCCACCCCCATCACGAAGATAAAGAGAAAGAGTAGCCGGAGAGAGTGAGCGCTTGGAGCGGGTAGGAGACGCATGATGAAGCAGCCCAGGGCGTCATGAACTCGGGCTGAGTAGGACCAGGAGGACACCCCAGGACCAGCGCTCCCCTCCGGGCATCCTGCATGGGGCTGCGGGACTGGGGGTGCGGCTAGACGGCTACTCTGGAGGACCGAGTCCGGTTGCGGCTTCTGCTGTTGTCTGGAGGATTGGATAGTGGTTATATCCAGACTCTCTTTCTTCCCCTCTCGCTCCAAATGGATAACGGTCTCTAGCTCACTCACACGCACGTCCACAAGACGCCCGTGTTAATTACGAAGGTGACCCTACTGACTGACGCGCTGGTCGGGCGGTGAGAATCGCTGAGGCTTATCAGGTTCATCTGAAAGGAGAGTAGAGAGAGAAGAGAAATATTTGATAAAAGGGAGTCTGTCACTCTTTTCTGTTATTGCCTCGGTATGTATTTATTTTAAGTTAGTTGTCTGCGGCAGAATGCATTGTTCGTTTATAGTTTCCAAACTGCTGGATGGTGAAATTCCAGGAAGTGATTCCTCCGCTTCCTACTAAAGAGAGTGGTGTGTAATACTGCCTGTTTTAATGGATTTGTAATAGTTTAATAATCACCGTCTGTTCTGCGATGTCATTTGCTAATCCGTTATTCCGGAGCGCGAATGGAAGTGCGTCCATCCCTCATTTGCCTGCTCGGCTGGTCTGGCTGCATGTGTGTGTTCGCTGCTCTGCTCTCTCTCGTTCGCTCTCTCTTTTTGCAGTTGGGGGGGGGGGGGGGGGCTGCAGTGTGTGTGTGTCAGCAGTCTCATAGTCAGACTGTGTGTGTGATTCGCTGCCACACAGCTTTGTGACGTAACCAGGTGTTCAGTAGGGGCACATGGGTAAAATCACTGGGGGAGCCATGCAGTGGCGACCCGTCATTCAGGGCAGGTGGGGCTTTTATCAAAATAGAAATAACAAAAATAATAATATTTTTTGTTGTAATTTTTTTTTGGGGGGGGGGGGGGGCGCTTGCCTGATTTGCTTGTTATTTTGGCATTAATATGAGTCACATATTAGTTTGAAAACAATGTAAAAAATATATATATATATCACTGAGTTAATGAAGCCGCATACAAACACGGTCTCTTTTTTGATTCCTTGAGTAAGGCAGCTCCAAAATGCAGGTTTTTCAGCCTAGCTCAGTGCTTTTTCTTTGATGACAAAATTTACCCACGAAGGACCACCACACCACCTTCCTGTTCAAGTAAGCACATCGCAACAAGGTGAGTCCAAAAATGTCTTATATGCTGCTGCATAAATTGTGTAATATGCCAGGGAGATATACTGTAGCTAACTAAGAAAGTAAGACTAAGTGTCCCTAAACATCAAATTTGGGATAGGGTTAAAACAAAATCAACTCCACGGTTAAGTTTAGGGATGAATTTTGAATGATTAAGGTTAGGGCTTTGGCGCTGCCTGTGACTGTCAAGCAAATAACTGTTGGTCTAACGGTAATTGAGCGTTAATTAACAACACATTTAGCATCTTCTGGCTTACATTTTAAAAAGTCTAATAAATCCATGTAATATAGCCAACACCTTCACAATAAATACATTGTTTATTTTAGACAGGTCTGAAGAAGCATGATAAAAAAAGAAAATGTAGTCTATTTCAAAAGAAAAGAGTACTCTGAATTGTCCTTATGTTTGGTCCTGATGTGGCTATGCAAATGGCTGTGGGCTACGCTAGTTCATTTAGCAGACAAGATTTGCTTAGAATTACATGGCATTATTTTATAGTATGAAGAATACAATTGAACAAAGCTGAATAAAATATCAATATTTTCTCCAAATGATTTGAGGTTTCTATTCTGTGTCAAGCGGTTAACAAAGAAATAGGTACTCCTTTATGCTTAATTTAGAGTTATTAATGTAACTTTAGTTGCTCTACAAACGTTAGGCTATATGTTTAGATTTTTAATACATTGTAGGTCTGCTTGATGAGAGACTAATGATGATTTGAAAAAAGTTGCTTGAACTGCTTAGTGTTTTGCGCAGGCTGGACACACTCCAATAGTCTCTTATTCACAATTTGACAAGCACTTGATAATGCCTCTTTGTGGCCATAATGCACAATAAAAAAATCCACACATTCAATTTATAGCACGCACACACACACACACACACACACACACACACACACACCTCTCCGTCAACTGATCTGGTCTTTCTAACAGGCTACAAGTTAAGACAGACACATTGGGGACGCAACTGCCCGCATCCTTATCCAATTCCGAGGTGCATATTGAAGATATTAGATGAACTGTCCACATTTACTTTTCATCAGCCAAGATGAGTAGGCTTTACTAACAGCAAAAGCACTTGTTACAGTTACAGTAAAAAATGATCTTCCCCAAACTTAAAACTCAAGCGCTGCTTATACAGTATATGCAAGTTAAGCTCTACACCGGATTCATGTGCTTCATTTTAATTTGTTATTTGGCCACTTTAGTTGTGATACAAATCTTATTAAAACATATGAGCTCGGCTACATGATTGAACAAATTGTAAAAATAAAAAATGGTTTCTTATGCTGGGCATCATTTTCATATACTAAGTAATATATGTGTGACATTTGTTTTGATTTAGAATGAACCATTATCATGCATATCGAAAGGGGCAGCGGAAAAAATACATGTAATCTTTGCACTTAAATAGCGAATGGATGACGCCTTTCCCCGTGGTTTATTTTCATGCCAGATTGTAAAGATAAGCAATGTGCTTAATATTAGGAAAGTTGAGAAATAAATGTAGTAGGCCTAGCCTACAGAAAGCTGATCCTCCTCTTTTTATTAGCGGCCATCACTCCGTTGTTTTCTCCCGCAATTACATAGCCTATAGAAATCAAATCAAATTTTATTACTTACATGCACCGAATACAACAGGTCACCTTACAGTGAAATGCTTACTTACGAGCCCCTAACCAACAATGCAGTTTTTTTTAAATACAGATAAGAATAAGACATAAAAGTAACAAGTAATTAAAGAGCAGCAGTAAAGTAACAATAACGAGACTATATACAGGGTGGTACCGGTTAGTTGAGGTAGTATGTACATGTTATTTATTTATTTCACCTTTATTTAACCAGGTAGGCTAGTTGAGAACAAGTTCTCATTTGCAACTGCGACCTGGCCAAGATAAAGCGTAGCAATTCGACACATACAACAACACAGAGTTACACATGGAATAAACAAAACATACAGTCAATAATACAGTAGAACAAAAGAAAACAAAAAGTCTATATACAGTGAGTGCAAATGAGGTAAGTTAAGGAAATAAATAGGCCATGGTGGCGAAGTAATTACAATATAGCAATTAAACGCTGGAATGGTAGATCGGCAGAAGATGAATGTGCAGGTAGAGATACTGGGGTGCAAAGGAGCAAAATAAATAAATAGATACCAGTATGGGGATGAGGTAGGTAGATAGATGGGTTGTTTACAGATGGGCTATGTACAGGTGCAGTGATCTGTAAGCTGCTCTGACAGCTGGTGCTTAAAGCTAGTAAGGGAGATGTGAGTCTCCAGTTTCAGAGATTTTTGCAATTCGTTCCAGTCATGGGCAGCAGAGAACTGGAAGGAAAGACGACCAAAGGAGGAATTGGCTTTGGGGGTGACCAGTGAGATATATCTGCTGGAGCGCGTGCTACGAGTGGGTGCTGCAATGGTGACCAGTGAGCTGAGATAAGGCGGGGCTTTACCTTGTAAATAACCTGTAGCCAGTGGATTTGGCGACGAGTATGAAGCGAGGGCCAACCAACGAGAGCGTACAGGTCACAATGGTGGGTAGTGTATGGGGCTTTGGTGACAAAACGGATGGCACTGTGATAGACTGCATCCAGTTTGTTGAGTAGAATATTGGAGGCTATTTTATAGATGACATCACCGAAGTCGAGGATCGGTGTAGGTAGAATTATTTAAGTGACTGCATACAGTGCCTTGCGAAAGTATTCGGCCCCCTTGAACTTTGCGACCTTTTGCCACATTTCAGGCTTCAAACATAAAGATATAAAACTGTATTTTTTTGTGAAGAATCAACAACAAGTGGGACACAATCATGAAGTGGAACGACATTTATTGGATATTTCAAACTTTTTTAACAAATCAAAAACTGAAAAATTGGGCGTGCAAAATTATTCAGCCCCCTTAAGTTAATACTTTGTAGCGCCACCTTTTGCTGCGATTACAGCTGTAAGTCGCTTGGGGTATGTCTCTATCAGTTTTGCACATCAAGAGACTGAAATTTTTTCCCATTCCTCCTTGCAAAACAGCTCGAGCTCAGTGAGGTTGGATGGAGAGCATTTGTGAACAGCAGTTTTCAGTTCTTTCCACAGATTCTCGATTGGATTCAGGTCTGGACTTTGACTTGGCCATTCTAACACCTGGATATGTTTATTTTTGAACCATTCCATTGTAGATTTTGCTTTATGTTTTGGATCATTGTCTTGTTGGAAGACAAATCTCCATCCCAGTCTCAGGTCTTTTGCAGACTCCATCAGGTTTTCTTCCAGAATGGTCCTGTATTTGGCTCCATCCATCTTCCCATCAATTTTAACCATCTTCCCTGTCCCTGCTGAAGAAAAGCAGGCCCAAACCATGATGCTGCCACCACCATGTTTGACAGTGGGGATGGTGTGTTCAGCTGTGTTGCTTTTACGCCAAACATAACGTTTTGCATTGTTGCCAAAAAGTTCAATTTTGGTTTCATCTGACCAGAGCACCTTCTTCCACATGTTTGGTGTGTCTCCCAGGTGGCTTGTGGCAAACTTTAAACAACACTTTTTATGGATATCTTTAAGAAATGGCTTTCTTCTTGCCACTCTTCCATAAAGGGCAGATTTGTGCAATATACGACTGATTGTTGTCCTATGGACAGAGTCTCCCACCTCAGCTGTAGATCTCTGCAGTTCATCCAGAGTGATCATGGGCCTCTTGGCTGCATCTCTGATCAGTCTTCTCCTTGTATGAGCTGAAAGTTTAGAGGGACGGCCAGGTCTTGGTAGATTTGCAGTGGTTTGATACTCCTTCCATTTCAATATTATCGCTTGCACAGTGCTCCTTGGGATGTTTAAAGCTTGGGAAATCTTTTTGTATCCAAATCCGGCTTTAAACTTCTTCACAACAGTATCTCGGACCTGCCTGGTGTGTTCCTTGTTCTTCATGATGCTCTCTGCGCTTTTAACGGACCTCTGAGACTATCACAGTGCAGGTGCATTTATACGGAGACTTGATTACACACAGGTGGATTGTATTTATCATCATTAGTCATTTAGGTCAAAATTGGATCATTCAGAGATCCTCACTGAACTTCTGGAGAGAGTTTGCTGCACTGAAAGTAAAGGGGCTGAATAATTTTGCACGCCCAATTTTTCAGTTTTTGATTTGTTAAAAAAGTTTGAAATATCCAATAAATGTCGTTCCACTTCATGATTGTGTCCCACTTGTTGTTGATTCTTCACAAAATAATACAGTTTTATATCTTTATGTTTGAAGCCTGAAATGTGGCAAAAGGTCGCAAAGTTCAAGGGGGCCGAATACTTTCGCAAGGCACTGTAGATGACAACAGAGAGTAGCAGTGGTGTAAAGAGGGGGTGAGGGGTGACACTGCAAATAGTCTGGGTAGCCATTTGGCTAGATGTTCATGAGTCTTATGGCTTGGGGGTCGAAGCTGTTTAGAAGCTTCTTGGACCTAGACTTGGCGCTACGGTACCAATGTTGCACAACATGAGCTTAGGGGCTCTCATGAAGTGTTTAATTAGATATTTGAATATATTTACATTGATGGCCGAGTGATTAGAGCGACAATAGAGTACGGAGTACCAGGCAGTTAGAAAGTTTAGTAGGCTACTAATGACCAGCAGCAGCAACAGAGCTTGGAGAAGCCTAATTACCGTGACTAAATGGTCATGTGGAATTTGACTGCCTTCATCACTAGTGACCGCCGGTGTGGCGATAATACTGTCACTGCAATAGCCCTAGTTAAGGTAAGGGTTAAGGTAAAAAAAAAAAAAAAATGAAAGAGTGCCTAGATCTGCTATTGAAAATGCGACCCTCAGAGCCAGAGCTCACAGCTTATGCCCAACCACCACCCCGTCCACAACTCAAGCCTACGTGATGGTAATAACGTCCACTGTTGGCCCTCGCGGCTGGTTTCGAAGTCATCTCCCGATGTCCTGCTTACCTGGATGGATGTCACATTTTGCAGTGGATCTTGAGCGACCTGGCTGCACACACACACCTAGTATCCAGCAGTAATAGGACACCACCCTCTGGCATGGTAGAGATATTATTATGACGGGGCTTTAATGCTAATGGACAGTATTAACAGCAAGGGCATATACAGTTAACACCCCCCCCCCCCCCCCCTCACACATAACAGTATCTAAAAGACTGCAGTGGAATAGTCACAACCCTAACCCCTTAACTATAAACACTTACCGTATACCAGTGATTCATATGATTGTGTAACGTCTATTAAGGTACAGTTACAGTAATGCTTCGCTTTCCTTCCATCGTCTAGTCCACCCACTACAGGCTGATAACCCTCTCTCTTCCTTTTTGTGTCTGTGTATGTGTGTCTCTGGGTATATGTGTGTGTGTCGGGGTGTGTGTGTGTTTGTCAGGGTGTCGGGTGAGTTGGGCAGTGAGACGTCTTCACTATTTAATGAAGGTGGGGGCAGTGCCGTCTGTCACAGGGACGATGCTGGCTCTGGCACTAGGCCTGAAGGGGTCCACTCTGCTGGCATTACTGGAGGTGGAGAGAGTCATCACTCACCCTCTTCTCTATCTATCTCTGCCTTTCACTCAATCTCTTCAAAATGAGAAATACAGCTCTTTCTCTCTTTGTCTGGTTCTAACTGAGTAATTATCCCTCTTCTCTACATCTCCGTTCCTCTTTCCCTCCTGTTCTCTTTGAGGCTCTGACTCTTGTCTTTGTGAGCATGTGTTCATCTCCATCATTCTAATGTAATTGGAAGAGGAGCAACTGCGTCTATCCCTCACTCGGATTACTACACTAAACATAAACTGCAATATATGTGTCTAGACTATACACTACTATACATTAAACACTGCACTATACCTCTACACACTATACATAATCACTGCAATAGAAGAAACATACAAGGCTACAAGACAGCACATTGTCTGTGATCAGAGAAAATGTAATGCATACAAACCAAACAGATGGACTGTTTATTTAGCCGACAGCATGGAAATGGTTTATATAATCCAGAGCTGAAGAGCAATGCACAGGCCACTTAAGAAGACCTAGGGTAGCTATTAAACCCATGATCATAACATTGTTCCTTTTACTGTAATTCAGATATACTTTCCGGTTTGGTTCTCATAAAGGTAGGATGTGAAACATTTCCCAAATGTTCTGCTGACTGGCTAAATCCTCCATCTCTGTGAAGAATAGGTGGCAGTTCTGGGAAAACACAGACTTCATTAGTATAGACGTGTGTAGACCAGCACCCTAGCCCAGATGAGCGGTGTGTGTGTGTTCCACGGTTTCATCAGAGTATGTTAATCTAGTGCTCCCTGTTTCTGTTTAGTTTGGTGGAGAATGCGCTCCCATAACACCAGCCCAACCCCCACAAACACCGGGCGGCAGGCAGGCACCACTGTTTCATATGCTCTGAGGTTGTATACAAACAGATGAACCAGTGTCTGAATACATGTTCTGTTTCTCTGTATGGATAACCAGATGAGTAATGACATGCATAAAGCATACCGTAAAGCTCCAGGTGTGCGAGGGAGTACGCGTGTATATCTTCTGTGTGTGTAGGTGTTTAGGTGTGTGTGCTAAGTGCGTTTGTATGTGTGTGGAGTTACAGTCTCATATGTCTCACATGAAAGTTCAGACGTGAGGGTCAGTCATGCTGTAGAAAGAGAGAGATCTGCCCTGAGCAGAGCAGTGAAATCCCCCTGACAGAAAGGCCACTCGCTGTCTGACTCAGACCCAACATCGTGCCCTCTCACTTGGCCTCCCTCCCTACTCCAGCCTAAGGCTTTGATTGAATGGAGGCTTTACAGCAGCATACAGAGAGTCCTACCCCCACATTCACAACCTCTTCCCTGGCTAGAACTCGCTACCCTAGAGGGGGCTAGGGCCTGAGGAGAGGAGGAGGGTGAGATGAGGGAAAATGGGAAAGGAAAGAGTTGAGAGAGAAGAAGAAAAATAAGAAATGGGTGTGGAGACGGATGAGACTATGTTTTATCTCCCCCTGAGTACTGCAGTCTGTTACTGGCACTGGGGACAATAGAGGAAATGGACCCAGCCCACTGGAGAAGCCACAGCCAATAATAGCAGGTTGAGAGAAAGTGGACACAGAAAGTGTCTACAGTCTAAAGGATATGATGACTCATTAGGTAGAGGCTGGCAACAGAGCAAAGCACCCCTCTAGCTAGCCCTCTGTTACTACACTGACACTTACAGTATAGGAGGAGAGAAGCAACGCTGGGCAATGGCTAACCACATTCCTCTGTTGTGTGTGTCTGAGCGACTGGGGCCTGTCTGGTGCATGTGTGGGAGGCATCAAGAGGTCTCTGTGGTGTGTGAGTGCAGGTGTGTGTTTAAGGGAGGGTTTGAGCTTCTAAGAGATGGCTGTTTGTGCCGCCTGGTGTGTGTGGATTCCTAGGGGAGATGTGTGTGTTCCTGTTGGAGAGGTGTATGTTTGTATGGGCAGTGTGCATATATGTTCCTGCCATGACTGTGTGTGTCCCAGGCTGGTTGTCGGCAGAGAGGGCAGTGTGTCCGTCCTGACATTGCCAGGCTAGGGTGCAGCAGTGAAGGCCAACAGAAGGTGTGACCATAGGGTAATGTGGAAGGCGGGTGGAGACAACTGTCAAACTCAATGAAACACACAGGACACACCTCTTCCTCCTCATCTTCCTCCACATCCTCCTCTCTCTGACATAGGGTTGTGTCTTTGCTGTGTGGTATCATTCCTGTCACCTCTGGCTGGTCTGAGGTTAGTGTCAGAGCCTCTCTGAGTCTCTGCGGGTCAGTCTCTGTCTTAAGGTCACTTAGCAAGGATCAGTGAGTCACGCTCTCTCTCTTTGGTTCCCAGTCTGTGGTGTGTCTGCCATGTCCTGTTAGCATTTAATGTGTTGTCTGTCAGCATGTTGTCTGTCTGTCAGCAGGGCTGGTGGTGTCCTGGTGAGAGGCAGACTGGCTGTGTCAGTGAGAGGACATCAGGATCAGTGTCACACGCACACACACAGACAAGCACGACAAACACGCACAAAGACATAGGCACACACAGCAATTATCAGTCTTGCTAAGTTTTCCATTCAGGTGCACATTACACACACTCAAAAGTTCAACAGCAGAGGAGAAGAAAAAAAACACACGGAACCCAATGCAAGTCCAAACCAAAGATCCCTCTCAGATTCACTCATAGAATTCCACTGGGTAACCCTGCAGGGAGAGTTCAGTGTACACACACACACACACGCGCACGCACGCACACACACACAAGCGCACCTTCACACTCTCCTCTCCGCTATAGTGTCTTTAACATAGTGTACTCCAGCAATACCGATTTAAAAAAGGTTATACAGGTGGAAACTAACTGATATCACATGCAGTGAGGGCAAACACACACACACAGACGCATGCACGCACGTACACACACATGTTGGCATTTGTTGTGTCACTGGACCCAGGTGGGCTGTATAAATGCGTAAGCTGCAAAGACATGTTTAATAATTCACTGTCAGACTAGACGGGGGCAGCCGCACGGAAAACCCTTACCTCAACACTGTGCATTGTCTCAAACAGGTATGTGTGCATGACTTGCTCCAGATTGTGTATTAACCCATGTTCAGATGAGATGAAACTATGTTAGAGGATTTATGGAGGCTACCTGCTGATAGATGACCAATAAACACCTGGATGACAGACAGACAGTCTGTCTGCCTGCCTGCCAGCCTGTCAGTCTGTCTGGTTTGTGTGTGCCTGCATGTCAGTCTATCTGGTATGTGTGTGCATGCCTGTCAGTCTGTCTGGTATGTGTGTGCTTGCCTGTCAGTCTGTCTGGTGTGTGTGTGCATGCCTGTCAGTCTGTCTGGTGTGTGTGTGCATGCCTGTCAGTCTGTCTGGTGTGTGTGCATGCCTGTCAGTCTGTCTGGTGTGTGTGCATGCCTGTCAGTCTGTCTGGTGTGTGTGTGCATGCCTATCAGTCTGTCTGGTGAGTGTGCATTCCTGTCAGTCTGTCTGGTGTGTGTGTGCATGCCTGTCCGTCTGTCTGGTGTGTGTGTGCATGCCTGTCAGTCTGTCTGGTGTGTGTGTGCATGCCTATCAGTCTGTCTGGTGAGTGTGCATTCCTGTCAGTCTGTCTGGTGTGTGTGTGCATGCCTGTCCGTCTGTCTGGTGTGTGTGTGAGAGAGGGAGAGAGATAGAATCAGAGGGCTGGTTGTAGGGGAGAGAGAAGGAAATAGAGAGGGTGATCGAGAAAGGCAAGCGGCTGGTTGTGGGACAGAGAGGGAATGGAGAGAGAGAGAGAGGGAGAAAGTGATAGAGAAAGGCAAGGGCTAGTTGTGGATGTGGGAGTATAATTAAGTCCAGTACTCTGTTTCTCTGCAGGCTGCTGCATGGAGCTGGAGAACTGCTGATTCAGGAGAGAGAGGGAGAGGGAGAGGGAGAGGGAGAGAGAGAGAGAGAGAGTGATAGCTAGAGCGGGAGTGGGTGAGAGAGATAGGAGAGGGAGAGAGGAGGCCGACTGTTATGGGTAAAGAGTTACTCTAGAGTGTGTGGAGTAAAATACAGTAACAGCGACTGTAGAATGCCAGGTTATTGTGAATGGGATGATGCCATCTAAAGGACAAAGCAGAAGTGCACTTTATAAAATCAATCAAAGCTGTTAATGTAACCATCACAGCTAGTGTTCCATTCATGAAGAATATAGTATAACTTTAATTTAGTTTGCCCCAAAAATGCACCACGTTAACATGCTTTAGCAATATTAGATATAGAAATCCATGTTCCTAGAAAACAATTTGATTTTAAGTAGAAATGGAAGAAAATAGATCATAGGCAGGCACATCATCCATCACAAGGCCTGTACCTATTTGGCCAGAATAAGAAGCCATTCAGCATAAGGTATTGCCTTTGAAAATAATTGTGTTTAAGTGATTTGGGTAGACTCTTCTTTAGGCCTATTGGGCTAGTGAGCTAATTAAGCGATATCCAATGCTTTGCTGTGTTTTTCAGGGTAGTAGGGTAATCCATAAATCAAACAACTGTTTTAACAGGTTGCTAGACTATTTAACAACAAAAAAAAACGTTTTCTTCGTTGAGTTACTGTTGGACTTCTAAATTGACACATTGTTGCAGACAGCGGTTACACGCAATTGTAAAACCCACCAGTTAAATGTTCTGATTTTAATATTTTTTTCCGCCGCTCCTCCTTGCTTCTCACGCCTGGTTTGTGAACAAGTTGCTTGCAGGTCTCAACGGCGCATGCTCGATGTAGAAGTGTTATAGTATTTCGTTCGGGTGGCAAATTGTTTCTAACTTTGAAAGTAGACTTTTGATGGTAGCTAAACTTTTAGGACAAAAATGTTTGCTGAAATTACGCTGGCGTTGCAGATTATACTATTTTTTTTAGGACTGAACGGGGCAAACCAGGGAGTGATTTTATAATGCCCAGCGTGCATTTCGATTGTGTAAAGAATGAATGAACTTACCAAGCATTGACACTTATAACACTTAACTCTTCATTTGTATTGGGGAACTGTAATATCTGTGTATGTTGTATCGGCGATTTTGAGATTTTTTTTTGTTTTCCATTAAACCACGATTGTGAATAGTAAGGCCGAGAACTCGGTCGGAACAGTGTCCTTACAGTCAGTAGTACACTCTGGTTTCTCTTCAGATCGCATAAATCTTTCGCCTTTTACTAAAGATTTCCGTGGAGAGGAACATTATGAGTATCAACTAATTTTTTGATGCCTGGCCTCACGGCTGGGCTTCCAATAATTGTTAATAATAAACTGTTCACAGCCCCTGTCTTTGTGGTTATCCTCTGATATTTAGTGTTTTGTGTGTGTGCTGTATCCACATACTCTATTTTATTTGTGAACTTCCATCTGACGTCACAGCTCATGGTTGTCCCCCGTTTTAAAGTTAATTTCTTAGAGAAAATGTTGCAGTTGTAAAGCAAGTTTTCTACAGCTCTACATATTTTTGCGCAACCGCTTTTGTCGCTTAGGTCTTCTCCATCTGCTGTATAATTACACTTACCTGCTCATCAAGTTAACACTCTACCCATGAAGACCGTTGGATGGATGTCGAGTCCATATTTGCTCCAATGTATCACCAGTAAAACAGCAAGAAAAGCTTTCTATACTGAAAACTAATTACAACTATTCTCGTTACTGTAATTGAGTAGCTTTTCCGAGTACTTGTGATTTTACTTTACTTAAGTGAAATGTCATTAAAGTAACAGTACTTCTACATGAGTAGGATATTTCAGTACTCTTTCCACCACTGGTGGAGTGAGTGAAAGAGGGAGTGAGTTAGGGAAAGAGTGTGAATGGGTGATTGAGTGAATGTCAGCCAGTCCCATGGACAAGGAATAAGTAACAAAGGCGCATTTTCTTTTGTATAGATTTATAAATACATTTTAATTCCTTGAATGCAGAATTTATTTTAAAATGTTAACAGTATATTTGACAATTTTTTTCAACACACAGATAAAATAAAATAACATACAGATAAAATAAATGTTCTTAGTTTACTGTACATGAATTTACTCTTCCTTTTTCAATTTAATGCATGGAAAGTATCATGTGTAACAATTTTCAGCTAAATTAGCTAATTATCAACATCAACTGTTTTTTTTTTACAGTTTATATCACTCGTTTACTTTTACTGAGTACTTTTTAAAATGTGCTACTTTTTACTTTTATAAGTAGTTTATTTATTTATTATTATTATCTTTACACCAGTAATTTTACTTCTACTTGAGTAAAATATCACTAAAATAATAGTACTTCTAATTGAGTAGAATATTTCGGTACTCTTTCCATCCCTGCTGAAAACTGCAAAACTGGGCTGAATACTGCTAGAAAGCTGAAATAATGAACTGTACAATCAAGCAATTCAAGAAACATGAGCATTCCTTATCAATTCATAATTTGATGCAATAATCTACATTGATATTGTGACGTCGCCACTAGATGGCGATCATAGAGATCCTATTTAAATTCTATGATTCTTTTTAAATGGACCTTTAACTAGGCAAGTCAGTTAAGAACAAATTCTTATTTACAGTGACATCCTACCAGGGAACAGTGCCTTGTTCAGGGACAGAACAACAGATGTTTTACCTTGTCAGCTCGGGCATTCGATTTAGCTAAAATGCACAGCAGTCTTGAGTGGCAACAAATCTGCCCAAGTGGCTGATTTAACTTTCAATACCCCCACTTCTGTTGATCCTCCCAGTTCTGTTGACATGCCTACTTCAGACACACTCCATGTATGTAGTTACCCAGGACTCAACTTTATGGCGCTCGTTGACAAATTGTTCTAGAATGCATTCCTAAATTTAGCGGTCTTCATTCCAAGGGTTTGAAGCATATATCGTGTGTGACAGAAATAAAAAAATAAAATCTTATCAATAAATAAATATCTACCAAAAGAAACATTAAAATACACCTTTGGTTATTGAAAACGAATTATTTTCCAAATAAAACCAATACCAAATGTATAATCTCTTGGTATTTTTTTTTATTGATTACTCAGAAATGGATTTGGTCACTTAAGATTTGACTAATTTACAATTCATGTAAATTGTCTCTTTCATGTTTTAGATTTTTATTATATGGGCAGTTGAAACTAAATGGATGAGATCAAATGGTGATTTAAGGGGGAATAATTTATATTGGTCCAAAAAGACATACAGAGTTAAAATAAAGTACAGAGTGAAAATGTAACCCCCATGTTTTGATTGCACAAGAGTATGTCATCTCACATTTGTTTATTGCATGAATTGAAATCAGTGGCGGTCGGTGCCATTTAAGATGAGAAAGGATGATTTTTTTTTTATGAGCATGGCCTTATTTCTATTACAGCATATTGGATGACTGTTATTCATATTCCATTCACACAGCTCAATGTAACATTGATAGGTTTAGGTCAATACATGATACTCAAATGTTCCCTGTACCTAGGGTTTTAAAGGATCTGAAAACTTTCCGGTATTTTCACAGAAATTTTCTATGGGAAGTTAGGCCCGGGAATTTGGGGATTTTTGCTTTAAATTCATCAAAAAAAGTTAGCTAAAAATGTCACCTTTTTGTGGGATACACAAGGCAATTCTAGGTCTTGTGGCATATTTTGGTTAAACTATCCCCAATTCAATGGAATTACAACCCTCTGCATGCACAGTGCATTCTTCCATGACATGTACAGCTGATTCTCAAGATCTTGCACACTAATGAGATGCTATTGAGCCCACGCTACTACACTGTCTGAGCCAAGGACTACATGCTTTCTGGTAAGTTTTCATTACAATACCGGGTGGGGTGAATATATTTTATATGACATATATGATTTTTTGTTTACTAGTAAATAGTAGCCTACAGCAAAGTGTGTTTAAATCATTTCTAACTTGTTAACAAGTTCTGCTAGTTAGTTTCAGCTTGCTTGAGCCTGCTAACTGAGGAGTGTTAATTCACCTGTTTCCATTCATGTTTAATTTTAAAACATTTATCTTACAAAAGGAGTTGTTTAATCTAATAGCTTAACTATTTATCTGTACATGGAATTGTATTTTTATTTTTACAATCTTTACAGGAAAATGCCACGGGCACTATCTGATGTGTGGAGACATTTCACTGCAGCTAATGTAGAAGGAAAAGCTGTGTACATTTGCAAATATTGTGCCAAATCATATGTGAAGAATGCAACAAAGATGCAGACTCATCTGGCCAAGTGCATAAAGTTCCCTCAGCGCTCACAACAAGCAACTTCTGACAAAAGTCCCTCTACTTCTATTCGAGGTGAAATGATGAATCAGACACCTTATCGATAGCAACAGCTCATGGTCCTCCTGGAATCAGAAGTTATTTTTTTACTCAATGGGGGAACGTCCTCAGAGAAATTTAGAATGTCTTGCTCAAGCTGTGTATGCAACTGGTTCACCTTTGATGCTCACAGGCAATGTGTATTGGAAAATATTTCAGAATGTTCTTCGCTCAGCAAACACCCCTCCAACCAGACATGCTTTATCTACTCATTTTCTGGATGCAGAGTTCAACAGAGTTCAAGTGAAGGTCAAGCAAATCATAGCAATCATCTCTGATGGGTGGTTGAATGTTCGTGGGCAAGGAATAATTAACTACATCATCTCCACCCCTCAACCGGTATTCTACAAGAGCACAGACACAAGGAAAACAGACACACAGGTCTCTACATTGCAGATGAGCTGAAGGCAGTCATCAATAACCTTGGACCACAGAAGGTATTTGCACTGGTAATAGACAATGCTGCAAACATGAAGGCTGCTTGGTCTAAAGTGGAGGAGTCCTACCCTCACATCACACCCATTGGCTGTGCTGCTCATGCATTGAATCTGCTCCTCAAGGATATCTTGGCACTGAAAACAATGGATACACTCTACAAGAGAGCCAAGGAAATGGTTAGGTATGTGAAGGGTCATCAAGTTATAGCAGCAATCTACCTCCCCAAGCAAAGTGAGAAGAATAAGATCACCACATTGAGGCTGCCCAGCAACACCCGTTGGGGTGGTGTTGTCATGTTTGACAGTCTCCTGGAGGGGAAGGAGTCTCTCCAAGAAATGGCCATATCACAGTCTGCCGATATGGACAGTCCCATCAAGAGGATCCTCCTGGATGATGTATTTTGGGAGAGAGTGGTAAGCAGTCTGAAACTCCTGAAACATATAGCAGTAGCCATTGCACGGCAATACCATCCTGTCTGATGTTCAGACTCTGCTTGCAGATGTAAGATAAGGAAGCCGTACTGCCCTGCCCACTTCACTGTGGCTCCAAGCAGAGGAAACTGCCATTCTGAAATACATCAAGAAGCGTGAAGACTTCTGCCTGAAGCCCATACACGCTGCAGCATACATGTTGGACCCCAAGTATGCTGGCAAGAGTATCCGGACTGGTGCAGAGATCAACAAGGCCTATGGTGTCATCACCGTGTCTCGCCACCTTGGCCTGGATGAGGGAAAGGTTCTTGGCAGTCTGGCAAAGTACACTTCCAAGCAAGGGCTTTGGGATGGGGATGCAATATGTCAGTCGTGCCAACATATCTCATCAGCCACCTGGTGGAAGGGACTTTGTGGATCGGAGGCTCTTTCCCCGGTTGCCTCCATCATCCTCCAAATCCACACCAACATCAGCCATCTCAGAGCGCAACTGGTCCTTGTTTGGGAAAAACCACACACCAAAGCACGCAACAGGCTGACCAATACAAGGGTTGAAAAATTGGTGGCCATCCAGCCAAATTTGAGGCTTTTTGAGCTTGACAACAAGCCATCCTCAACAAGGTTGGAAAGTGACAGTGAAGGTGAAGCCTCCGAGTCTGATGTTCAAGAGGTGGACATTGAGGAGATCCAGGGAGAAGACATGGAAGCCTGAGCGGAAGACAACCAAAGTTTTAGTTTCCAGACTATCGTTTTTGGGAGATGCGGTGGATCATTGGAGATCAACAAAATAAAGGAAATATTGAATGTTCAGTGAAATCATCCCATGTGAAGTCAACTAATGTAATTAAAGTTAATTTTGTAACTAAATTGTTTCTTTTATTTCTATTGGAAGGATTTAATAATTCGCAATTATGTCTACTTATGACAAGGTAAAAGGTTTATGTTTCTGTCTCCATATGATATGGTAAATATATCCAATGCAAAAAACTTTACATTTAAATGGTATTAATATATAAATGTTCATCTATTTTCTTTAATTCCCGTATATTCCCACGGAAGGTTTCCGCCTCTGAATATTCCCCAAAATGAGATTGCTACAACCTAGCCTGTGAATTAAAGTTTACAACGTAGGTGCACAGGTTGAGAGAATTGTCCGTAGTCAAGGTGACAGACAGTGACACATTCAATAGCATAATTGCACACTCTTGCCTGCATCTAGCTGATCTAGGGTGCAATCATTAGTCCAACAGTTGCAAACAAGAGTTTCTATTGGACACATTCAGGTATGTTTAACCCGGTTTGTTCTCTTTAAGAAACATTTTAAAAGAATTGGCAGAATTAATAAACCCCTGATCACACGCAAACACAGTTCACTTTCATAGCAGCCACAAAAACAGCATGATCACTTTGCTCATTGTTTATACTGTATAATTCCTTCTCGCAACTATCTACGCACTCTCCTCCTCTCACCTTTTCCCCCTCGCTTGTGGAGTTCAGTGCACAACCCATCAGCTGTCTATTACCATGTGAAAAATACTTTCCAAGCCAAACCTTCATATCATGACCACAAATCTCTACACACAGCCTACATTGTCATGTCATAGTCAACATAGCTACTAGAACTAAGGCCTTAGTAAACCCGCTACAATCATGCAGTACAGAGTACAGTCAGAAAGCAGTTTAGCAGTTACACAGGCGGGCTCCGGTTGCAATAAATGAATAAACCAAAAGCTTACCTTGACTTGGAAAACTTCCAGTGTTGGATAGCTAACATAACATCCCTTGATGCCATGTTTGAGTATGCTAAACTAGCTAGCTGCATTCGCTAACTAAGTGAAAGTTTAAAACAAAATACAACCAAATATAGCTCTCCCTCTCGCTTGTCCTTAATTTTGAAAGAAATTAATTTGTTCAAAACTGTTCAACTATTGTTTTTCTCTGTCTTTTATTTTTTGTACTTTTATTTCACCTTTATTTAACCAGGTAGGCCAGTTGAGAACAAGTTCTCATTTACAACTGCGACCTGGCCAAGATAAAGCAAACACAGAGTTACACATGGAATAAACAAACGTACAGTCAATAACACGATAGAAGAAAAAAAATTGAAATACAGTGTGTGCAAATGAGGTAAAATTAGGGAGGTAAGGCAATAAATAGGCGAAGTAATTACAATATAGCAATTAAACACTGGAGTGATAGATGTGCAGAAGATGAATGTGCAAGTAGAGATACTGGGGTGCAAAAAACCAAAAACAGTATGGGGATTAGGTAGTTGGATGGGCTATTTACAGATGGGCTATGTACAGGTGCAATGCTCCGACAGCTGATGTTTAAAGTTAGTGAGGGAGATATGAGTCTCCAGCTTCAGTGATTTTTGCAATTCGTTCCAGTCATTGGCAGCAGAGAACTGAAAGGAAAGGTATCCAAAGGAGGAATAGTCTTTGGGGGTGACCTGCTGGAGTGCGTGCTACGGGTGGGTGCTGCTATGGTGACCAGTGATCTGTGATAAGGCGGGGCTTTACCTAGGAAAGACTTATAGATGACTTGGAGCCAGTGGGTCTGGCGATGAATATGAAGCGAGGGCCAGCCAACGAGAGCATACAGGTCGCAGTGGTGGGTAGTCTATGGGGCTTTGGTGACAAAACGGATGGCACTGTGATAAACTGCATCCAATTTGTTAAGTAGAGTGTTGGAGGCTATTTTGTAAATTACATCGCCAAAGTCAAGGATCGGTAGGATGATCAGTTTTACGAGGGTATGTTTGGCAGCACGAGTGAAGGATACTTTGTTGCGAAATAGGAAGTAAATTCTAGATGTAATTCTGGATTGGAGATGCTTAATGTGAGTCTGGAAGGAGAGTTTACAGTCTAACCACACACCTAGGTATTTGTAATTGTCCACATATTCTAAGTCAGAACCGTCCAAAGGAGTGATCCTGGACAGGCGGGCAGATGTGGGCAGCAATCGGTTGAAGAGCATGCACTTAGTTTTACTTGCATTTAAGAGCAGTTGGAGGCCACGGAAGGAGAGTTGTATGGCATTGAAGCTTGTCTGGAGGTTAGTTAACACAGTGTTCAAAGAAGGGCCAGAAGTATACAGAATGGTGTTGTCTGCATAGAGGTGGATCAGAGAATCACAAGCAGCAAGAGCGACATCATTGATGTATACAGAGAAGAGAGTCGGCAAGAGAATTGAACCTTGTGGCACTCCCATCGAGACTGCCAGAGGTCCGGACAACAGGCGCTCCGATTTGACACACTGAATTGTGAGAAGTAGTTGGTGAACCAGGCGAGGCAGTCATTTGAGAAACCAAGGCTATTGAGTCTGCCGATAAGAATGCAGTGATTGACAGAGTCGAAAGCCTTGGCCAGGTCGATGAATACGGCTGCACAGTATTTTCTCTTATCGATGGCGATTATGATACCGTTTAGGACCGTGAGCGTGGCTGAGGTGCACCCATGACCAGCTCGGAAACCAGATTGCATAGCGGAGAAGGTACGGTGGGATTCTAAATGGTTGGTGATCTGTGAGTCAACTACTCACCATATTTCATGCACTGCAGTGTTAGCTAACTGTAGCTTATGCTTTCAGTACTAGATTCATTATCTGACCTTTTGATTGGGTGGACAACATGTCAGTTTATGCTGCAAGAGCTCTGATAGGTTGGAGGATGTCCTGTGTAAGTCTATGGAAGGGGGTGACGACCATGAGCCTTCTAGGTTTTGCATTGAAGTCAATGTACCCAGAGGAGGACAGAAGCTAGCTGTCCTCAGGCTACACCATGGTGCTATCCTACAGTGTGCTGCTGAGGCTACTCTAGGCCATTGCAAAACAGTGTATTTTAATAAATTATTTGGTGACATGGATATATTTGGTATAGTTGTATCTACAGAAAAAGGATAACCTTTCACTATTTCTATGAAATTCCCTGAGGATGATCCTCCCCTTCCTCCTCTGAGGAGCCTTCACTCATTTAAATATATTTATTCATGTGGCTCAGCGGTCTAAGGCACTTCATTTCAGTGCAAGAGGCGTCACTACAGTCCCTGGTTAGAATCCATCAGGCCTATCAGTGGTGTATTTATGGCAGAGCAAACACACCCTAGACTGTGTACCCATTAATAATGATCTCGGATGACTAGTATGACTGCAGGTGAGTGTGTGTGCGTGCACACACCTTTCACCCCAGAGATTTTGCACGCAGTACTGTAAAGTATGGTAAGAAGGCTCTTTAAAACTGAGATGGCTGCCATGGAAAGCACAGTGGATGACAGAATGTACACAGCAAACCAGGAACATTCCCAGGACATGTGCTAAGATTCCCATTAAGTTCTAGTTTGCGTTTTATCTAACAATATGATCATAACATCCCAAGAATGACCTAAGTATGTTTTGATAACCATTTATTTTGTTAGTTTTAAATTAAATACCCTTGGAATTGTCTCCTCTAATATTCACAAACATGTTGTGCACAACATCTGGAACAGTCCCCAAACGTTCTCATTACGTTTTCCAGTTAATGTAATAACAATGCACAAGTAATGTTTTTAGAACATACTGCGGCAACAAAATGTGAGCGCAACGTCCTGGGAACATTCTTTCAACATCAAGTGAATGTTATATAAACATTTTATAATCATCAGCACAACTGGACAGTTTTTGTGTCATGAGAACATTTGCCGCAACCTAACGAATGTTCTGGGAACTTTCACAGAACCAATTTTGGTATGCTGGGTAGTGTAGAGTTCAGTTGAACCTTGCTCCGCATGAATTACATACTGCCCTGCTATAGGCAACCTAACCAGAGGGCTTAGCCACGAGAGAGAATGAGTGAGGAAGGCTGCACTACAGAAATGATTTAACAACTAGAATACAACTGTGCTGGCCAGAGAAGAGGGTGTATAACAAAGGGAGTAAATTGTTAATGTTACTGTATCCCTCCATTATTTGTCCATCTGGCTCGCGGAGGCCTGCAGCATTCTGTGAGTACAACTACGTTCAACAACACACAAATAGCATTGGTCGTATAGTAGGGGTGGTTCAGTAAACTATGCTAGCTTGATGATTAGTATTCATATTTAGGGGATGAAATGGTGCTAACCATTGTGTGTATGTGTGGCAGCATCTGGCCAGTACTCTGGGGTTGGTGTGGCTATTCAGTAGGGTTGTGTTTGCACACGTATACACCACAGGAGATAAGACAACACACAAGCTTTAACATGTGTGTGTCGTCCCAGATGTGGCACATTTGGAGACATTGTTCTAGTGGGACTGTTCCTGGCATCAGTGGACTACGGGAGAAATCTACTGGGCTGGATTAGAACATAGCCTTCATTATCACCAAATGCATGCTTTTCAACCATTCGCTGCCTGCACCCGCACGCCCAACTAGCATCACCACCCTGGATGGTTCCGACCTAGAATAAGTGGACATCTATAAGTACCTAGGTGTCTGGCTAGACTGCAAACTCTCCTTCCAGACTCATATCAAACATCTCCAATCCAAAATCAAATCTAGAGTCGGCTTTCTATTTCGCAACAAAGCCTCCTTCACTCACGCCGCAAAACTTACCCTAGTAAAACTGACTATCCTACCGATCCTCGACTTCGGCGATGTCATCTACAAAATAGCTTCCAATACTCTACTCAGCAAACTGGATGCAGTTTATCACAGTGCGATCCGTTTTGTTACTAAAGCTCCTTATACCACCCACCACTGCGACCTGTATACTCTAGTCGGCTGGCCCTCGCTACATGTTCATCGCCAGACCCACTGGCTCCAAGTCATCTACAAGTCTATGCTAGGTAAAGCTCCGCCTTATCTCAGTTCACTGGTCACGATGGCAACACCCACCCGTAGCACGCGCTCCAGCAGGTGTATCTCACTGATCATCCCTAAAGCCAAAACCTAATTTGGCCGCCTTTCCTTCCAGTTCTCTGCTGCCTGCGACTGGAACGAATCGCAAAAATCTCTGAAGTTGGAGACTTATCTCCCTCACCAACTTTAAACATCTGCTATCTGAGCAGCTAACCGATCGCTGCAGCTGTACATAGTCCATCGGTAAATAGCCCACCCAATTTACCTACCTCATCCCCATACTGTTTTTATTTATTTACTTTTCTGCTCTTTTGCACACCAGTATCTCTACCCGCACATGTTCATCTGATCATTTATCACTCCAGTGTTAATCTGCTAAATTATAATTATTCACTCCTATGGCCTATTTATTGCCTACCTCCTCATGCCTTTTGCACACAATGTATATAGATTATTTTTTTTCTACTATGTTATTGACTTGTTTATTGTTTACTCCATGTGTAACTCTGTGTTGTTGTCTGTTCACACTGCTGTGCTTTATCTTGGCCAGGTCGCAGTTGTAAATGAGAACTTGTTCTCAACTAGCCTACCTGGTTAAATAAAGGTGAAATAAAATAAATAAAAATCATAACCCTAATCCTCAGGACTTTTGCATCAACATTATGAGTAACTGACTAAAAGCTAAAGCAGAATGAGCATTATTTATTCAATTGATGCATGTGTGTCATTCCAACAATGATTTATTTTTAATAAAAATAATAGTTTGATGATAAAGGATAGCAGTAGTCTCTTGAGCAAAAGCTCACTAAATGTACAGTACAACTGTTCAACGTGGATCATTTCACAGTACAACTGAAAAATTATCAAAACAATAAAATGTTTGTGCATTTATTAAGTCCTTTATCACATTTAAACGTACTATTGTTGCTTTTCCATGAAAGATCTATTTTCACTCTACCATCTAACACTAAACATTATAGTAGCTTCATAGGCCAATAGGCAGATAAAGTACATTAGCTCTCACAGTGGAACACTGTCTGTGAATACAGAAAGACCACAGTACCAATGAGCATGTAGGGATTGCATGTCCAAAATGGCCTCAAACCATACCAGAGTCAGTTAGTTCAGAGCCAGCCAAGTCTAACTGTAGCGTCTCCTCTCACTGTTATCATCTGTCAGTTCTCCTGTGTGTTGTCCTCTTCTCCCCCGGTCAGGTAGCCCCAGTCTGTGAGCAAGTCTAGTCGCTGGGCTGGGGGGGTGGAGAAGTATTTTCTCTGTTTCTGGGAGTAGGTTTGGACTGGGGGGACGATATCTCTGTAACTCCAGTCCTGTCAACACAGATTATATATTCTCTATATCCTCTTTAAATGAATCATACATAATTATATTTATTAATATGCATCATTTGCACCCATTATTGATATAGACAGTATATAGTTGCAGACCTACCTGCCATGCTATCCTTATTGTTGATCTATACTTATTAATCCAGTATATTGTAGCAGGGCTATCCGCCAACCATATTATTGATCAATAGTTATTACTATAGTATATAGTGTAAATCCTACCTGCCATCTGAGGTTAAAGTCCTCCAGTAGCTGTATCCTATCCTCCCTGGTAGGAACACAGTCTGGAGGAGCTGTCTGCTGCAGCTCCGAACCCACCTCAGACCCAACAAACACTAACATAGCTCTGATAGCAAACCAGCCCCCCAGACGCGGGTGTATACACACACCAAACATCTTCTGTAGAGGTGACAAGAGGAAGGGAGGGGGGAGAGGAAGACAAAGAGGTAGTATAAATAGTTTTATAAGTAATACAAATGACTGGCCATCTGTGAACCAAAGAACATACAGCACCCTATTTATCAATTTATTAGTAAATTAATGACTGAATAACCCCTTTGGACCTGTCACTCACCTTCTCCCCCCAGGGGTGGTCAAGTATGTCGGAGCGTTGGTAGTAGTACACAGCTCCCGCCACATGGGCAGCACTCTGGGCCAGGAACTTGGGCTTCCTGCTGGGCAGCATCTCATAGTCATAACTCACATCTACCTTCACACCTGGAAAACACTACAGGAGGGAGAGAGAGATGGGGGGGAGGTAGAGAGGGGAGAGAGATGTGAAGTGTGGCCCAAGGGTGTGTGTATTAATTAAGTCTTGTAATGAAATATGTTTAATAACAACTAAACGGAAGCAAACAGAGTAAACGAAATGGGGAGTGACGACCTACCTGGATTTTTTTTAATACAAACTCTTTTTGTTGCAAAACCTTTTTATTTTGGAGTAAACTGTTTCAAAACGTTTTTCAACATTACTCCATCAACACCCCAGGTGTTTATGCAGTGAGTGATGCACTGGTTGCCCCCGCCCCCCCCACCCACCTCAGAGACTGTGTTGTTGATGCAGTGTTTGACACACTGGTCTATGGGGTCTGCAGACACCCCCTTCCAGCCCCTGCTCTCCATGAAGGGCAGGAAGGCCTGTTCAAACATGGCTGGAGTGCTGAGCACCACCGCTCCCAGGGTGTCATCAGGGTAGGACAGGTGGAGAGAGGGGGGCAGGACTACATTGTACCAGCCAATCTGGGAACACATGCACAACAAAGAATACAAATGTGGGTAACTTTTGTAGCGATTGAGGGGGAACAGCCAGGAAGGGACACGTTTCAACAACCCTGTCGTTATTGGACAGATATACTATCACCTGTGCCATAAGTCCCAAACCTATTGGCAGACTACAGTCCAGTATGGTCAGCTTTTATCATTTTCATATGAACAAGGCATGGCTGAGAAAGCGTGTCCGAACTTTGAATTGGAGCTTGTCAACTTGACTAGTTTAACAATTGACGACACGTTCACTGACAGTCTGACAATATTTAAAAAAAAAAGGGCCACGTTTAAAGTTTGACGCAAATTATTTTAACAAATAGCTCGAATGGAACAGCGGCCTTAACGTTACCTTCAGTGGATAAACTTCAAACCCCAACTTTGACAGATGATTACTCAAAGCTTTTCTCACATCTTCCACATTGACCGTGGGCAGCGCCATCACTGAATGTTTAAATGTGTTGGGTTGTGGGAAATAGTGTTCTCTATCACGTGACTCTCTTACTTCCGCGTTGTAAGCATTTAATCTATCAACTACAATACCCAGAACCCATTAGGGCAACATATTATACGCAATCACGTTGAGGATTTAAAAGTGGAACAGGACAGTACGTAAGTAACTAGCTAATAATGTACATTTCTGCTCAATGTTTTAATAATGTATATTATGTTCTGTAATGTTAACCAACCTTTGAATTGTTTCATCCATCGCTGAAATATCGACCTTTAGCCAGCTTTCTGTTCATGCACTGATTGATTTGTGATTTTGAGTACTTGGTGCCAGGGGCAAATCAACTGTAAAGCGAACGTCGCCATCGTGTTCAATGTATAAACAAATCACTAGGGTGAATGTTAGCTAGCCGGTCAATCATGCATTGCAAACAATGCCTCTGACTGTCAAATTCGAACGCAACGTTAGCAACAACACAAAGGCAAGCCCAAAACAAAAGCCACCTGCAACGGTACTTAGCTAGCGACTGTTAGCTGTGTTAACTCATCTGTCAATGAAGTGTCATTGATTTGTGTTAGCCACCTACCTCATCATCATCATTCAGCAACCAACCAACTCGTCTAGAGTTACAGCATCACACGTTGGTTATAAAATACTGGCCAATGCAATGGCTAATCTCATGCGTGTACCATATACATTTCATTTATTTGTTTATAATTTTGCTTGTTTTTAAAAATTGTTTTTACAGTACTACTGATATTGATTACTTCATTGTAGGGAAAGAGCAATAAAGGAATTTCACTGTACTTGTGTACAATAAAACTTAACTTGTTGAGATGAAAAAGTTGACAGTGGAGATGTGGGCAGAAGAACACACGAATGAATACTGGATTATGTAGGGATTTAGAGGGACAGTTTGAGCAGAGCGTGGACAAGATACCCTGCAGGTAGAGGGCAAGTGCTTTAACTTTTGTGCCATAAATACTCAGACATCAGTCTTTGCACCCTTGTCCTATGGTTTGAGTAGAGCAGCCCTGACTGAGATGAACTGGGACAACCAGCTGAGCTCCATCCTCTCAGCAGCTGATGGCAGTGTTGCCAAGATGAGGGTGAGTAGCCAGTAGATGGCACTATAACATAATTATGCATACGTGGCAGTGCATTACCAAGGGCTTCATCAGAAGAGTTGACTGCTGATTCTTAGCAGTTAGCTAGATTCTAGTTTTACAGTATATGATAGAAACATTGAAGTTCATAAATACCCTATGTACTTTCCCCACTGTGTGTTGACGGGGTTCATGTTTCCCCAGGAGAGACTGACCATGCCAGGGAATTATCCAAAAGGAAGAGAAGGTGAGGGGAGATCTCTGTGGTCTTTAAGATGGCTGACTGTGACACACTTTCTCTGTTGGTGATTCCCCCTCTTTTTCTGCTCCTTCTTATCCTCTCTGTCTCTCGCTAACTCAGTAGATCTCTTTCCAGTCAGGGAGGTGGCTAGTGTGTCAAATTTTGAGCTCCCTCGTCCGTCCCCTCTCCCCAAGTCCTCCATCTCTCTCCTCCCCCCTCCCTCCTCCGCTGTGCAGTGGGCAGACCTGGCAGCCGTCCAATCACAACTGCAGATCCAGAGCCAGGTCCGTGCGTGTGCGCATACGTGTGTTCATGTGTAACTATCATTTTTGTTACATAAAAGGTGCATAAATAGCCCTACATTTTAGCTAATTTCTTCTTCCTCCTACTCTTTTTTTGTTCTAATGGTTGCCAGGCCATAGAGTCTCTGACCCAAAGTCTTCATGACATGGACAGAGAGAGACACTCTCAGCAGCGCCACATACAGGCACTACAAGGTACATACACCTATCATTATCACACAACACTAACATTTACTGCTCAATATACCAATCCTGATTGGTTGAGTGATTGATTTGTTGATCGAATATTGTAGATGTGTTATTCTTCTATCTCTCAGACGAGGTTCGCAGGCTGCGAGAGCAGGCGACGGAGAGGGAGAGAGAGCGGGAACAAGAAAGGGATGGAGAGAGGAGAGGGTCAGGGATGACTAGTCCAGAAGTGGAGAGAAGGATGGACCAGTGGAGGAGAGATGTGGGCCGTGAGCTCAGCACTCTGAGAAGGCACATCACCGGAGCCACATCGCAAGGCAACCTGGAGGAGAGGTGAGGGGGCAGGGTTTTACTCACCTGTGAGGTTCAGGTGATCATTATTGTATGTGTAGCCCAACACCAAATCAACCATTAGCCCTTAGTATGGACCATACCGGTTTGGTGAAAGCTGATTGTTGTCCTTTTATAGTTTCTGCTCTAAGCTGCGAAGGGAGGAGTTGGATCATTTGAGGAGAGAGGTGGACACACTCAAAACCCAGCTCAGTGAGTCTCACATACAGTCTTGTTCTCAGTTTTTTTTCTGCAGGACTACACATGTCTCAGACTCAGAGCTGTTGAGAGGGCAAGCACAGTCTCGCTTACTCCTACTCCTTTTCTTTCATCGTATGTGTGTTTGTATTTGTGTGTGTGACAGGGAGGCAGGAGGAGGACATGTTTCTTCAGCAGTCGGAGGCCAGAGAGACGAGGAGGCAGTATGAACACAGCTGCAAGGTATTCATGAATGAAGGAATTAAATTAACAATTGAATAATTAAAGAAGGTAATTTGAGTGACTTGTTTTCTCTCTGTCTCCCGACCTCTAACCTCTACACTTTGCCTTTCCCCAGACACTAGAGGAACTAACAGACAGCTACAGAAACCACAGCTTTGACCTGGCCAAGACTGTTTCTCAATACACACACACAGAGCAGGAGGTCCGCCAGATCAGGTGTGTGTGTGTGTGTGTGTGTGTGTGTGTGTGTGTGTGTGTGTGTGTGTGTGTGTGTGTGTGTGTGAGTGAATGATGCTATCACTGTGTCCTGCAGGATAACTGTATCGGAGCTGAAGGACGAGATCAGGAGTCTGATTCTCCGGGAGAGACATCACACACCTACTGTTACACTACACACAGCAGGTAAGAGACACAATCCTACTGTTACACTACACACTGCAGGTAAGAGACACACTCCTACTGTTACACTACACACAGCAGGTAAGAGACACACCTACTGTTACACTACACACAGCAGGTAAGTGACACACACCTACTGTTACACTACACACAGCAGGTAAGAGACACACACACATATCTACTCACTTGAGTAGTATAACCCTGTTTGTCTATTAACCCCCCCCCCTCCAGTTCCAGCATTAGCTGCCTTCTCCCGCTGTAAAGATGCCAGGGGTCAAAAGGCGGAGCCAGACTCGGACTCTGACGACTTCAGTCCCACCCCCAGTCTGGCTGAGGTCAGCTCTGATGACCTGTCCTGGCTGGATGACAGAGACACAGGTATACTCACACTTTGCTCCTGTCACTGAGGAGCAGAATGAGTCCCATTATGGGTCCAGTTTGTTTCAGAGGAACAGAAAGTGTTGTAACCCTCTCCCATACACACCACACATGTATATTTGGGCTGTAGATCTAACCGTTTCAGTGACTCATCACAACATGTCTGACTCACCAAGGAACAGGAGGCTGGATTAACAGTGTACATGTGTCTGTGTGTGCATGCGTGCCTACCTGATTTGTGTGTTCGCACCATAGATCTAGCACAAAGGAAGAGTGAACTCTTGTAGTTTTTGGATGTGGGTTCATGTAAGACACACACCAGTGACCTCCATTGAAAATGTGTTATGTGACTGACTGTCACTCTGCTTGCCTGAGGAGAGGACCGAGAATCCCTCATTTCCTCTCCATCCATGTCTGCTGGTCAGCAGTTTGAGAAACGTGTGTGTGTTTGGATGGGATACTAAACACTTCCTGTAGTGTGTGTGTGTGGCATCATCTAATCTAATTATCCTGTCCGCATGTGCCTCAATTGCTCTGGGAAACATTTAGAGGTCTGATCCCAATCTCTCTTACGGGAACACTACTGCTAAAACCCTTGGGACTAGTACACACACACACACGTTGACGGTTCTTCTCTCTTTCAGCTCCTCCTCTAGCAGTACCTCGGGTACATCAGAGCTCCCATTCTGCAGGAAATGACCTCAGAGGACCAGGAAGTGGCCTGGACGATGATGATGATCTTGATGATGATGATGATGATGATGATGGAAACCTGGAGTTGGGGTCAGACAGCCCCCCCGACCTCAGCCTCAATGACCTTTGAGAGGCTTCGTCATGCCAGTGTTCTAGAATGCTATGAGTTCTTTCTTTGAGGAGTTTTTGGGCACAAACCTCAAACCCTGACTAAAGAGGATGATGAAAAGGCTGAACTCTGCTTGAGAAAAAGAAAGCACCTTATTTTAAAAACTCCTAAGTGATTATGCTCTTTTGTCTTGTGTCAGTGTTTTTTGGGAAAAGGTGTACAATAGTGTTTTGTATTACACACCAATAGTATTTAACTCAACAGTGTGGCAGCATTCTGTGATTGTCTTAATGAATTACATCTGGGGAAAGCTTTGATTTCACTGACGATATACAACTTGATGATCACTGGTGTTTTTGAGTCTAAGACCATTAGTAAAACATATGGTGGACTGATGTTTACTTTTACTATCTAAGGCTGATGCAAATCAGTGAGGTGCTCTCTGTTATTTGGTACGGTATTTTGATCTATTTACTGTAAAGTATTGAGATGCAGCCCAGGCCTCTCTTCCCTCTCGCCTTTGGACCACAGACAAGTCCTGCTGTGTAACATGAGTCGGTCTGTTTAATATTTCAGCAGTTAGAGACTGTCTAGCCAGATAACCCCTCCCCGCGAAGGGGAATGGCCCATGGAGCGAGGGACCACAGATGGGCTGGGGAGAGGGGGGTTAATGGAGGGGGCAATGGGGAAGGGGTGAGATAGGGAGGGGCTTTGGCCATAGTGATGACAAGTTTTAATGTGGATGATTCAGGGCTTTCTCTTACAGTTCTATCACACACAGCCAAGTACTAGACCGCTGCTTGTTTAAATGTTACATTGACTCACTGTACGGCCTGTAAAACAAATGTGATGATTTTGGGCTTCTGCAATAAAATTCTGGATAAAGAGCTGTAATAAAATAGTTCATTTGTTGTAGTTACTTTTGTTAGTGTGTGTGTGCGTGTCAGCCACCGTAGCCCAACAACCAAGATCTGTAATGAGAGAGGAACGAGGATGGTTTCATATCTTTAATCAAAAAACATCATCACTCCAGAATCGACGTCAAACAGTAAAACATATCAACCTTATAATACAACCAGTTAACTTTTTGGCACTTCATATAAGGGACTACTAACACATGGGTGCAAATGAACTACCATTCCACTCCACATGGAGTCAAAATGAACTACCATTCCACTCCACATGGAGTCAAAATGAACTACCATTCCACTCCACATGGAGTCAAAATGAACCACTCTGTTTCAACTCTGACTTAAGTCCCGTTGATGCAGATAACTGGCAAGGCAACAAACGTCAGCGGCGTCTGCAACAAACTAATCTGGTAGCCCACGCAGGAACACTAAAGCCTAGACTAAATCCGGACCGTGGAAGATCTACACTATAGCGTGATTGAAATTTAAAGGCAATGGTTCCGCATTCATGGAGACTGCATTCACGGGAAACGCAACATACGTCGGCTCAAATGGAAATGACCTTTACATTTCAATCGCGCTGTAACGCGTATCTTCAGCAGTCTGGATTTCATCTAGCCCTAAATCAGCTAACTTTGACAAACATTCAGAAATAGACATAACTATTGCTTTTCTAATTTGTTTAAAAATGTAAACTTTGAAGTCAATTATACCATGACGTTTGATTTCAAGTCTACCTTTCTTTATGAAGTTGGAATGTAAAGTTAATTCAGAATATTATGAAATTTAGCTGGCTAACTCTTTGACCCTGCTCTGTGCCATACTCCACTGTCTGTGCCATATATACTGTCTCCAATACAGGCCTATGGCTTCAACTCAAGTCTCCCCAATAGAGGTTGGGGTAGGGAAGGAGGGAGGGGGTGTTCTTTTCTCCTGTGTGTCTAACAAACGCAGACTAACACACAGACTGCATTCCCCTCACATCAATGGAGCATTATGCTCATTATGTCACAAAAGCCTTACATTAAAGAGTTTCTCTCTCTGACCTCGTGCTATACATTTACAATGTCTGTGTTCATGGAGTAGTTTATCAGAGTCCCCTTCCCTTGAGACAGTTAATGGACTGCATGCTAATGGTAGCGGCTAGCACTGACTGACTTGGGCAACAAGTTACCCTCATGTCAAGTAGCTACACGATTAAACCAATGAATGAATTGTATTGAAAGACAACTGGCCAAATTCAGTTGGAAACACTGCTGCTGAATCTGCCCAAGGCTCTTCCTTACTAAGACATGTTAGAACATAGGTCTCGGCCTGGCTGTGAGAACTACAATAACAGACAAACCAGCCTTAGAGTTCACAACACGTGCTTTGAAATGTAGAATTCTAACAGGCATGGAATGTATTGAGCCGCCATCGAGGATGGTTTCTCTGTATTGTACTCTGTAAATAGCTCTAATGGGGTGGAAGAGTCCATTCAGGCTTTATATAAAGATAAATGTACTAAAGATACTCAGAGAGACAACCTCCCCCTTACAAGTGTGACTGACCAGGTTTGAACCCAGGTTGTCTGCAGGCCACAAGGCTGTGTTAGCCCAATGAACTAACACCACCAGAGACTCCCAATAGAGAAACAAAATGAACAATAACAAGCAGGATCTTTAGAGAGGAACTAGTTTCCATGGAAACGCTCAACTTAAATACCCCCAAACCACACCCCCCCACCCCCACATACGCACGTGCATGCTCGCTCAACCATGCACAGACACGCACGCACACACAGACACACACACACATACATGTCCTCTGTAACGTAAAGTGCAACCGTACTGTACAACACTATATAGCCAGGTACAAGTAGCCTCTAACTAGTGATGAAAGAGAGGATCCCTCGTTACCGAACACTCAACCAAAACACAGCTGACAGAGTGCACGCTTGAATATAGAAGGTAGAATGTAGAAGTGGGAATGCTGCTGATGGAACTTCGGATCCACATAGACCAGGAAAAGAGCTGGTCACAATCACACAGAAACCCCCTGTTGCTCACAGAGACACAAAGGTGGTGAGGGAACGCCAGGGATGCATCTCAATGGTCTAAAATGGCGCCTCCCTCTCCTCATCTCCTCCATCTGCACTGATTTGAAAACACAGGGTCGATAAAAGCAATATGGAGGATGCCTATCAGCAACTGGCTTTCACCAGTCCACGTCTCATGTCAGTGCGGATAAAAGAAAGGATATGAGGACAGGGGACAAGGATAGAAGGCCAGGTTGGACTATAGAGAGGGAGAAGGTCTGTGGGGGTCTGGCTGTTCCATCAGGTCAGACTGTGTCCTCCATCATCATCAGTAGCTGTACATAGACAGGGGAGTATCCTCCATCATATCATCCTAAACAGGGGAAAACACAACAGGATGTAAATGGTGAGCGCTGGTCAAGATGACAGGTGGTGAGTGAAGTAAACGCTAATGCTAACAATGGCTACTTAGTGTAATAACTCACAAAAGAAGACTGATGCTTACGCAAGTCTTCAGGTCTCATTAATGTTAAGTGTTACACTGTCTCTTCACCTAACCACTTGTGTTCTACTGTCTCACCATAGGCAGGTCCTGGAGCCTGCGGAACTCAGGCCGCTGATCCCGTCGTCGCAGTTTGATGAAGAGGAGCAGGGTGATGATGGCTGCAGTGACGATGAAGACGGACACTAGTCCAGCTAGGAGAGGGTCCAGGGCAGGTCCACCACTATGGAACACTGGTTCCCCTGCTCGGGTGAGGGGAACATATTATACTATATATACATATATACCACAGGAGGTTGGTGGCAACTTAATTGGGGAGAACGGACTTGTGGTAATGGCTGTCGTGGAATTAGTGGGATGGTATCCAAAACATCCAACACATGGTTTCCATGTGTTTGATACCATTCCATTAACTCCGTTCCAGCCATTATTATGAGCCGTCCTCCCTTCAGCAGCCTCCTGTGATGGATAACATAATATATTAAAATATTAAATATATCATATTATAAAATATAAACACAAGCTATTAACAGGATATCTTACAAAGAGAATAAGACAGACTTGATTGTAGAGGGTAGTGACAGAGAGAGCGAGCAAGCCCGGGGCTTTCTGGGCATAGGACTAAACTGACGCACCCAGCATTGAACTGGCATCCCAACAAAAGCTATGCTGTTCTTTGTTTCCCTGCACAAGTCTGCCCCACCCCACACACACACACTCCCTCCTAAACATCTAAGGGTACTATCAGCACCACCACCCCACAATCATCTCTCTGTCTGGCAAGTGACAGAGCCAGTCATGGGACTGACGACTGGACCGTTTAGGTTTAGTGTGTGTGGTTTTATTAGACCGGGGTTGGATGTCTCCCCCCTTTATACGCCAGAGAGATCATAGTATATAATATTGTGGTTGCTGCTGTTTGATAACAAATAACAAAACACTAGCAACATAACACACCCACACGCATACACAACGAATCCATCTACTCACCATCCACTACATTGAGCTGAGAGGGGATGTCGGCATGCGTTTTAGCCTGGGATGGAGGGCTGCTGGCTGGGGTGGAAGCCGGGAGAGGGGTGATGCTGGATGTCTGGGTCTGGGGCTCAGACGTAGGTAGAGCTGGGGGAGAGGTGGTGGTAGTGGTGGTGAGAAAGGGACTGAGGGGCTGTTTAGGCTGGATAGGGTTAGAGGTATCTGGGTCAGGGCTGGGGGTTGAGCTGGGCTGGGGGGCAGCGGAGGTGTTAGTTGGGTGGGTCTCAGGCCTAGTAGGGGCTGGGGAAGCGGTGGTGGTGATGGGTGAGTGAGTTTTGGAGGAATGAGGGGCATGGCTGGATGGAGTGGTGGAGTAGACAGGTGTGTGTGTTGGGATGGTGGAAGGTTTGTGAACGAGGACTGTGGTGGTGGGTGTGTGTGTAGGGGCAGTGTGGTTGTCAGAGGGAGCATCAGAGGGCTGTGCGGTTTCTTCAGTGAGGTTCTCCGGGCCAGGGGTCTTCTCAGGGATGGGAGTGGGGGCAGGGACCCCCACACTGGTGGCTAGAAGAGAGAAGAAGAAAGGTTTTTAAGTGAAATTCAATACAAAGAAAAGAAGGACCCATTAATGTATCAAGTTTGCAAATATTTGTATCAATTAGAAAAGCAATTGATAGGTGAAAAGTCACAGTCAATATCTGCATAAAAAAACATTCAACAAGAAAAAACACAGTTGAACGCACACAAACACACTCGAATTAGCAGTGTATCTTCTAACTACCAGCCAGAGGACACAGAGGAGCGACAAGCAGCAGTGTTGTGATGAGATAATATATACCTGTAAAACCTCCCAGAGGATACAGATACAGAGAGTGGGTGAGGTGCAGGTGGTGGGGGTGTATGTTTGCAATGAGCCAATGTGTGTGTGTGTGTGTCAGGCTCCAAACTTTCTCACCTTTCTGTGCGAAATCACACTGCATTTAATCACAGCACATCTCTCCTCCTCCTCCTCTTCCACCCCCCTCTAGTTCTACACTCTGCCCTCTTCCTGTATGCCTAACAACTTGCTGTTAATTCTCTGTTAATTCTCTCATGATCTTGTTTTTTTCCCTTAAGTTCTCCCTCTTCTGTCTATCTCATTTCTCTCTTTGTGCTCTAGTTAGTAAACCCAACAGTATTCTCCTTTTAAGGACCATGTTCTGTCTTCTAGTGTGTGTGTGTGTGTGTGTGTGTGTGTGTGTGTGTGTGTGTGTATCATCACAGCCCAGTCACAGCTCTCCACTCTGCTTGTGCTGTGTCTGACTATGTTGTGGCTTCTAAGTACCCCTGATCTAAGGTGGCATGGCTCTAAATAGACTGAGAACAAGCTGAACCATTTATCTTAAACAAATTACATGTTTAAATGTCAAATTTGAAATGATATTTTATTAAATAATAAAGTAGTCCTCCGAACCAATACAATTCCATTCATTCTATTTTTTATCTTATACAGTACATTTACCTGGGACCTCTTTTACCACTACGACTGCTGTGTCGTTGCTACTGCTACTGCTGCTGTTGCTACTGCTGCTGTTGTTGTTGGAGAGCCCTCCATCAGTGAGGTTGCTGGCTGGCTTTGGGGAGTCTGTGCTGGGGAGGGACAGAGAGTCTGGAGGAGAGGGAGAACCTCCAGGGAGGGGTGCCTGAACAGCCCCGGACATACCTAGGGTCAGAGGTCCGTCTGAGGGAGAGGAGTGAGCACCAAAGTCCTGGCCTGGAAAAGAGAGACAATCAGGGTGACATTTTGACGTTCAGTTAATATGAGTGTGTTGCTGAAGCAAGTGCACAATAAGGAATGATGTAAGGAAAGTCATCAAATAGTATTTTCATGATCTCTGAAATAAGTCAATCTGTGAATGATGCATTTCTTCAGTCAGATAGTCCTTGTTTTCCAGAAGAATGACATATCTATTAGATCCCTTCAGGACCAGTTAGGATAATTTCTTCCAACTCCTCCTGAGAAGGGGAGGCTGCTCTATTTTTAAAGAAGTGTAGACAGAGAGGATAGATGGTCTACTGGAATAGATGGTGAGGCAGAATACAGATGTAACATGTATTATTCAACTCTGGTCTATGTCTGCTAAAGAGGAGACATTGGGGACATGCCGAGAATTGTTCCTTTTACATTTTAAAGGACTGCCGTCACGTAAAATATGCATATTCAAACACCACTATCTGTGACTGTCTGTTGCGCTGACATTTTCAGTTAAACAACACGATTCCTATGCAATTAAGGAAAGCTTGATCCAAAGTGAGCTAACATTTGGAACCCAAACAATAGCCAACCAGTAACACTCAATAACCAATTTAAGAAGATGAGCATCAGATTAGATACTTAGATTCACTAATCTCTCTTGTTCGTGTTCAATCTCTCTTGCCCTGCCTAAACAATATCTAGTCTCAACAGGCTCACTATAGTAATCAGGAAGGTTTTGTCACTGTCAGCATTGGCACCATAAAACATTGTAGTTGTTTTTTGCATGGTGACCCACAAGATGAAAAACCCCAGGTCTGTAACCACACGTTAGTGTTGAACCGTTAGGGCACATTCGTTCCAAAAGAACTGCAGAATCGTGCTGATGTAAATGGGACATTTTTAGCTTTGAGTCATGCCTGTTGTCATGCTGTATACACGGTCCAACAGTTTTATAGCAGCCAGAAAGGTCACATGTGATATCTGTCTGTCTCTCTTCTCCTCTGTCTGTCCTTCCCTCGTCCTCATTTCCATCTATCTATTCCTCTCCCCCTTTCCTTCTCACACTCCTCCTCCTCTCCTCTCCCCCCTCTATCTGATAAAGTCCAGACTACCAGTCTAATGCCATTACAAGCCAGTGACACAGTGACGTGGAGCCTCTTATTCCCCTCTCCATCACTCACACAGCTCAACACACACAATCAAACACACAGTGACGTGCACACAACATGCTGACGGCATGAAAGCCCATGCATGTACACACAAACTTTTGACATAGCTATAAAAGACCATGCACACACACACACACACACACACACACAAACGTACACATACCAGTGTGTGAAAAGTGAGTGGCTGTACAATACTGGCCCTGTTCCCCTGCCTCATCTCTGTTAGGGCTGCTCAGGTCAAGCTGTGGGGGGAGGATGTGTGTTGTGTCTGGGGAGCTATGAAGGGAACCACTGTTTGCCATAGAGAAACACTTTCCCCTTTTCATGCGTTACAGGGTCACACACATGAACACACACTCAGGGCGATACAGCACGCACCTGGGGAAATAACTTGACCCTTACATCTGAAAGAACAGCCAACCATTTCTCTGCTAACAGATTTGCAGTTTTCCTTTCAGCACTGGGTGTGTATCTGTGTGAGAAGCTATACTGTGGCTGTTTTCTAGACCCATATTTAGGCTATACACATTTTTATTTTATTTATCTGTTATTTTACCAGGTAAGTTGACTGAGAACACGTTCTCATTTGCAGCAACGACCTGGGGAATAGTTACAGGGGAGAGGAGGGGGATGAATGAGCCAATTGTAAACTAGGGGTTATTAGGTGGCCGTGATGGTTTGAGGGCCAGATTGGGAATTTAGCCAGGACACCAGGGTTAACACCCCTACTCTTACGATAAGTGCCATGGGATCTTTAATGACCTCAGAGAGTCAGGACACCCGTTTAACATCCCAGCCAAAAGACAGCACCCTACACAGGGCAGTGTCCCCAATCACTGCCCTGGGAAATTGGGATATTTTTTTAGACCAGAGGAAAGAGTGCCTCCTACCGGCCCTCCAACACCACTTCCAGCAGCATCTGGTCTCCCATCCAGGAACTGACCAGGACCAACCCTGCTTAGCTTCAGAAGCAAGCCAGCAGTGGTATGCAGGGTGGTATACTGCTGGCTTAAATCTATGGACAATCAGTATAACAAGAATATGACAATGCTGCTCACTGAAATAGGCCACTTATTTACAAACACACAATCCTCCTAAGACCCTGTATTAAAAATAAACATCTGAAAAATCTGTATATACTCAGATTAAAAATGTAAATGTCAGAGTTCACATGGAATATAGCAAAGGAAACATTGTGTGCAACAGTGGCCTTTTCAGAAATCCTTATTCAGGTTTTGTTTTTTCCCTGGTTTGGCCTCTGTGTAGCCTCTCCTCTCCCCCTTTTCTCTATTTCTCCTCTCCTCAATCCTCGTCACCTCCTCTCCTCTCCTACAATTGAATCTAACCAAGCTTGGTAGAAAAATGTCAGTTGACTACATGACTATAGACTAGAAGATGACTGGATGTCACTTTAGTTGACAGCATATACAGCCAACTCCAGGCTTTGACATTCAACTGACTGAGTTTCCACACTCATTTACGAGCAGCAGCAAATGCCATCCTGTGACTCTATGCTATTTCCAAGTTCATTTTAATTCCAGTTTGAAGACCTTGTGACAGCATCGTGCTGCAATTAATAAAACATTTTCAAATGTCAACCTGTGTTTCCCTGTCCTTACTTAGCTACTGAAGACTATACACTCTGCTAAGTAGAATTGAGAGTCAGAAAGAGAGAGACAGAGAAAGAGAGAGAGAGGGGTGAGAAAATAGAGAGAGAGAATGTGAGATGGCAAAAAGAAGGATGGAGGGGTCAGAAAGGGAGAGAGAGATGGGAGGGAGAGGTGAAAGGCAGAGTTGTAAGAGAAATGGAGTGTGTGTGAGGAGCTGAGATCAGGTAGAAGTAGGAGGAGGAGGAGGAGGAGGAGGAGGAAGAGCTAATACTGCAGCAATAAGTGCTCTGTACTTTTTTAAACACTAAGGCCTGTGCTGTCTCTGTATTAGATAAGCGATATGCGACTTTAGTTTTGGGCTGGCTTCATTGCTGTCAAGAAAAGGGAGACAAAAGGGAGAGACAGAGGGAGCTGGCCAGAGCACAGCTAAGAGTGTGGCAGGCACATAAATGTTTGTTCTGAACTATAAATAACTGTGATTGTTCCAAAGCCTACTCAGCCCCTCCTACTGAGTGCACACACACACACACACACACACACACACACACACACACACACACACACACACACACACACACACATACACACACACACACACACAGAGTATGTATATTGGATACACAAAATTGTAGAAATCGTTGGTACAATAGGATAGAGTGCTTGACCTGCAACCCTAGACCACAGTTCGAGTTGTGGTCAGGCACTGATTTGGGCCTAAATTTGCGATTTTTTGGTTGGAAAGTGTGCTAGACATCTAGGAGCCGTGGCAGACACACAGGGCATCTGTAAGAACCTTAAGTTCTAGGAACTAGGTCTTGGAACTTGGTAGGAACACACCCAGTCTGCCTGCATCCTCCCTCTGTGGTTTGACGAAACAAATATAATTGTGTGCATCTCAAGACACTAGACAAGTGTCCTGGGGTACACCCAGGGGCCGTGGTTACTCATTTTAGTTCCAGCCCAGCACTAACACCTGTTTGCCTTTGATTAGTTGAATCAGGTGTGTTACTGCTGGGCTGGAACAAAAATGTGCAACGCTGTGGGCCCTCCTTGTAGGAAAGGTTTGAGGAACACTGGTCTAAGGCAGCATCCTTTCCCCTTTCCTTCATCTGCACCATAGAGTGAACAACCATTACATTATCTATAATGTGCACAAAGATATAACACCCACGCCATGGAACCAGGGTCCAACCCTACAACCCCAATGCTTGTCCTCAGAAGATGACCCTGTATGTGTGTGTGTGTGTGTGTATGCGAGATAAAGAGACCCTAGACTGATTACAGTTAAACAGACAGTCATTATTCTGAACAATAAAAACTGATCAATAGAAATATCTAAAAACAGCTAATTGTGTGTGAGAACTACTGTATATGCTGAACTGTTTGTGAATGAAATCTCTGTTCATTGTAGCACACCAACAAGACGACTTTTAGTGGCTGGTATTGCTCAGTAACTGATTCAGAAGGAGTTACAATTATCATGGTAGGCCTACCACTTGTTAACAGTGTCATAACCTAGGCATAGACTGTCTGCATCTCTCACACACACCTACTTCTTTACTATGACTGTGAAATGTTAACTAATAATGTGAGAGACAGAGCAGACCATCAAATTAAACACAGAGAACAAATATAGGATCAGCAGATGTTTGAAAGAGAGAGAGAGAGAGCAAAGAATGACATGATGAAAATGTAAAGGTGGATTTGAAATGGCAATTCAGTATTTACCTCAAGAGGTAAGCAGTAGCAGGGATGACAGGAAGATAGAGAGAAGAGGAAAAATAAATGGACTGAAATAACTGATAGAGGCATAACTGTATTATAAACCTACAGACACAATGACTTCGACCTACAGCAAATAAATCACATGGGCTTTTTGCTTATTCAAACAGGCCACAACTTATCCATCATGCGCACGATTAAAAAACTAAAAAGGATCTGATTGCCAGGACTACAATGTATTATGTGTGTATTTATTCTAACAACCCCCGAAACACAGAAGTGCGAATCCCAGAGCTTCTTACCTTCTACAATCGAACCCAAGCTGAGGATCAGAGCGCACAGAGCGATGAGTATTTTGGTTTCCATCGCTCTCTCCTGTGATATAACAGTAACTATTAGAACACGGATGCCGTCTCGTCCTCTTCGCAGAGGTCTATTGTAGTTCGTTCTCTGTGGCCTCCCAACTATAAATAACTGTTAGCGCGTCGGCCCTGTGGAGAGCAGGAGTGAGCTACTGTAGCTTGCTTGACGAGTCTCCGAAGTGCACGAATACAAAGTATTCTCCTAAGCGAATACAAAGTGCCACGTGTTTAGCGCAGTTATAGTTGGGTCTCCTTCCCTGCTGACTCACGAGTTCTAGCCACTGTTCCTCGGCAGTCTGACGAACACACAACGTAAAGAGATCCAAGCCGAATAGACTGATTTTCCTATTAGCCTTTGGTCAGAAAGAAGAGTGTCATCGCTGAAACCATCACTACCAGTGACACAAGTGCCAATAGAAGGGGCGTGATGGAGAGAGGGGAGGGAGGAGAACCAGGAAGGGGCACAGAGACGCCCTGAAATTACAACTCATACAGCAAATGTATCACACAGTCTGTGACAGAAATAGAGGACATGATTTTCTCTATAAAGGATGCACAGAGGCATCTATGTTCAATGGTACAGAGGAGAAAATAGGCAGAGGCATCTATGTTCTACATAATGTTCTAAGAAAATAAGCCCAATATACAAAACTTTGTTTTACTAATTTGTAGGAACATTTACATTTGTTGCCTCTCTGGAAAGATTTTTTAAAATTTGGTGTGTCTCTTTCAACTGACAAGAAATATAGTCATATTGAAAAAACCTATCTAAAAAAATATTACATTTATCAACTAAATTGCATTTCCCACCAAGGAAATTGAAGACTACTGTCCTGTCATCAACTGACATAACTGGCTATGACATAACAGGGCGTTTTACTGTAATAAAAATGTATGCAATGTTTTCAAACAGCCACCAAGAGTCCCTGTTGCACAGTAAACCAATCTACAAAGCGACGAGAATCCATAGACTTAGCCCTCTCGTCTTGCCACATGCAAGCAACGTCAGATAGAGTGAATTTCTGTCACCTTTTCATCAACATTTAGGTAGTCTATCTTGCCTATGTATTGTTTGGAAGTAAATGCAAAACATCCATGATGTTGAATACCATAAGAGTCAAATATATGGCTCTGCTTAGGGCTATGCAAATGTATATCACTACTATAGACTTTAAAATTCAAGACTGGAACATACGTAAAAATATACCATGAAAGATTTTCATACAATTTTAATGCATCATAATTTGTCTTTATAAAACGATCACTGCTTTGAAAGCAGGGCCGTGGCAGAGGGAAAGATAAGTGGCGTAATAGCTTATCATTGGCTGTGGGGACAGTGACGTTACGGAGGCTGAAGTCGGTAGCTGGCAGTATCTGCATTATTTCTACCGTCGTAGCAAAGACAGAGACAATATACAGGATATTTAGCCAGTAACAAGTAACACACATTTCTAATGCCAACGCATGTTTGGATATGAATTAAAAAGGTAGGTTTAACTAGCTCCGTAGGTTGTCTTTACAGACACATTTTCAAGAGAGTAACAAGATGCTTTGCTAGCTAGCTTGTCCCCAGACATACAGAATAATCGGGGCCCACAGAGGCCGGTCAGCTAACAAGGTTTAGCTTCAGAAGCTAAAGTTATTTAGCTAACACAGAAGAGCCAGTCATCCAAATCGTGGTTACAGACATTTGACTAGTGCCGCGTTCTGTAGCTATCCAGACAGCTAGCAAGCTAAAGAAGCGGCTCCGTCTTTTATTGACAGACAGACCGGTTGGGCTAACATGGAGACGTCGGGGAGAATAACAACCACGCCAGATGCCCACGACTTCACAGTGGAAAACGTGGAAAAGGTAAGAATCTTAATCTATGGACAAATTCACCAATCGAACAAGTATAATCAAAATATCAGATGTGTGTAGACACGTGTTTTTCAAGAATGAATTTTCAATGGGGTAGTTATAATGGTAGGGGGTATAGCTTTCCACATATACAGTATCATGACATGAGTTTATCAGCTAACCGTGGTGTAACAAACAAGTTGTTTTTTGTCTTTGCACTGAATGAGACCAGCTAGTCTTTGCAGCTGAAACGTCAACAATAGCAAGTCTTTATTCTGTCCCCTTGCCTGTGTATTCCCCTCACCATTGGTGGAAAAAGACAGTCACTCAAGTAAAATAGTGCTTGAGTAAAAGTATTTTTGTTCTAAATATACTTAAGTGTCAAAAGTAAATGTATAAATCATTTCAAATTCCTTATATTAAGCAAAGCAGACGGCACCATTTTCTTGTTTTTAAAATGTACATATAGCCAACACTCAGACATCATTACAAAAGATGCATTGGTGTTTAATGAGTCTGCCAGATCAGAGGCATTAAGGATGACCACGTGTTTTCTTGAAAAGTGCTGAATTGGACCATTTTCCTGTCCTGCTAAGTAATCAAAATGTAATGAGTACTTTTGGGGTCAGGTAAAAGTACATTAGTTTCTTTAGGAATGTAGTGAAGTCAAAGTTGTCAAAAATATAAATAGTAGGGTAAAGTACAGATACCCCCCAAAACTACTTAAGTGGTACTTTAAAGTATTTTTACTTAAGTACTTTACACCAATGCCCCTGACTAATCTAAACCAATAGCTATGAGGTCTCTCTGTATAATTGACTCAGGGCGATACATCTGTCCTCCTCTCACCCTGTCTGTGTGATGCACTACATCATCCAAACTACTCTGGTGAAGGTTGTTGTGACTGAATGTAGGCTAGAAGAAAAGGGTACAGTGGAGTGCATTGTGTATACAGTGCAGAATATCAAACAAAAAGTAGAACTAAGTACTATTTGGTTATGTCGAGGTCTAGAATGTAACAGAATGTAATTTCTTGCTGTTTGGGGTTTTAGGCTGGGTTTCTGTATAGCACTTTGTGACATCGGCTGATGTAAAAAGGGCTTTATAAATACATTTGATTGATTGTACAGAAAGAGATGAGGCAAAGCACTCTACTAGGGTTTTAAATGCCTTTATTTCTATGGCATGTGTCTGCCCACTTGAGATTATTTCTCTGATTATGTAATTTCTAGTAGTCTATGTAGAGAGTTATGCTTTCTGTCCACATTAATCTTCCTAACATGTCTTACACACACTGTATCTATTCCTCTTCATCTGTCACAGATGAAGGATTCATCATCAATATCTAGAACATCTAAAGCTGTTTAATGAATCCACAGCAGCTGATGTGTGTGTGTTCCGTATATACCGCCACAGGGAATTAACTTTTTTAATATGCAGCAGAACACAAACCTCAAGGCAAGTTTTGATGAAGTGTGTACTGGAGCCTGGTGACAGTTGGTGTCCTCAGTGCTTAGGAGGACAGAGGAGATATTTTTGTACTATGTTGCACAATGCTGGTGGTCAATAAGATGGCAGGATCCATCTCTCCCTCTCGCTCCCTGTGTCTCGCTTGCTTGCCTTTGTCTAGACATCTTATTTTCTTTCTCTTAACTCCCCTTCACCATCCTTCTGTTCTCATTTTTGTGTGATCCCCCCTCAGTACCTCTGCAGACAGTCCTGCTACTGTGATCTTCTTACAATATTATGCTGCCTGTTTGTCTTTGTCTGTCCTTCCATCCTGTCTGTGTCCCTCTGTCTGTCCCTCTGTCTGTCAATCTGGTCTAAATTCTGAGAAAGATCAAATGTTTGTGTGCATTACAGTCCATGAGTCTTTTATCAGGCCTGGCTAATTGTGTCCCCATACTGCTGTGCAGTGGAGTTCTCAGCTAATGATTAGCCAGCTGGGAGCGAGAGAGAGAGAATTTTGGTACTGGAGGTCATTATAACCACCAGACAACTCTCCATCTCTGTCATCTAAGGTGTGTGTGTTGGCATGCTGTGGCTGCTAGGTTTCTGTGATGAATCTCCCTGTTGCTGGGTGGCTGGTGACCAGGGCCAGAGGGGACGATAGGGGGTTGGTGGAGAGGGGGACGTGTGAGACAAAGAAATTGGATGAGATGGAGAAGCGAGTTGGACGGAGGTTGGGAGAGGGTGGGGGTAATGTCTGACATTGACTGTAAAGAAAGGAGGGAGTGTGGGAGGGGGGATTCGACTGTCTTTATTAGAGAGACAGTGGAAGGGAGTATGAGAAAGAGGGAGGGGAGGAGGGGATATGCGACAGTCATGATTAAGAGAGGGAGAGAGAGGTATGGAGAACAGGAGAGATGGGCAGATGCAGTGATAAAAGTGGAGGGAGAGGAAATTGAAGTGCAGGGGGAGAGGGAGAAAGGTGTGGCTGCGTTTCAATAGATACAGGTGGCTCCTTCTCATTGGCCCTTTTCTGATTCACACAATATATAGCTAGAGTGTGTCTCAATTGTGTGTAGCTTCCTCTCTGTTTCCTCTACTTAATCTCCTTGTCTCCTCTCGTACTGCTGTGAATAGGGAAAACTAGGCCGGTGAAAGCAGTCGTTGGCCGGAAGGTGTCCACCATATGTGCTGTTGTTTTCAGATAGATGCAGATGAGAGAGACGAGACGAGGAATGGAAGGAGAGCAAAACACTGTAGACCAGGGCTCTCTCTCTCCATCCCTGTTTCTGGAGAGCTACTGTCCTGGAAGTTCTCTCTCCATCCCTGTTTCTGCAGAGCTACCGTCCTGTTCACTCCAACCATAATCTAGCGCACCTGATTTGAGTAATTAGCTGGTTGATAAACTGAATCTGGACGGTTCTGATTTAGAATATGTGGACAATTACAAATACCTAGGTGTCTGGTTAGACTGTAAACTCTCCTTCCAGACTCACATTAAGGATCTCCAATCCAAAATTAAATCTAGAATCGGCTTCCTGTTTTGCAACAAAGCATCCTTCACTCATGCTGCCAAACATACCCTCGTAAAACTGACCAACTTACCGATCCTTAACTTTGGCGATGTCATTTATAAAATAGTCTCCAACACTGTATTCAGCAAACTGGATGCAGTCTATCACAGTGCCATCCATTTTGTCACCACATCCCCATATACTACCCACCACTGTGACCTGTATGGTCTCGTTGGCAGGCCCTCTCTTCATATTCGTCGCCAAACCACTGGCTCCAGGTCGTCTATACGTCTGCCTTATCACAGCTCACTGGTCACCATAGCAGCACCAACCCATAGCACGCGCTCCAGCAGGTATATTTCACGGGTCACCCCCAAAGCCTATTCCTACTTTGGCTGCCTTTCCTTCCAGTTCTCTGCTGCCAATGACTGGAACGAATTGCAAAATTCACTGAAGATGGAGACTCATATCTCCCTCACTAACTTCAAGCATCAGCTGTCAGAGCAGCTCACAGATCATTGCACCTGTACATAGCTCATCTGTAAATAGCCCATTCAACTACCTCATCCCCATATTTGTTTTGTTTTTTCTCCTTCGCAACCCAGTCTCTCTCCTTGCACATTTATCTTCTGCACATCTATTGTTTAATTCTTCACCACTACAGCCTATTTATTGCCCTACCTCCCTAATCTTACCTAATTTGCACACACTGTATGTAGACTTTTCTATTGTTATTGACTGTACGTTTGTTTATTCCATGTGTAACTCTGTGTTGTTTGTGTCGCACTGCTTTGCTTTATCTTGGCCAGGTCGCAGTTGTAAATGAGAACTTTTTCTTAACTGGCCTACCTGGTGAAAAATAAATAAATCAGGTTAGTTACAACTGGGGTTGGATTGAAAACCTACAGGATGGTAGCTCTCCAGAAACAGGGTTGGAGAGCCCTGTTGTACACTGTTGAGATGTACATTGAGTGTACAAAACATTAGGAGTACCTTCCTAATATTGAGTTGCACCTCCCCTTTGCTCTCAGAACAGCCTTGATTTTTTGGGGCATGGACTCAACAAGTTGTTGAAACGTTCCACAGGGATGCTGGCCCATGTTGATTCCAATGCTTCCCACAGTTGTCAAGTTGGCTAGATGTCCTTTGGGTGATGGACCATTCTTCATACACACCGGAAACTGTTGAGCGTGAAAAACCCAGCAGCGTTGCAGTTCTTGACACAAACCGGTGCGCCTGGCACCTACTACCATACCCTGTTCAAAGTTAATTAAATATTCTGTCTTGCCCATTCACCCTCTGAATGGCACACTTACACAAGCCATGTCTCAAGGCTTTAAAATCCTTCTTTAACCTGTCTCTTCCCCTTCATCTACACTGATTTGAAGTAGATTTAATGACATCAATAAGGGATCAAAGCTTTCACCTGGTCAGTCTGTCATGGAAAGAGCAGGCGTTGCTAATGTTTTGTACAGTCCGTGTAGACCTAGTCTCCCAGTAGGTACCTATAACAGCTGAGTTCAATGCACACTCAAACATCTCTTCAGTCTCAAACAGCAAATCGATTGAAAGCTAAATTGTGCTTCCCAAAAGTGGATAAGAAGAGGAGAGCAAATTGATACAGAAGTCCGCTCTCTCTCGTGTGTGAGCGTGTGCGTTATGGAGAAGTAGGTTCCTGGCCCTGTCTTGGTTCCACCAGTACAATAGCCTTTGTCCCAGCTGTCTGTGTGTATGTGCCCAGCACAATTCCTTTGTGTGTGTGTGTGTGATAATAACGGATACTGTGGCCAGGCAGTCTGGATATACACTACCGGTCAAAAGTTTTAGAACACCTACCCATTCAAGGGTTTTTGTTTATTTTTACTATTTTCTAGAATAAGAAGTGAAGACATCAAAACTATGAAATAACAGATATGGAATCATGTAGTAACCACAAAAGTGTTAAACAAATCAAAATATATTTGAGATTCTTCAAATAGCCACCTTTTACACACGCTTGGCATTCTATCAACCAGCTTCATGAGGTGGTCACCTGGAATGCATTTCAATTAACAGGTATGCCTTCTTAAAAATTAATTTGTGGAATTTCTTAATGTGTGTGTTAAACACTTTTTTTGGTTACTACATGATTCCATATGTGTTATTTCATAGGTTTAATGTCTTCACTATTCTACAATGTAGAAAATAGTGAAAATAAAGACACCCTTGAATGAGTAGGTGTTGTAAAACTTTTGACCAGTAGTGTATATCCTTTCCAAAGATAATCCAGTTAGTGTGTTATTACATCTGTTACCCAACATAGAGTTAGCCTAGACCACCTCATCTCATCCCATTGGATGGCTGCCTGCCTGGGTGGACCTGGTGCCAGCACCATAAAGCTAACGCCTAACCAGTCCCTTTCTGTGAACAATGAAGACTGAGAGGTACTGACACACACACACACACTGAGGGGTAGAAAGCGCGAGGGTGGGAGAGAAAGGAACCAACTACTGAGATACACAGACAGAGAGAATACAGAGAGAGGAGGGTGGTGGAATGTGATACTGAAACCAGAGTCATTGTGATGTGTAGAGAGAGAGAGAGAGAGAGATGGTGTTGTGCTATTTCAGTGCATGATTGATATGAGAGAATTAGAGCACTTCCAGTTGAGCATGACGTCACAACCCCCTCCCTTCCGTTATCGATGGTTGTTTCTTATTTTGGAGTCTGGAGCAGGTGCTAAATCTCATATCGTCATACCTGGTTGTGGTTGGATATCAGTATTCTCAATGGCAACCAAGTAATGATCATTCAATGGTCGTGAAGCTTTACTAATTGTGTTTTCATCTTTTTCTGGCTGGGATGCCATCGTCATTGGCAACATGGGAGTTAAACAAATATATGTATCTCTGCGCAGACTTCAGACACAGTCAACAACCAACCGCCCATGCCCCTACACACACACACAGGCAAGCACGCATGCACACAGAACATCCCAGCTTTATTCATTCATCAGTTCCCCTCCTCCTTCTGCATGTTATTTGATCTCCATTTCACATCATTAATATAAATATGAACAGTTCTGATGATATAAGATGACATAGATCTAATCAATAATGATGATTGATTTATCCAGTCAGACATGGATCAATATCCTGTCTTTTCAAGAAAAGTCCCTTAGCAGGGCTCTGTCTGTCCCCCAGGAATGGTACAACATGACACAGGCAGTACATTACAGTAACTTGACTGGATATCAAAACCCAGACTGCTGTGTGACTCCAAACCTGTCAGCTTGCTGAGCTAATGCCTAGTCGCTAGATCTGAAGACTACAATGAGTCTTCAGGTCTCAGTTTACTGAACCTCCTCTAGTCTACATTAGTCTGCAGCACCCTCACTGTACAATGGTTGGGAGCTTTACTGTGTGGCTGGTTGCACCTGCATGCTATTCCCCTAGGGGCAGTACATTTTTTAAAACATTTTTTTTTTAAATGTCACCTTTATTTAACAAGGTAGGCCAGTTGAGAACAAGCAGTGCGACACAAACAAAAGCATGGTCAATAACACAATAGAAAAGTAATATTCATGAGACATTCATATTTATTTTTAAATAGCAGGTGCTGTTTCTGAACTGCAGCAGTGCCAACTATTAGACCCTATACATACAGGTAGGCTAGCCTATTTTTAAGCAATAAGACAGAAGGGGGGGGTGTGGTATATAACCTAAAATCCACGGCTAAGGGCTGTTCTTTACATGACGCAAGTCTAATATATATATATATATATATATATATATATATATATATATATATATATATATATATATATATATATATATATATATATATATATATATATATATATAAATAAAAAGAGTTCTTAACAAGGTGTGTGTTTTTTTTACCCTCGCAGGTGTCGTCTCCTTCAGACATGAGCTCGTCGTCAGAGCAGATGTTGAGCACGTTACCTTGATACAGCCCTTAGCCGTGGTATATTGGCCATATACCACAAACCCTGAGGTGCCTTATTGGTATTATAAACTGGTTACCAACGTAATTAGAACAGCGAAAACGTTTTTTTTTTTTTTGTCATACCTGTGGTATATTCTAATAAAAAGCAAGAACTGGCGCACACCCAGAGATAATTATTTAGTGTACAGGTGCTGACTAACAGAGATAATTATTTAGTGTACAGGTGCTGACTAACAGCGAATAAATTGAAAGCTATAAAAATAGAGTGAAGAAGGCACAGTGATGACGAAACGTTGGTGTTTTACCCAATAAATTACTGGGAGTTTTTTATATATATGAGTTTGCTACTCTATTTCTTTTTTATACCCAGGGTATAATAGGATGCCACCTTTCCAACAAGTCAGTTCGTCTAATTTCTGCCCTGCTAGAGCTGACCCAGTCAACTGTAAGTGCTGTTATTATGAAGTGGAAACTAGAGGTCGACCGATTGCATGGCTGATTAATTAGGGCCGATTTCAAGTTTTCATAATCAATAATCAACATTTTTTTTCGCCGATTACATTGCAATCCACAAGGAAACTGCGTGGCAGGCTGACCACCTGTTACGCGAGTGCAGCAAGGAGCCACGGTAAGTTGCAAGCTAGCATTAAACTTCTCTTTTAAAAAACAATCAGTGTTCACATAATCACTAGTTAACTACACATGGTTGATGATATTACTAGTTTAACTAGGTTGTCCTGCGTTGCATATAATCAATGCTGTGCCTGTTAATTTATCTTCGAATCAGTCTACTTCAACTTCGCCAAACAAGTGATGATTTAACAAAAGCGCATACGTGAAAAAAGCACAATCGTTGCACAAATGTACCGAACCATAAACATCAATGCCTTTCTTAAATTCAATACACAAGTATATATTTTTAAACCTGCATATTTAGTTAAAATAAATTAATGTTAGCAGGAAATATTAACTAGGGAAATTGTGTAAATTCTCTTGCATTCAGTGCAAGCGGAGTCCGGGTTTTTGCAGCAGTTTGGGCCGCCTGCCTCGTTGCGAATTGTGTGAACACCATTTCTTCTTCCTAACAAAGACCGTAATTAATGAAGTTTACATACACTTAGGTTGGAGTCATTAAGACTTGTTTTTCAACCACTCCACAACCTCTTTGGGCTGCAATCCCGTTAATGGGATGATATGACAACAGCCAGTGAAAGTGCAGGGCGCCAAATTCAAAACAACAGAAATCTCATAATTAAAATTACTCAATCATACATGTATCTTATACTGTTTTAAAGGTAGTCTTGTTGTTAATCCCACCACAGTGTCCCATTTTCAAATAGGCTTTACGGAGAAAGCACCACAAACAATTATGTTAGGTCACCACCAAGCCACAGAAAAACAGCCATTTTCTTAGCCAAAGAGAGGAGTCACAAAAAGCACAAATAGAGATAAAATGAATCACTAACCTTTGATGATCTTCATCAGATGACACTCATAGGACTTAATGTTACACAATACGTGTATGTTTTGTTTGATTTATACATTGGCGCATTACATTCACTAGTTCCAAAAACATCCAGTGATTTTGCATAGCCACATCGATTCAACATAAATACTCATCATAAATGTAGATGATAATACAAGTTATACACATGGAATTATAGATATACCTGTCCTTAATGCAACCGCTGTGTCAGATTTCAAAAAGACTTTACGGAAAAAGCAAACCATGCAATAATCTGAGACGGCGCACAGAACAATCAAGTCAAATTAGCCGCCATGTTGTAGTCAACATAAACCATAAATTACATGCTAAATATTCCCTTACCTTTGACGTTCATCAGAATGCACTCCCAGGAATCCCAGGTCCACAATAAATGCTTGATTTGTTCGATAATGTCTGTTATTTATGTCCAATTAGCTACTTTTTCCAAACGATCGTTCTGGTCAGCGTTACGTCGGACAAAAACTTAAAAAAGTTATATTACAGGTCGAAGAAACTTTTCAAACTAAGTACAGAATCAATCATTAGGATGTTTTTATCATTAATCTTCAATAAAGTTCCAACCGGAGTATTCCTTTGTGTCTTGAGGAGCCATGGAATGCAGGTCGCGATCATGTGAAATGCACATGACCAGGATATAGCTGACTGCCAGACACCTGATTCATTCTGCTGTCATTCAGTCCCACCACACAGTAGAAGCCTCATTCAAATTTACATAGATGGTTGACATCTAGTGGAAGCCCTAGGAAGTGCAATTTCATTAATATCTCAAGGGGATTTCAATGGGAACTGTGTTGAATACATACAAACCTCAGATTTCTCACATCCTGTTTTGATTTCTCCTCAGGTTTTTGCCTGCCATATTAGTTATGTTATACTCACAGATATCATTCCAACAGTTTTAGAAACTTCAGAGTGTTTTCTATCCAATACTAATAATACTATGCATATATTAGTGACTGAGGAGCAGGCCGTTTACTTTGGGCACCTTATTCATCCAAGCTACTCAATACTGCCCCCCAGCCATAAGAAGTTTTAACAAACTATAGTTTTGGCAAATCGGTTAGAACATTTACTTTGTGCATGACACAAGTCATTTTTCCAACAATTGTTTACAGACAGATTATTTCACTTATAATTCACTGTATTACTATTCCAGTGGGTCAGAAGTTTTCATACACTAAGTTGACTATGCCTTTAAACAGCTTGAAAACAATGTCATGACTTCAGATGCTTCTGATAGGCTAAATTACATTTGAGTCAAATTTAAGGTGTACCTGTGGATGTATTTCAAGGCCTACCTTCAAACTCAGTGCCTTTTTGATTGACATCATGGGAAAATCTAAAGACACCAGCTAAGTCTTCAGAACAAAAAATTGTAGACCTCCATAGGTCTGGTTCATCCTTGGGAGCAATTTCCAAATGCCTGAAGGTACCACGTTCGTCTGTACAAACAATAGTGCACAAGTATAAACACCATGGGACAACGCAGCCGTCATACCGCTCAGGAAGGAGACGCGTTCTGTATCCTAGAGATGAACGTACTTTGGTGCGAAAAGTGCAAATCAATCCCAGAACAACAGCAAAGGACTGTTTGGCCATAATGACCATCGTTATGTTAGGAGAAAAAAAGGGGAGGCTTGCAAGCCGAAGAACACCATCCCAACCGTGAAGCAAAGGGGTGGCAGCATCATGTACACTGCTTTGCTGCAGGAGGGACTGGTGCATTTCATAAAATAGATGGCATCTTGAGGAGGGAAAATTATGTGGATATATTGAAGCAACATCTCAAGACATCATTGGTCACAAATGGGTCTTCCAAATGGACAATGCCCCCAAGCATACTTCCAAAGTTGTGGCAAAATGTCTTAAGGACAACCTAGTCAAGATATTGGAGTGTCCATCACAAAGCCCTGACCTCAATCCTATAGAACAGTTTTGGGCAGAACTGAAAAAGCGTGTGCGAGCAAGGAGGCCTACAAACCTGACTCAGTTCCACCAGCTTTGTCAGTAGGAATGGGCCAACATTCACCCAACTTTTTGTGGGAAGCTTGTGGAACGCTACCCGACACGTTTGACCCAAGTTAAACAATTTAAAGGCAATGCTACCAAATACTAATTGAGTGTACGTAATCTTCTGACCCTCTGGGAATGCTATGAAATAAATAAAAGCTGAAATAAATCTTTCTCTCTACTATTCTGACATTTCACATTCTTAAAATAAAGTGGTGATCCTAAGACAGGGAATTTCTACTAGGATTTAATGTCAGGAATTGTGAAAAACTGAGTTAAAATGTATTTGGCTAAGGTGTATGTAAACTACCGACTTCAACTGTAACATTGAATGTTGTGCATTCAATACAGTTCTGTATTTCACTGAAAGAATAAATGTTTTATTTCCGAAATGATAGTTTCCGGATTTGACCGTATTAATGACCTAAGGCTCCTATTTCTGTGTGTTTATTATATTATAATTAAGTCTATGATTTGATATTTGATAGAGCGGTCTGACTGAGCGGCGGTTGGCAGCAGCAGGCTCGTAAGCATTCATTCAAACAGCACTTTCCTGCATTTGCCAGCAGCTCTTCGCAATACTTGAAGCACATCACTGTTTGACTTCAAGCCTATCAACTCCCGAGATTAGGCTGGCAGTACTATAGTGCCTTTTAAGAACATCAAATAGTCAAAGGTATATGAAATACAAATGGTATAGAGAGAAATAGCCCTATAATTCCTAAAATAACTACAACCTATACATCTTAACTGGGAATATTGAAGACTCATGTTAAAAGGAATCACCAGCTTTCATATGTTTTCATGTTCTGAGCAAGGAACTTAAACTTGAGCTTTTTACATGCACATATTGCACTTCTCCAACACTCTTTTTGCATTATTTAAACCAAATTGAACATGTTTTATTATTTATTTGAGACTAAATTGATTTTATTTATCTATTATATTAAGTTAAAATAAAAGTGTTTATTCAGTATTGTTGTAATTGTCATTAAATCGGCCAATTTAATCGGTATCGGCGTTGAAAAATCATAATTGGTCGACCTCTAGTGGAAACGTCTAGGAGCAACAATGGCTCAGCCTCGAAATGGTAGGCCACACAAGCTCACAGAAAGGGGACCTCCGAGTGATGAAGCACGTAGAGTAAAAATCGTCTGTCCTCGGTTGCAACACTCACTACCAAGTTCCAAAATGCCTCTGGAAGCATCCACGCGTTGGCTGGAGTGGTGTTAATCTTGCCGCCTTTGGACCCTGGAGCTGTGGAAACGTGTTTTCTGCAGTGCTGAATCACGCTTCACCATCTGGCAGTTTGACGGACGAATCTGGGTTTGGCAGATGCCAGGGGAATGCTACTTGCCCAAATTCATAGTGCCAACTGTAAAGTTTGGTGGAGGAGGAATAATGGTCTGGGGCTGTTTTTCATGGTTCGGGCTAGGCCCCCCTTCCAGTGAGGGGAAATCTTAACGCTACAGCATCCAATGACATTCTAGACGATTCTGTGCTTCCAACTTTGTGGCAACAGTTTGGGGAAGGCCCTTTCCTGTTTCAGCATGACAATGCCCCCGTGCACAAAGTGAGGTCCATACAGATGTGGTTTGTCGAGATCGGTGTGGAAGAACTGGACTGGCCTGCACAGAGCACTGACCTCAACCCAATTGAATACCTTTGGGATGAATTGGAATGCCGACTGCGAGCCAGGCCTAATCGCCCAACATCAGGGCACGACCTCATTAATGCTCTTGTGGCTGAATGGAAGCAATGTTCCAACATCTAGTGGAAAGCCTTCCCAGAAGAGTGGAGGCTGTTAAAGCAGCAAAGGGGGACCAACTCTATATTAAGGGCCTTGATTTTGGAATGAGATGTTCAACAATCATGAGTCCACATACTTTTGGTCATGTAGTGTATCTAGCGGTTTCTGTGTGCTATCTGAGAGCCTGTTACTTGAGTAGTGGGCAGATGGATAATCTGACTGCCGCACAGAGTCGCTTTCACCTGCAGCCCAGTACTTCCTCCTGGCTCCTTCTACACTTTGCTTTTAATGTTTCCTCTCTTCCACTCTCTCTGACACACACACACTGGGAGAGTACCAGTATAGTAGCTAGTTCTTTCAGAGCCTAAGTACCTCCATCTGTGATGTGTGTGTGTGTGTGTGAGACCAAATGGAGAGACTGCTGCAGACAGACAAAGGGGTGTTCTTCACCTGCAGCCTCCCGTCTCGCTCCCTCTGTCTCTGCATCAGGAGTGGATGATCAGATCCCTGACAGATCTGATCTCTGGTGGCTAATGAAACAGTTGAAGCAACATTACAGCTGCTAGTTGGATGCATCTGGCTGGCTGTAGTGAGATGGGTCTATGTACGACACACACACAGGCGTGCAGTCTGGAGTGTGTCCCTGGGATGAGAAGTCTCCTTAGATCACACAGTGGACAGCAGTAATGATCTGCCTTAGCTTTGAACTCTGGAAAATCACAGCTTCGTTTAGAAATGGCGAGATGAAGGGACGAGATGAGAAAGAGAAGAAGGGAGGGAAAAATGACGGCAGGCACAGAGCGACGGAGTTGATGAGGAATGAGCGTGATGAGAGATTTCAGTAAAGACACTGCTCCTCAGTAGAGGTTGCTTGATCTGGGCAGATTCACTATTGGAGCAGCTGAGGTGTGTGACAGAGAGCGGTGTTTCAGCGTGGAACAGCAGAGGACTGGAATATGAGTCACGCTGTGATCTCTGACACACACAACCCAAAACCTACTGTGTGTATCGACGCTGAGGGATGATTTCAAAGGAAACAAAGGGACCCTGCACAGATGTTTATCCTTTCAAATGTTTCTCTCTATTCAACAATGATGTCAACCCACACTAGCTTTTGGTCAAGGTGCTAGGGAGGATACACGCTAGATACAGTATGTAACTGGAGACGATACTCTCTGTATTGGTGTTCTATAACGGCAGTCAGTCATACTAGAGTCTCCATACAACCTGCTGAGTCAGTTACTACTGGAGAGGAAGGGAGGATAGAGGGATGGAGGAAGCACTTTGTGACATCTGCTTATGTAAAAAGGACTTTATAAATATATGCAATTGATTGAGCATGTTTGAAGATGTGAGCATGGAGAAGGATAAAGGAGGGATGGAGTGAGCATGGAGAAGGATAAAGGAGGGATGGAGTGAACATGGAGAAGGATAAAGGAGGGATGGAGTGTACATGGAGTAGGATTAAGGAGTGATGGAGTGAGCATGGAGAAGGATAAAGGAGGGATGGAGTGAACATGGAGAAGGATAAAGGAGGGATGGAGTGAACATGGAGAAGGATAAAGGAGGGATGGAGTGAGCATGGAGAAGGATAAAGGAGGGATGGAGTGAACATGGATAAGGATAAAGGAGGGATGGAGTGAACATGGAGAAGGATAAAGGAGGGATGGAGTGAACATGGAGAAGGATATAGGAGGGATGGAGTGAACATGGAGAAGGATAAAGGAGGGATGGAGTGAACATGGAGAAGGATAAAGGAGGGATGGAGTGAACATGGAGAAGGATAAAGGAGGGATGGAGTGAACATGGAGAAGGATAAAGGAGGGATGGAGTGAACATGGAGAAGGATAAAGGAGGGATGGAGTGAACATGGAGAAGGATAAAGGAGGGATGGAGTGAACATGGAGAAGGATAAAGAAGGGATGGAGTGAACATGGAGAAGGATAAAGGAGGGATGGAGTGAGCATGGAGAATGATAAAGGAGGGATGGAGTGAGCATGGAGAATGATAAAGGAGGGATGGGGTGAGCATGGAGGAGGATAGAGGAGGGATTGTGTGTGCATGGGAGGAGGAGGGATGGAGTGGGCATGGAGGGGGATAGAAGGACGGGGTGAGGATAGAGGAGGGATGGAGTGAGCATGGCGGAGGATAGAGGAGGGATGGGCTGAGCATGGATGAGGAGGGATTGGGTGTGCATGGGAGGAGGGATGGAGTGAGCATGGAGGGGGATAGAGGAGGGATGGGGTGAGCATGGAGGAGGATATAGGAGGGATAGAGTGAGCATGGAAGAGGATAAAGGAGGGATGGGGTGAGCATTGAGGAGGATATAGGGATGGGGTGAGCATGAAGGAGGAGGGATGGAGTGAGCATGGAGGATAGAGGAGGGATGGGGTGAGCATTGAGGAGGATAGAGGGATGGGGTGAGCATGAAGGAGGATAGGGGGATGGGGTGAGCATGGAGGAGGATAGAGGAGGGATGGGGTGAGCATGGAGGAGGATAAAGGAGGGATGAGGTGAGCATGGAGGAGGATAGAGGAGGGATGGGGCGTGCATGGAGGAGGAGGGATGGAGTGAGCATGGAGGAGGATAGAGGAGGGATGGGGCGTGCATGGAGGAGGAGGGATGGAGTGAGCATGGAGGAGGATAGAGGAGGGATGGGGTGTGCATGGAGGAGGAGGGATGGAGTGAGCATGGAGGAGGATAGAGGAGGGATGGGGTGTGCATGGAGGAGGGATGGAGTGAGCATGGAGGAGGATAGAGGAGGGATGGGGTGAGCATGGAGGAGGATAGAGGAGGGATGGGGTGAGCGTGGAGGAAGATAGAGGAGGGATGGGGTGTGCATGGAGGAGGGATGGAGTGAGCATGGAGGAGGATAGAGGAGGGATGGGGTGAGCGTGGAGGAGGATAGAGGAGGGATGGGGTGGGCATGGAGGAGGATGAAGAAAGAACATGGCCAACTGTATTCCTCTTAGGAAGCATCTGTTTCCTAGTGTTCAGCCAGTCTGTTTCAGAGGATAAGAACCCAATGTTGCTAAACTACATAGAAACACTAACGTTAAAGTTCTAAATGACATACAGTATACAGTGGGGCAAAAAAGTATTGTCAGCCACCAATTGTGCAAGTTCTCCCACTTAAAAAGATGAGAGGCCTGTAATTTTCATCATAGGTACACTTCAACTATGACAGACAAAATGAGAAAAAAAATCCAGAAAATCACATTGTAGGATTTTTTATGAATTTATTTGCAAATTATGGTGGAAAATAAGTATTTGGTCAATAACAAAAGTTTATCTCAATACTTTGTTATATACCCTTTGTTGGCAATGACAGAGGTCAAGTCTTCAAGGTTTTCACACACTGTTGCTGGTATTTTGGCCCATTCCTCCATGCAGATCTTCTCTAGAGCAGTGATGTTTTGGGGCTGTTGCTGGGCAACACAGACTTTCAACTCCCTCCAAAGATTTTCTATGGGGTTGAGATCTGGAGACTGGCTAGGCCACTCCAGGACCTTGAAATGCTTCTTACGAAGCCACTCCTTCGTTGCCCGGGCGGTGTGTTTGGGATCATTGTCATGCTGAAAGACCCAGCCACGTTTCATCTTCAATGCCCTTGCTGATGGAAGGAGGTTTTCACTCAAAATCTCACGGCACATGGCCCCATCCATTCTTTCCTTTACACGGATCAGTCGTCCTGGTCCCTTTGCAGAAAAGCAGCCCCAAAGCATGATGTTTCCACCCCCATGCTTCACAGTAGGTATGGTGTTCTTTGGATGCAACTCAGCATTCTTTGTCCTCCAAACACGACGAGTTGAGTTTTTACCAAAAAGTTATATTTTGGTTTCATCTGACCATATGACATTCTCCCAATCTTCTTCTGGATCATCAAAATGCTCTCTAGCAAACTTCAGACGGGCCTGGACATGTACTGGCTTAAGCAGGGGGACACGTCTGGCACTGCAGGATTTGAGTTTTTGCTCACTGTTCTTGTGATCATTTTGACCCCACGGGGTGAGATCTTGCGTGGAGCCCAAGATCGAGGGAGATTATCAGTGGTCTTGTATGTCTTCCATTTCCTAATAATTGCTCCCACAGTTGATTTCTTCAAACCAAGCTGCTTACCTATTGCAGATTCAGTCTTCCCAGCCTGGTGCAGGTCTACAATTTTGTTTCTGGTGTCCTTTGACAGCTCTTTGGTCTTGGCCATAGTGGAGTTTGGAGTGTGACTGTTTGAGGTTGTGGACAGGTGTCTTTTATACTGATAACAAGTTCAAACAGGTGCCATTAATACAGGTAACAAGTGGAGGACAGAGGAGCCTCTTAAAGAAGAAGTTACAGGTCTGTGAGAGCCAGAAATCTTGCTTGTTTGTAGGTGACCAAATACTTATTATCCACCATAATTTGCAAATAAATTCATAAAAAATCCCACAATGTGATTTTCTGGATTTTTTTTCTCATTTTGTCTGTCATAGTTGAAGTGTACCTATGATGAAAATGACAGGCCTCTCATCTTTTTACGTGGGAGAACTTGTACAATTGTTGGCTGACTAAATACTTTTTTGCCCCACTGTATATTATACTGCAATTATACTGACTTTCTCCCTCCCCGATCCCTCTTTCTTTCTCTCTCTACCCCCCAGGCACTCCACCAGTTGTACTATGACCCTAACATAGAGAATAAGAACCTGGCCCAGAAGTGGCTGATGCAGGCTCAGGTCTCCCCTCAGGCCTGGCAGTTCTGCTGGGCCCTGCTCTGCCCTGACAAGGTAGGATATACCAGCACACACACACACCAGGGTTTCCATTAGGAAAATGTTGCGCCGGACATTTGACTGGCAGAATGTTCATTTACCGGACATTTAAAAAATTTGCCTGACCCATATGCATTGGTTGTGTATCCTGATTAGGGTGTCCACCCACGGTGCTTAGAATGACAGAAATCACATTAATGAACATGCAACTCGAGGATGCAATGGTGTTCATTCTTCTTAGCGAATTCTGAAGCGCAATTGTTAGAATAATTGTCCACATTTACATTTCCTCAGCCAATAAGACAAGTAACGAACCGCAACATTTCTAGCCTATGTCAATCTACTATCCCCCATAGTAGAAAAGTTTACAATGAGAAATAAGGCTCATGTAACGGATGAGTGTTTAGCTTAAAAGTTGATAAACAATTATTTCTTAACATTATAAGAGCAGCAATGCACACACTAGGCTACGCGCAAATGTTTGTTCCATAATGCAATTAGCGGAAAAACACAGTTGTCAAAAGCGCACATGTGAGCGGTTTCATGAGACAGAGATGAAAATATACATTAGAAATTTAGAACGAGTGGAGATCTAAAGATGTAACAACTAACATGGGTTGCTAATATGACTAGGATTGTGCCTTTGGCTTCTGGTCAATGAAAGAAAGTTTATTTGAAAAGCACTAGAACATGAGAAAAACAGGCTAATGGTTTGAATGGTATATGGAAGTCTATATAAAATAATTGCCTGCACGTTTGTTTGGATTTTGAAAAGGCTACTGTAAAGCAAGGTGACACATGCCTCATAATATGTAGTAAAACGTTAAAGTAAAAAAGCTCAGCTCATTGCAAAATGGTGTGTGACGTGCTGAAGCCTGTCTAGTTGCCTCTGCACTTGAATGGAAAGAGTGCTTCAATTACCAGTAAAGAAATAAAAATGGTAGCTCTTTTTAATCATGGCCATGAAAACTGTTTTTAACACGCAATTAGAATTGTAGCGCATTTATTTGGATTATAAAAGCAGGTTTCACTCCAGCAGCAAGGAACGAGCTGTTTTGATGAGCTGTAGCAGCAAGGAACGAGCTGTAGCAGCAACGAACGAGCTGTTTGATGAGCTGTAGCAGCAAGGAACGAGCTGTTTTGATGAGCTGTAGCAGGAAGGAACGAGCTGTTTTGATGAGCTGTAGCAGCAAGGAACGAGCTGTTTTGATGAGCTGTGGCAGCAAGGAACCAGCTGTTTGATGAGCTGTGGCAGCAACGAAGAGCTGTTTGATGAGCTGTGGCAGCAAGGAAGAGCTGTTTGATGAGCTGTAGCAGCAAGGAAGAGCTGTTTGATGAGCTGTAGCAGCAAGGAAGAGCTGTTTGATGAGCTGTAGCAGCAAGGAAGAGCTGTTTGATGAGCTGTAGCAGCAAGGAAGAGCTGTTTGATGAGCTGTAGCAGCAAGGAAGAGCTGTTTGATGAGCTGTAGCAGCAAGGAAGAGCTGTTTGATGAGCTGTAGCAGCAAGGAAGAGCTGTTTGATGAGCTGTAGCAGCAGGCAGCTCTTGCGCTACGTCAACTGGTATTTCAATCAATGAATAGGCTAAAAATGCATTTTCACAATGGAATTTATTTTCTTCTCCCAGACAATTGGCCGGTGGCAATTTTAGTAATCAACTTTTTTTGGGGGGGGCCAAAAGCCGGCTATTACCGGCTAACACACAAGCCCTGACACACACACACACCTAACCCTGTCTCTCTCCCTAGGTTCCTGAGATCCAGTACTTTGGGGCTAGTGCCCTCCACACTAAGATATCTCGCTACTGGTCTGACATCCCCTCTGACCAGTATGAGACCCTAAAGACTCAACTCTTCTCCCAGATCGCCTGCTTCTCCTCCGGGTCCAAGATGGTGGGTAGATGGATGGATGGGAGGATGAGTAGATGGATGGATTTATTAGATAAGGGATGGGCTACTTTGATGTGTGTGAGGGCCACAAAAAACACAACTCATCATGAGGGGCCACAGTGGCTCGTGGGTCTGCGTACCCACATTCATACCCCCCCACACCTTGCGAGCAAATCATTTTAGCGGCCCCCCTCGTTCCAGTGAAGGGAAAGAAAATCTGTTTAAAAATAGCACTTTTACAGCTAATTTCCTACAATTCTACACATTTTGCCGTATAGTGGAGGCAAATGTTTGCAGTTTTTAATATGATAACTGATGATCAGTGGGCCCCACCCCGGTCTGTAATTTGACCATGCTTACTACAAGTTTAGATAGTCTAGCGACCAGCTAACTTACTAATTTAAAATGTTTTTGCTGACATGGGCTAATTGAGTGACTGCTGATGCACAACCAAATTTCGAAATTGGACCTTGTACTCTATTATTCTAACTCTCAACAGTAATTTGAGACCCTGACAGAGTCCCCCCACCCCAAAAAAACACATTTTTAAAAATTGGTTCACGGGCCACCAGTTGCCCATCCCTGTATTAGATCATCATTGAAAATACATACAACTGGAGCTAAATGCCTTAAAAACCATCAAGTATAGTAAATAAAACGAAGTCATAGATTACAGTACGTCGTTGTGATCCTGTTTCCAAGGTGCTGACGCGTCTATGTGTGGCGCTGGCCTCCCTGGCCTTGAACACCATGCCAGAGGCGTGGCCAGGCGCCGTGCCAGAGATGGTACGTGTGTTCCAGGAGGAGGGAGGGGGGGTGGACGGCCGGGCAAGGTGTCTGGCCCTGCTGGAGCTACTGACCGTCCTGCCTGAAGAGTTCCAGACCAGCCGCCTGCCACAGTACCGCAAGGGACAGGTGAGGGACGCGAGAGACTGAGGGGTACCATAGGGCACGACAGACAGACACAAAGACAGACACACATCCATCTACTACTCACCACCCTCTGTCTGTAGGTGCGAGGTGCGTTGGGCCGTGAATGGGGGTCAGTGTGTCCACTCCTCCAGCAGCTGCTGCGTCGAGGGGACAGTCCCGGGGCAGTGAAGGCTCGTGTCCTGCGCTGTCTGTCCTCCTGGGTGCTGCTGGACGTCCCTCTCAGTGAGAGTGAAGGACTGGTGGAGGACTGTTTCACTGCTCTACCAGACCCTGAGCTGTTTGATACCGCCGTGGAGGCTATTGTCAACGCCATATCACAACCCGACTCCCAGAGGTGTGTAGATGGCCAGGGGAGGGTGCGAGTGTGTGCCAACCCAATGACTTCAGACAAACACACAAGGTGACACGCAGCCAGTGTCTGCATTATGGAGGAGGTGGAGAGTATTGTTTAAAGAGAACCAAGAGAACAACAGATTCAGATATGGAAGACCGAGACAGAGCAGGGATAGGAAGAGCATCAGAGGGAGAGCGAGATGGGAAGGGGGAGATGGCAGCCAAGAGCACAGTGTGGGCATGGGAAGGGTATATGAGAGAAAGAGATACTGTAGAGGGGAAATAGGGATGGAGAGAAAAATACAGGCAACGGAGAGTTGACAGAATTAAAAATGGAGGAAAGTTGAGGGAGATGGAGGGAATACAGGGAGAGCTAACAGCCAGGAGGGGAGGAGGGAGGGAAGAAGGGGGGGAGGCATTTCTCGGTTGGCTGGCATTACCATGGTTACAGAGATGGGGAGTGACGTCATTGAGCTCCAATGGTAGGCACCCAGTAGCCCCTCCCCAAGAGAAAGAGGGTGAGGTAGGGATGGAAAGAGGAAGGGAGAGAAAGATGAGTGAGGTAGGGATGGAAAGAGGAAGGGAGAGAAAGATGAGTGAGGTAGGAAAAGGTGCAAAATCCACCTATGGGCAGTTCTCACAGACACACACACACACACACACACACACACACACAAACACAAACACAAACACAAAGTACTGCTCTAGTCAACCTAATAGCTGGTCTCCTCAACATGTGTTTTTATTGTTCTAAAATAAGGCCAATTTACTGGTGAAGGCATGAATATGGCCCTCATATTAGTGCTGGGCGATATATCAAATTAATTTGATTAATTCCAATGTTAGTATTGCAAGAAACACGTTTTTCTAAATATATTTTTTGTTTTTATGAGCGTTTGTTCTCATTATCTTTTTGGTCTCGTCTCCTTCGCTCCATTCTGACAAGTACGGTAGGCCACTTGATTTCAACATCTTAACAATGTGGATAGTTTAGCTGCTGTTTAAACAGTTGGGGACGAACAGAAGGGTGTGTTCATAACAAAAACGGTTAGCTTGCAATGAGGTATGAGACTTGAAAGCCAGATCAGTGATTATTGCAACAAAAAAAATGCTTATGTAGCCTAGGTATAATTTCACGAGCCCTGAATTTATTAGATTATTGTTGACTGATTGAAATGCTTTATATTTTACCTTTTTTATTGATTGATTTATTTATTTCACCTTTATTTAACCAGGTAGGCTAGTTGAGAACAAGTTCTCATTTACAACTGCGACCTGGCCAAGATAAAGCAAAGCAGTTCGACACATACAACAACACAGAGTTACACATGGAATAAACAAAACATACAGTCAATAATAATACAGTAGAAAAAAAGGCAAAAAGGCAATAAATAGGCCATGGTGGCGAAGTAATTACAATATAGCAATTAAACACTGGAATGGTAGATGTGCAAGTAGAGATACTGGGGTCCAAAGCAGCAAGATAAATAAATACAGTATGGGGAAGAAGTAGTTGGAGGGGCTGTTCACAGATGGGCTATGTACAGGTGCAGTGATATGTGAGCTGCTCTGACAGCTGGTGCTTAAAGCTAGTGAGGGAGATATGTGTCTACAGCTTCAGTGTTTTTTGCAGTTCGTTCCAGTCATTGGAAGCAGAGAACTGGAAGGAAAGGCAGCCAAAGTAGGAATTGGCTTTGGGGGTGACCAGTGAGATATACCTGCTAGAGCGCGTGCTGCAATGGTGACCAGTGAGCTGAGATAAGGCGGGGCTTTACCTAGCAAAGACTTGTAGATGACCTGGAGCCAGTGGGTTTGGCGACGAGTATGAAGCGAGGGCCAGCCAACGAGAGCGTACAGGTCGCAGTGGTGGGTCGTATATGGGGCTGTGGTGACAAAACGGATGGCACTGTGATAGACTGCATCCAGTTTGTTGAGTAGAGTGTTGGAGGCTTTTTTGTAAATGACAAAGCCAAAGTTAAGGATCGGTAGGATGGTCAGTGTTACGAGGGTATGTTTGGCAGATAGGAATTGGAGATGTTTAATGTGAGTCTGGAAGGAGAGTTTACAGTCTAACCAGACACCTAGGTATTTGTAGTTGTCCACATGTTCTAAGTCAGAACAGGTGGGTGCGGGCAGCGATTGGTTGAAGAGCATGCATTTAGTTTTACTTGCATTTAAGAGCAGTTGGAGGCCATGGAGCGAGAGTTGTATGGCATTGAAGCTCGAGGTTAGTTAACACAGTGTCCAAAGAAGGGCCAGAAGTATACAGAATGGTGTCGTCTGCGTAGAGGTGGATCAGAGACTCACCAGCAGCAAGAGCGACATCATTGATGTATACAGAGAAGAGAGTCGGCCTGAGAATTGAACCCTGTGGCACCCCCATAGAGACTGCCAGAGGTCCGGACAACAAGCCCTCCGATTTGACACACTGAACTCTATCTGAGAAGTAGTTGGTGAACCAGGCGAGGCAGTCATTTGAGAAACCAAGGCTGTTGAGTCTGCCAATAAGAATGTGGTGGTTGACAGAGTCGAAAGCCTTGGCCAGGTCGATGAATACGACTGCACAGTATTGTTTCTTATCGATGGCGGTTATGATATCGTTTAGACCTTGAGCGTGGCTGAGGTAAACCCACGACCAGCTCTGAAACCAGATTGCATAGCGGAGAAGGTACGGTGGGATTTGAAATGGTCGGTGATCTGTTTGTTAACTTGGCTTTCGAAGACCTTAGAAAGGCAGGGTAGGACAGATATAGGTCTGTAGCAGTTTGGGTCTAGAGTGTCTCCCCCTTTGAAGAGGGGATGACGGTGGCTGCTTTCCAATCTTTGGGAATCTCAGACGATATGAACAGGCTAGTAATAGGGGTTGCAACAATTTCGGCAGATCATTTTTGAGAGGGTCCAGATTGTCTAGCCCAGCTGATTTGTAGGGGTCCAGATTTTGTAGTTCTTTCAGAACATCAGCTATCTGGATTTGGGTGAAGAAATGGGGGAGGCTTGGGCGAGTTGCTGTGGGGGGTGCAGGGCTGTTGACCGGGGTAGGGGTACTCAGGTGGAAAGCATGGCCAGCCGTAGAAAAGTGCTTATTAAAATTATCAATTATATTGGATTTATCTTTTAATTGTGCACCAATGCTTATTTCGAGAGAACATTTGTTTTTAAATTAGATATATATTTTGAATGTTTGAAAAAATCGAGATGATTTTTAGGCCATATCGCCCAGCCCGAAAACACTCAATTAGATTTGAAAAGGACTAACAGTTTGTATATGTGTTTGCATGTGCCTGTGTATGTGTTTGGCCACACTAGAGTCAGAGCAGAAGGATTATCACTATCTATCCCCAGTCAATTAGCTCAATCCTTCCTCCTTCCCTTTCCTTCACTTAGAAAGATTTTATCTCTCTCCCAGGCTCTCTCTTTCCCCCATTTTCCTCCCTTTCTCTCTCTCTGCCTTTTTCTCTACTCTGCCTATGTCTCCTCCTCCACCTCTCTCCTCCTTTTTAATTACAGTGACGCTCTGAGATGGGGAAATTAGTTGCCTGGCAACAGGATGCAGTTGGACCAATAGCATTCTCCCAAATGACTTGACTGTAATATGGTTAAACAGAGAGAAGGAGAACGGGAGGGAGAAAGGAGAAAGATGGAGGTGAAAAGAGAGAGAGGAGTCTTTCAAATTCATTTGAGTTTTAAGGGGAGGAGAAAGAAAAGCGAGAGAGAGAGCAGGAAGCGGAGGTCTGTGTGTCTGCGGTAGACAGTCTGTCTCAGTGGAATCTATAGGATGTCAGGTTTCATACAATAGAGAGACGCACATACTCATTCCCCAATGCCCTCTGAATAACACATAAATATACAGAAACACACACTAATGCATTAAATAACAGCCCACCCTGGGAGATTTAGTCATCATTCATTTTTAATGGGTTGACTTGGAGATGCAGGTCGTGTACTCTTAGCTGGGGGAAAGGGTTCCTTTGTGAAAGCTTGAGTGTGTGAGACAGAAGTAGAGAGAGTGTATTTTGAAGGTCGGGGGAAAGAGGAGGTTTGGAATAGGTGCTTTATGGTAGATTAATACTGTGTGTGTGGCTTGTTGTCATGCACGTGGTACAGCAGCCTTCATGATAATGTCAATAAGGGTACACATGAATATTCAGTAGTCATTACCAATGACACTGCAAGGTTGGGGGGGGGAAGAGTGATATTACCCAGAGCAAGTGTGGTTGTGTGTGTGAGCATGCCCAATGCAGACAGCAGGGGAACAGACGTATAGATGTGGGAGAATTAAATAGATGTGTGTGTCTGAGCGAGGGAGAGTGTATGTGTTGGTTGTGTGTCTGAGCGAGGGAGAGTGTATGTGGTGGGTGTGTGTATGTGGTGGGTGTGTGTCTGAGCGAGGGAGAGTATATGTCGTGGGTGTGTGTCTGAGCGAGGGAGAGTGTACAGTTGAAGTCAGAAGTTTACATACTCTTAGGTTGGAGTCAACCACTCCACAAATGTCTTGTTAACAAACTATAGTTTTGGAAAGTCGGTTAGGACATCTATCTACTTTGTGAATGACACAAGTCATTTTCCCAACAATTGTTTACAGACAGATTATTTCACTTATAATTCACTGTATCACAATTCCAGTGGGCCAGAAGTTTACATGCACTAAATTGACTGTGCCTTTAAACAGCTTGGAAAATTCCAGAAAATGATGGTCATGGCTTTAGAAGCTTGAGTCAATTGGAGGTGTACCTGTGGATGTATTTCAAGGCCTACCTTCATACCTTTTTCAAGGCCTACCTTTGCTTGACATCATGGGAAAATCAAAAGAAATCAGCCAAGACCTCAGAAGAAAAATTGTAGACTTCCACAAGTCTGATTCATCCTTGGGAGCAATTTCCAAATGCCTGAAGGTACCACGTTCATCTGTACAAACAATAGTATGCAAGTATAAACATCATGGGACCACGCAGCCGTCATACCGCTCAGGAAGGATACCCGTTCTGTCTCCTTGAGATGAACTTACTTTGGTGCGAAAAGTGTAAATCAATCCCAGAACAACAGCAAAGGACCTTGTGAAGATTCTGGAAGAAACAGGTACAAAAGTGTCTATATCTACAGTAAAACAAGTCCTATATCGACATGACCTAAAAGGCCACTCAGCAAGGAAGAAGCCACTGTTCCAAATCCGCCATAAAATAGCAAGACTACGGTTTGCAACTGCACATGGGGACAAAGATCGTACTTTTTGGAGAAATGTCTAAGCATGCTTCCAAAGCTGTAGCAAAGTGGCTTAAGGACAACAAAGTCAATGTATTGGAGTGGCCATCACAAAGCCCTGACCTCAAACCTATAGAACATTTGTGGAGAGAACTGGAAAAGCTTGTGTGAGCAAGGAGGCCAACAAACCTGACTCAGTTACACCAGCTCTGTCAGGAGGAATGGGCCAACATTGACCCAACTTTTTGTGGGTAGCTTGTGGAAGGCTACACAAAACATTTGACCCAAGTTAAACAATTTAAAGGCAGTGCTACCAAATACTAATTAAGTGTATGTAAACCTCTGACCCACTGGGAATGTGATGAAAGAAATAAAAGCTGAAAAAATAATTCTCTACTATTATTCTGACATTTCACATTCTTAAAATAAAGTGGTGATCCTAACTGACCAAAGACAATTAATTTTTACTGGGATTAAATGTCAGGAATTGTGAAAAACTGAGTTTAAATGTATTTGGTTAAGGTGAATATAAACTTCCGACTTCAACTGTATGTGTGTGTCTGAGCGAGGGAGAGTGTATGTGGTGTGTGTGTGTGTGCATCCAGATAGACAATAGATGCATTAGAAAGGGCTGAGACAGCAGAAAGAACAGACCAGAGTAATTGAAGCCTAGAGAAATGAAACAAAGCAACAGAGAGATGTAGCTGGTGAAAAGTAAAGATTGATGTGTTTGTGTGGCTGGGATGGGGTGGAGGGGAAGAGGGGGGATGTGTCTTCACAGGATCAGAGAAAGAATGGCTTGGGAAAAGATTTAGTTTGAAGTAAACAAGACAGCTATACGCCTCCAGTTTTTCCAATAGTACAGTATGTGAACTAACTCTCGTGTGCGTCTCTCTCTATCTCTTTCTCCTCCTCTCTCTGCATATCTTTCTGTCTCTCTCTGTAGGTATGTGAACACCCTGCTGAAGCTGGTTCCCCAGGTCTTGTCCCTGCAGGAGCAGCTGAGAGAGGCCATCCAGAACGGAGACATGGAGACATCACACGGAATCTGTCGCATTGCTGTCGCACTGGGCGAGAACCACTCCAGGTGTGTGTGTTTGTTGGTCCCCAAAAGGCCCTCACGAGTACACTAAACACAATTGTGTATGCGCTATCCCCTCTAAATCATCAACCAATCATTCCTTTCACTTCCCCTCCTCACACTCCTTGGTGACATAATTGATTAATTATCACAAACCAATCAAGAAATAATCAGATAAGATGACGTGTTCAGCTCCAAGTGCAGGCCAACTCAGGTAAACAAGCTGTTGGTTTGTTATTGTGTTGTTCTGCAGGGTCTCCCAAGGCCTCATGTCTCGCTGTGTATGTCAATATCTCCAGTCTGAACCTTTCACCTGTCACTCTATCTAGAGAACCAGCCCTGCCTGTCCCACCCCACCTCACCTCACTCTATCTAGAGAACCAGCCCTGCCTGTCCCACCCCACCTCACCTCACTCTATCTAGAGAACCAGCCCTGCCTGTCCCACCCCACCTCACCTCACTCTATCTAGAGAACCAGCCCTGCCTGTCCCACCCCACCTCACCTCACTTTATCTAGAGAACCAGCCCTGCCTGTCCCACCCCACCTCACCTCACTCTATCTAGAGAACCATCGCTGCCTGTCCCACCCCACCCCACCCCACCTCACCTCACTCTATCTAGAGAACCAGCCCTGCCTGTCCCACCCCACCTCACCTCACTCTATCTAGAGAACCAGCCCTGCCTGTCCCACCCCACCTCACCTCACTCTATCTAGAGAACCAGCCCTGCCTGTCCCACCCCACCCCACCTCACCTCACTCTATCTAGAGAACCAGCCCTGCCTGTCCCACCCCACCTCACCTCACTCTATCTAGAGAACCAGCCCTGCCTGACCCACCCCACCTCACCTCACTCTATCTAGAGAACCAGCCCTGCCTGTCCCACCCCAACTCACCTCACTCTATCTAGAGAACCAGCCCAGCGCTGCCTGTCCCACCCCACCTCACCTCACCTCACTCTATCTAAACAACCAGCCCTGCCTGTCTCACCCCACCCCACCTCACCTCACTCTATCTAAACAACCAGCCCTGCCTGTCCCACCCCACCCCACCTCACCTCACTCTATCTAAACAACCAGCCCTGCCTGTCTCACCCCACCCCACCTCACCTCACTCTATCTAAACAACCAGCCCTGCCTGTCCCACCCCACCCCACCTCACCTCACTCTATCTAGAGAACCAGCCCTGCCTGTCCCACCTCACCTCACTCTATCTAGAGAACCAGCCCAGCCCTGCCTGTCCCACCCCACCTCACCTCACTCTATCTAGAGAACCAGCCCTGCCTGTCCCACCCCACCTCACCTCACTCTATCTAGAGAACCAGCCCTGCCTGTCCCACCCCATCTCACTCTATCTAGAGAACCAGCCCTGCCTGTCCCACCCCACCTCACTCTATCTAGAGAACCAGCCCAGCCCTGCCTGTCCCACCCCACCTCACCTCACTCTATCTAGAGAACCAGCCCTGCCTGTCCCACCTCACCTCACTCTATCTAGAGAACCAGCCCAGCGCTGCCTGTCCCACCCCACCCCACCTCACTCTATCTAGAGAACCAGCCCTGCCTGTCCCACCTCACCTCACTCTATCTAAACAACCAGCCCTGCCTGTCCCACCCCATCTCACTCTATCTAGAGAACCAGCCCTGCCTGTCCCACCCCACCCCACCTCACCTCACTCTATCTAGAGAACCAGCCCTGCCTGTCCCACCCCACCTCACTCTATCTAGAGAACCAGCCCAGCCCTGCCTGTCCCACCCCACCTCACCTCACTCTACAGTGCCTTGCGAAAGTATTCGGCCCCCTTGAACTTTGCGACCTTTTGCCACATTTCAGGCTTCAAACATAAAGATATAAAACTGTATTTTTTTGTGAAGAATCAACAACAAGTGGGACACAATCATGAAGTGGAACGACATTTATTGGATATTTCAAACTTTTTTAACAAATCAAAAACTGAAAAATTATTCAGCCCCTTTACTTTCAGTGCAGCAAACTCTCTCCAGAAGTTCAGTGAGGATCTCTGAATGATCCAATGTTGACCTAAATGACTAATGATGATAAATACAATCCACCTGTGTGTAATCAAGTCTCCGTATAAATGCACCTTCACTGTGATAGTCTCAGAGGTCCGTTAAAAGCGCAGAGAGCATCATGAAGAACAAGGAACACACCAGGCAGGTCCGAGATACTGTTGTGAAGAAGTTTTAAAGCCGGATTTGGATACAAAAAGATTTCCCAAGCTTTAAACATCCCAAGGAGCACTGTGCAAGCGATAATATTGAAATGGAAGGAGTATCAGACCACTGCAAATCTATCAAGACCTGGCCGTCCCTCTAAACTTTCAGCTCATACAAGGAGAAGACTGATCAGAGATGCAGCCAAGAGGCCCATGATCACTCTGGATGAACTGCAGAGATCTACAGCTGAGGTGGGAGACTCTGTCCATAGGACAACAATCAGTCGTATATTGCACAAATCTGGCCTTTATGGAAGAGTGGCAAGAAGAAAGCCATTTCTTAAAGATATCCATAAAAAGTGTCGTTTAAAGTTTGCCACAAGCCACCTGGGAGACACACCAAACGTGGAAGAAGGTGCTCTGGTCAGATGAAACCAAAATGGAACTTTTTGGCAACAATGCAAAACGTTATGTTTGGCGTAAAAGCAACACAGCTCATCACCCTGAACACACCATCCCCACTGTCAAACATGGTGGTGGCAGCAGCATGGTTTGGGCCTGCTTTTCTTCAGCAGGGACAGGGAAGATGGTTAAAATTGATGGGAAGATGGATGGAGCCAAATACAGGACCATTCTGGAAGAAAACCTGATGGAGTCTGCAAAAGACCTGAGACTGGGACGGAGATTTGTCTTCCAACAAGACAATGATCCAAAACATAAAGCAAAATCTACAATGGAATGGTTCAAAAATAAACATATCCAGGTGTTAGAATGGCCAAGTCAAAGTCCAGACCTGAATCCAATTCGAGAATCTGTGGAAAGAACTGAAAACTGCTGTTCACAAATGCTCTCCATCCAACCTCACTGAGCTCGAGCTGTTTTGCAAGGAGGAATGGGAAAACATTTCAGTCTCTCGATGTGCAAAACTGATAGAGACATACCCCAAGCGACTTACAGCTGTAATCGCAGCAAAAGGTGGCGCTACAAAGTATTAACTTAAGGGGGCTGAATAATTTTGCACGCCCAATTTTTCAGTTTTTGATTTGTTAAAAAAGTTTGAAATATCCAATAAATGTCATTCCACTTCATGATTGTGTCCCACTTGTTGTTGATTCTTCACAAAAAAATACAGTTTTATATCTTTATGTTTGAAGCCTGAAATGTGGCAAAAGGTCGCAAAGCTCAAGGGGGCCGAATACTTTCGCAAGGCACTGTATCTAGAGAACCTGCCCTGCCTGTCCCACCCCACCCCACCTCACCTCACTCTAGAGAACCAGCCCTGCCTGTCCCACCCCACCTCACTCTATCTAGAGAACCAGCCCTGCCTGTCCCACCCCACCTCACTCTATCTAGAGAACCAGCCCTGCCTGTCCCACCTCACCTCACTCTCCTTAACTACTGACCTAGTTTACTTGGCTCTGTCCGTTTCTCTCACTTACTCTCTCGCTCCCGGTTTCTCTCTCTCTCTCTCTCAGAGCTCTTTTGGAGCAGGTAGAGCACTGGCAGGGTTTTCTGGCTTTGGTCAACATGATCATGTTCTGTACTGGGATACCAGGACACTATCCAGTCAACGAGACGACCAGCTCCCTCACACTCACTTTCTGGTACACACTACAGGTATGCACCCTAACCCCTGCACTGTAACCCAGTCCCCTACACTTTAACCCAGGACACTAATGTTACACCCTAACCCCTGCACTGTAACCCAGTCACCCTACACTTTAACCCAGGACACTAACGTTACACCCTAACCCCTGCGCTGTAACCAAGTCCCCTACACTTTAACCCATGACACTAACGTTACACCCTAACCCCTGCACTGTAGCCCAGTCCCCTACACTTTAACCCAGGACACTAACGTTACACCCTAACCCCTGCACTGTAACCCAGTCCCCTACACTTTAACCCAGGTCACTAACGTTACACCCTAACCCCAACTACCCTGTTCAGAATACCACCACTTAACAGCACACACTTTCTCTCTTTCCAGGACGACATCATGTCGTTTGACTCTGAGAGACAGGCGGTGTATCTGCAGGTTTATAGACCAGTGTATTTCCAGCTGGTGGATGTTCTGCTGCATAAAGCCCAGTTCCCCTCTGACCAGGAGTATGCATCATGGTCCTCAGATGAGAAGGAACAGTTCAGGATCTACAGGTACGTGTGTGTGTGTGTGTGTGTGTGAGGATTTGCTGACAGGTCTATTGGTCAGCAGGTGAGTATGTGTGATTGTACCAGCCTGTAAGTTAAGTGGCAGCTGAGAGGGCACGGATGAAAACATTTGTCTGAGTAACAGATCATCAGATGCTCAGAAGCACATTACTAACAGCACAGTATGAAATCAAGCACTGCTGTTAGTCCCTGCAGAGTTAAATGGTGCCTTCTATTTCAAATGCTCCGAATACAACAGGTGTAAACCTTACAGTGAAATGCTTACTTATAAGCCCTAACTAACAATGCAGTTTTTAGTAAATACCTACAAAAAAAGTAAGAGATAAGAAAAACAAATAATTAAAGAGCAGCAGTAAAATAACAATAGCGAGGCTATATACAGGGGGTACCGGTGCGGGGGCACCGGTGTCGTGGCAATTGAGGTAATATGTACATGTAGGCAGAGTTATTAAAGTTACTATGCATAGATAATAACAGAGAGTAGCAGCAGTGTAGAAGAAGGGGGGTGCAAATAATATGGGTAGCCATTTGATTAGCTGTCCAGGAGTCTTATGGCTTGGGTGTAGAAGCTGTTTAGAAGCCTCTTGGTCCTAGACTTGTCGCTCTGGTACAGCTTGCCGTGCGGTAGCAGAGAGAACAGTCTATGACTAGGGTGGCTGGAGTCTTTGACACTTTTTAGGGCCTTCCTCTGACACCGCCTGGTATAGAGGTCCTGGATGGCAGGAAGCTTTGCCCCGGTGATGTACTGGGCCATACGCACTACCCTCTGTAGTGCCTTGCGATCAGAGGCCGAGCAGTTGCCATACCAGGCAGTGATGCAAACCGTCAGGATGCTCTCGATGGTGCAGCTGTAAAACCTTTTGAGGATCTGAGGACCCATGCCAAATCTTTTCAGTCTCCTGAGGAATAGGTTTTGTCGTGCCCTCTTCACGACTGTCTTGGTGTGCTGATTTCAGGTGTAAACCAGGAATGCAAATTGTCACATATTGGCAAAATTCGCTGTTTTGAATCCAAAATAGGTGACCTACGTGATCCGATGAGAAAATATCACTACTGGCTGTAAGCGAACGAGTGATTAGCGTTTGGAGCAATACTGGCTGCTGTATCCAAGGCTCAGCCAATCGTTTACATAACAGCAGAATGCAGCGCATAAAGTAACGTTAGCTAGCTAATGTGGTTAACTAGCTAACGAACTAACCAGCTATTTTTTAACTAATGTTTTCCCTCTACAGTATGTGGTTATTTTTCAGAATGAAAGAATTAAGTAAAAACGAGGCGTTGCTTGTTGTTAAACAAGTGGATTCAGGAATCCAGTGTAGCTGGAGCTGGGCCTGGCTTATTAAACTGGATGCCATTATAGAGTTGAAAGGAACACTAAAAACTTTCCCTCTTTCTCGCTTTTGCTGGCATATTGTAGAACAGATGTACACTTTCTGCCTGTGGACAATGTAATAATGTGCAGTGTAGCCCAAAGATATTGTTTTGTTGTGTTGAACTTGACAGTAACACATGTGAGTGAGGGGGGTTATTACATGTTTTACTCAGTGAACGTTATCTTTGCACACATGTAGCCTTGTGCACTTGATAAATGTCTATAGTGGCCACTATAATAGAGCAAAAATAGAATGCCTGTTTGTTTGTTTCATTCTATTTCTAATTTAAGATGTTTTTTTCCCCCCAAGTGCAATATGTATGTGTGGTCACAAGCATTCAATTATAAAGGCTGTCATGGCTAACTGTAATATCAGTGTATTGTTTTTTTTCTCAAGACTTGAGTGTCATTTGCAGTAAAGTCTAGGCAACAAATAACATTGGATTGCTTTCTTTACATTTTTTTGCTGTGTGTTAGGTTCACAGTAACCACGTTTTATTTTACACACAGAGACTGATCATGTAGGTCATATCATTTGTTTAATTAGTTAAAGCCTGCATTTCCCCCGAGCAGGGACCTTTTGTATGTTTCAATGCAACAACAAAAAAAGTATCACTAGTTTGCATCCCTGGCAACACATGATTTGTACATGTTAACTCAATAGAAAAAAGCAGTGGACTAAAAAAGGAACCTTGTAAACACACCACTTTCCCCCATAGTATTGATAGTTCCACCTCTATAACAAAACCTTGCCTTCTGTTGGTAACACGTGTGTTCCAGGGTGGATATCTCCGACACTCTGATGTATGTGTATGAGATGCTAGGAGCTGAGCTGCTCAGTAACCTGTATGAGAAACTAGGACGAATACTGACCAACACAGAACAACCCTCATCATGGCAGGTACAGTGTGTACACACACACACACACACACACACACACTGAACACCCACGCACTGTCTGAAGCCGTTTGTCTCTTCCAGCATACAGAAGCGTTGTTATATGGGTTCCAGTCGATAGCGGAGACAATAGATGTCAACTACTCTGATGTCATCCCAGGCCTGATTGGACTCATCCCCAGAATTAGCATCAACAACATCCAACTGGCCGACACCGTTATGTTCACTATAGGTATTGATACGGTCATAGCTGTCATTTCTTTGTGTCTTGTTCATCCAGGGAATCACAAGGAGAAACAAAAAATTGGACAGGAAAAGTGTCAGGATTCACCTAGCTGTCATGATTTGGGGCTGTACAAATGTTTGATGTATTAGAATAATTGATTATGCTTATGTTATATTAATAGAAGGGGATGGGTTATAAGGTTTTAGAATTGTTCCACATTTGTTTTCTCATTCACTCAATCAATGTATGACTAAGACAGAACTCTGCAGGGGAGTGAAGGAGATAAGACTAGGTCAACATTCCACAATAAATCAACTTTGGGGGAAGGGGACATTTGCTGCTAAGTGTTTAGCTAACAATAAAGGCCCTGTTTATACAGCTTTGTAGGCCTGGTTTTGGTCCCAGGAGTAGAGGATGATGATGTAGGCAGTGACATCACCAGGGCGCGACTTGGGGTTTAATAAAACCACTTGGAGACCTTTTGTTGCATGCAGAACTTACTCAGAAACATGCGTGCTATGTTCTTGTTTGTCAACTTCTGTCTGCAATTGCATGAATAAAGGTTTTTGAATGATTTAATTAAAGATATTGTCATAATGCTAATTTCAACAATGAACCAATGATTGACAAAGGACGACGTAAGGAACGAACCCTAACAAAAGCATCAGACTCCTTTGTTTGTCTCCTGTAGCGTAGTGTTACTGTCTTAAATTCTTTCATCCACTGTGTTCCTCCCTCCCTGTAGGAGCTCTAGCAGAGTGGTTGGCAGACCACCCGGTTATGTTGAGTAGTGTTTTACCTCTAGTACTCCAGGCCTTGGGGAACCCAGACCTCTCTGTCTCCTCTGTCTCCACACTCAAGAAGATCTGCAGAGAATGCAAGTTCGACCTGCCGCCCTACGCTACAAATATAGTGGCTGTATCACAGGTTTGTGTGTGTGCTGTATATCACATTTCATGTTTTATTACATTTGCGTCAATATAAATAATTCTACTGATACATCTGCTATCCTCTCTTCTTCACAGGAGGTGCTGATCAAGCAGATTCACAAGGTCAGTTCTAGTCCTGTCTGTAAATAATGCAAGCCAAAATCCCAATGTGCCAACTCACTGGACCCACTCTAAACATGTATAATGAAAGTCTGGGACAGTGTCAAAATTCAAATAACTTTATTATCTGCGCATTTACTACATGCAACAATGAGCGTATTCAATAAAATAAAATTAAATAGAATAGCACAGGAAGTTTACACCAGACAATAGAATGAGTCAGCCCATTCTGTCATGAAAACAAAGAGCAAGGTTAGAGCTGGTGACAAGACTGATGGATGGCAGCTAGCAAGACAGCACTTACACAAAGAGTCACATTATCTTTCAAAGGCCTGGAAATGTATAATGTTCTCTCTCCCTCCTTCTTCCTCTCTCTCTTCCTCCCTCTTCCTCTCTCCCCTCTTCCTCCTCCTCCTCTCTCTTCCTCACTCTACCTCTCCTCCCTTCCTCTCTCCCACTTCAGACCAGTCAGTGTATGTGGCTGATGCAGGCCTTGGGCTTCCTGCTGTCTGCTCTGCCTGTGGAGGAGATACTGAGGAACCTGCACTCCCTCATTACACCCTACATACAGCAACTTGAGAAACTAGCGGATGAGACGGTACACACAGACACACACAACACACACTGTGGTAACTGTTAAAGTGGCATACTTTCCTCTCTATTGGACTGGGGCCATATGAACAGACCTTGTGTCTGCATGGATGCAACACTCTCTCTCTCTCTCGGTCTCTGTCTCTGTTGGACTGTGTCCATATGAACAGTTGAACATTTCTCTGTGGGACCAGATTGGCTTCATCACTAAGCAATGGGCTACTGAATCACAGGGACATAAGACACATCCACTCTGACACAGCACACACACACACACACACACACACACACCAGATTCTTACTTTATTAAATGTCACATCTAATGAATCTGGGCCTTCATATAGGAGCTAAAAATAGGGTTTTGACATTTTCTTAAAATAAGGAGCTGACATTAACTAAAAATAAGGATGTGACATTATCAGTGTTGAATTAGTCTCTCTCCCCTGATCTATTGTTCTGGAGTCAGCAGAGACCTGAGTGTCTGGGTGAAAAGAGATGTCAGTTCAAATGAAGAGTTTCATCTCTCTCTCTCTCTCTCGCTCTCTCTCTCTCTCTCTCTCTGTGTCTCTGTGTCTCTCTCTTTCTCTCTCTGGGGCTATATTGACATGGGAAATATATGTTAACATTGCCAAAGCATGTGAAGTAGATAATATATAAAAGTGTTATAAACGATAACAATGAACAGTAAACATTACACTCACAGAAGTTCCAAAATAATAAAGACATTACACATGTCGTATTATGTACAGTTGAAGTCAAAGTTTATATACACTTAGGTTGGAGTCATTAAAATTTGGTTTTCAACCACTCCACAAATGTCTTGTTAACAAATTATAGTTTCGGCAAGTCGGTTAGGACATCTACTTTGTGCATGACACAAGTAATTTTTCCAACAATTGTTTACAGACAGATTATTTCACTTATGATTCACTGCATCACAATTCCAGTGGGTCAGAAGTTTACAAACACTAAGTTGACTGTGCCTTTAAACATCTTGGAAAATTCCAGAAAATTGTCATTGCTTTAGAAGCTTCTGACAGGCTCATTGACATCATTTGAGTCAATTGGAGGTGTACCTGTGGATGAATTTCAAGGCCTACCTTCAAACTCAGTGCGCCTTTGCTTGACATCATGGGAAAATCAAAAGAAATCAGCCAAGACCTCAGAAGAAAAATTGTAGACCTCCAGAAGTCTGGTTCATCATTGGGAGCAATTTCCAAACGCCTGAAGGTACCACGTTCATCTGTACAAGCAATAGTACGCAAGTATAAACACCATGGGACCACGCAGCCGCCATACCGCTCAAGAAGGAGACGCGTTCCTAGAGATGAACTTACTTTGGTGGCTATGCTATACTAACTGAGTTTGTACATCGTCAAAGCTTTCCTTAAGTTTGGGTCAGTCAGTGGTCAGGTATTTTGCCACTGTGTACTCTCTGTTTAGGGCCAAATAGCAATCTAGTTTGCTATGTTTTTTTGTGAATTCTTTCCAATGTGTCAAGCAATTATCTTTTTGATTTCTCATGATGTGGTTGGGCCTAATTGTGTTGCTTTCCTGGGGCTCTGTGGGGTGTGTTTGTGAACAGAGCCCCAGGACCAGCTTGCTTAGGGTACTCTTCTCCAGATTCATCTCTCTGTAGGTGACAGCTTTGTTATGGAAGGTTTGGGAATTGCTTCCTTTTAGGTGGTTGTAGAATTGAACGTCTCTTTTCTGGATTTGTATAATTAGTGGGTATCGACCTAATTCTGCTCTGCATGCATTATTTGGTGTTTTACGTTGTACACTGAGGATATTTTTGCCGTATTCTCCATGCAGAGTCTCAATTTGGTGTTTGTCCCATTTTGTGAATTCTTGGTTGGTAGCGGACCCCAGACCTCACAACCATAAAGGGCAATGGGTTCTATAATCGATTCAAATATTTTTAGCCAGGTCCTAATTGGTATGTTGAACTTTATGTTCCTTTTGATGACATAGAATGCCCTTCTTGCCTTGTCTCTCAGATCGTTCACAGATTTGTGGAAGTTACCTGTGGCGCTGATGTTTAGGCCAAGGTATGTATAGTTTTTTGTGTGCTCTGGGGCAACGGTGTCAAGATGGAATTTGTGGTCCTGGCGACTGGACCTTTTTTGGAAGACCATTATTTTGGACTTACTGAGATTACTGTCAGGGCCCAGGTCTGGCAGAATATCTAGGTGCTGCTGTTGGCCCTCCTTGGTTGTTGACAGAAGCACCAGATCATCAGCAAACGGTAGACATTTGACTTCAAATTCTAGTAGGGTGAGGCCGGGTGTTGCAGACTGTTCTAGTGCTTCTGTCAACAACCAAGGAGAAGTGATTTTTATGTTGAAGAGAGTGGGGCTTAAGCTGCACCCCTGTCTCACCCCACAGCCCTGTGGGAAGAAATGTGTGTTTTTTGCCTATTTTAACCGCACACGGATTTTATGATGTTGTTGTATGTTTTTCCCCCAACACCACTTTCCATCAATTTGTATAGCAGACCCTCACGACAAAAATTGTGTCGAAGGCTATTTTGAAGTCAACAAAGCATGAGAAGACTTTGCCTTTGTTTTGGTTTGTTTGTTTGTTTGTTTGTCAATTAGGGTGTGCAGGGTGAATACGTGGTCTGTCGTACGATAATGTGGTAAATCCAATTTGACATTTGCTCAGTACATTGTTTTCACTGAGGAAATGTACTAGTCAGCTGTTAATGATAATGCAGAGGATTTTCTCAAAGTTGCTGTTGACGCATATCCCACGGTAGTTATTGGGGTCAAATTTGTCTCCATTTTTGTGGATTGGGGTGATCAGTCCTTGGTTCCAAATATTGGGGAAGATGCCAGAGCTAAGGATGATGTTAAAGAGTTTTAGTATAGCCAATTGGAATTTGTTGTCTGTATATATTATCATTACATTGAGGATACCATCAACACACGCCTTGGGTTGGAGGATTTTTATTTTGTCCTGTAGTTCATTCAAGGTAATTGGAGAATCCAATGGGTTCTGGTAGTCTTTAATAGTTGATTCTAAGATTTGTATTTGATCATGTATATGTTTTTGCTGTTTGTTCTTTGTTATAGAGACAAAAAGATTGGAGAAGTGGTTTACCCATATATCAAAATTTTGGATAGATAGTTCTTCATGTTGTTGTTTGTGTAGTGTTTTCCAATTTTCCCAGAAGTGGTTAGTCTATGGATTATTCAATTACATTGAGCTTTCTGTTTTAAATTTTTAGATTTGATAGGGAAGCTGAGAGGTCAAATATACTATTAAGGTTTTCTACTGCCAGGTTTACACCTTCACTATCACAGTAGAACGTTTTGTCCAGGAAGTTGTCTAAAAGGGATTGAATTTGTTGTCTAATTGTTTTTTGGTTGGTTTCCACACTACATTCCTTCCATCTATAGCATTTCTTAATATTACTCAGTTCCTTTGGCTTTGATGCCTCATGATTGAGTATTGCACTGTTCAAGTAGTGTGTGATTTTGCTGTGATCTGATAGAGGGGTGTCAGTGGGCTGCCTGTGAACGCTCTGAGAGAGTCTGGGTTGAGGTCAGTGATAAAGTAGGCTACAGTACTACTGCCAAGAGATGAGCTATAGGTGTACCAACCATTGGGAGTACCCTAGACGCCTACCATTGACTATGGATTTGCCCAGCATGCAACAGACCTGCAGGAGTTGTGACCCTTTTTTGTTGGTTATGTTTTCATAGTTGTGCCTAGGGGGGGGGCATATGGGGGAGGGAATGCTGTCACCTCCTCTCTGCCTCTCCTCTCGCTGCCGGTCACACTCCCTCTCTGCCTCTCCTCTCGCTGCCGGTCTCACTCCCTCTCTGCCTCTCCTCTCGCTGCCGGTCTCACTCCCTCTCTGCCTCTCCTCTCGCTGCCGGTCTCACTCCCTCTCTGCCTCTCCTCTCGCTGCCGGTCTCACTCCCTCTCTGCCTCTCCTCTCGCTGCCGGTCTCACTCCCTCTCTGCCTCTCCTCTCGCTGCCGGTCTCACTCCCTCTCTGCCTCTCCTCTCGCTGCCGGTCTCACTCCCTCTCTGCCTCTCCTCTCGCTGCCGGTCTCACTCCCTCTCTGCCTCTCCTCTCGCTGCCGGTCTCACTCCCTCTCTGCCTCTCCTCTCGCTGCCGGTCTCACTCCCTCTCTGCCTCTCCTCTCGCTGCCGGTCTCACTCCCTCTCTGCCTCTCCTCTCGCTGCCGGTCTCACTCCCTCTCTGCCTCTCCTCTCGCTGCCGGTCTCACTCCCTCTCTGCCTCTCCTCTCGCTGCCGGTCTCACTCTCTCTATCTCTCCTCTCGCTGCCGGTCTCACTCTCTCTATGCCTCTCCTCTCGCTGCCAGTCTCTCGTTCTCCTCTCTCCTCTCGCTGCCGGTCTCACTCTCTCTATGCCTCTCCTCTCGCTGCCAGTCTCTCTCGTTCTCCTCTCTCCTCTCGCTGCCTGTCTCACTCTCTCTCGCTCTCTTCTCTGCATGTCCTCTCGCTGCCTGACTCTCTCTCTCTCCTCTGCCTTCTTTCTCCTCTCTGCCTGTCTCTCTCTGCTTGTCTCTCTCTCTCCTCTCTGCCTCTTGCTGCCTCTCCTCTCGCTGCCTCTATTCTCGCTGCCTCTCCATTCCCTGCCTCTCTCTCTCTCCTCTCGCTGCCTCTCTCTCTCCTCTCGCTGCCTCTCTCTCTCTCCTCTCTGCCTCTCCTCTCGCTGTCTCTCGCCTCTGCCTCTCCTCTCGCTGTCTTTCTCCTCTGCCTCCTCTCGCTCTCCACTCTGCCTCTCCTTCTCTTGCTGCCTCTCTCACGCTGCCTCTCTCCTTTCTCTGCCTCTCTCGCTATCTTTCTCTCTGCCTCTCTCGCTATCTTTCTCTCTGCCTCCTCTCGCTGTCTCTCTGCTCTGCCTCTCTGCCTCTGCTCTTGCTGCCTGTCTCTTTCTCTCCCTCTCTCTCCCTTTCTACCTGTCTGGTTGTGTGATTTATAGCCATGACGTCAGACTAGGGAATCAGGTTGTCTGTGCAGCCTGACAAACACTGGCACCTTGAGGCAAGAGATGAAACTGCACATCCACTATATTGTAAGCTACAGTACAACCATTGTCTGTTTTTATGCATTTAGGGTGGCATTCTTACTTAAGATCTGGACACTCGACTCAAATTTTACACCCATTGACGTCAGTGAATGATTTGGGTATAAGTCCAAGTTGCACACACCTATCTCAACTCTGAAGTGTGTGTGTGTGTTCAGTAGCAACATTGCTCATTAAGCGAAGGGAGTCAGCCCAGCTGCATTACACCTCCCTTGTACGCCACAGTTCCGTTGTCATGGATACAGAGCGGTGATTAAATCGGTACTAACAAAGCTTTAATTAGTGTTGTCACCCTGGAGAGCGTGTGTCTGAAATCTGCAGAAAGAAGAAGCCATCAACTGACTGACCCAAAATCATCTCTTCTCTCTTTCACTTCTTTAGAAGAAGTTCTGTCCTTTTCACTTCATCCCTCTCTTTCATGTTCTTTAACGGTCTCTCTTTTTGTTTCACTTGTTAAGACATGGCAAATCTTGTTTGTCTGTCTCCCTGAAGCTAATGACTGACTTTCTCGTCTTTCTCTCCCTCCCTCATCCCTCTCTCCAGCCCAACCCGTCCAATAAACTAGCGATAATCCACATCCTGGGTCTGTTATCTAATCTCTTCACTACGCTGGACATCAGCAAGCAGGAGGACGAATCAGGAGAGGGCACAGCGCCACCTGTCAAAACAGCCCCGCCACCACCAGGACCTAACCCGGTGAGAGACATCACCATCAACACCCAGGCACACGCCAACTCAGTGGGAGTGTTTAGCGTTGTCTAGGTTACTCAAACTAACCGGTGTGTGTTCTAGGTGGTGGTGGTCCTACAGCAGGTCTTTGCTCTCATTCAGACGGTCCTCAGCAAGTGGCTCAACGACTCTCAGGTGGTGGAGGTGAGACAAGCACACACTGGACAGACCTATAGTGATGTTTTAATATCTGAAGCATAAAAAAATCTGACCTGAATAAGCTGAAAATGAACAGTTTCACTCTCCCCTATTTCCCTCCCTCCTCCCAGGCCGTGTGTGCTATCTTTGAGAAGTCGGTGAGGACTCTCCTCCATGACTTTGCCCCCATGGTGTCTCAGCTCAGTGAGATGCTAGGACAGATGTACAGTACCATACCACAAGCTTCAGCACTGGACCTCACACGACAGGTACACACACACACACGCTTGAACACACTCACGCCAATACAATACATACGCATCAGAGGCACACACACACAAACACCTTAACCAGTGTGAAACCATCTGTGGTTGTATTTGACAGATGGTCCATATATTTGCCAGTGAGACGGACAACTTCCCTCCCATCAAGGCTCTATTTGAGCTGGTTACCTCGGTAACACTCTCCATCTTCCAGCAAGGTAGGGGGTCCTGCAGGGGAGGGGTGTGAAAAATGTCTGTTTTTCTTTTGGGTGATTTTGATTGACAGGAAACCTGCACACACCTGCTTTCAGCAGCAGAGGAAATACAATGGATGCATCTCAGTAGTCTAAAGTCCTTGTCTCCTCTCCTTGGAGCTGGACAGTTGAAAACACCTATTGCATCATATTGCAGTATTTTTAGATGAGTGCAGATGAAGGGGAGGCAATGAGGAGAGGAAGTCACGTTAGATTATTGATATGCATCCTCTGTCCTCCTGTGCTGCTATGGAGAATTAGAAAAGAAAAAGCATTAGAAGGAAGTTCTGTTTTTCACATTGACATTATCCAGTGGTGGTTATCTGAATACTGTCCAGCCCTCTCTTCTCCCTTTTTAGTTGTCCTCTCATTCCCTACTCCCCCTCTTCTGCTTTGACTGTGTTTGATTGATAATGGCTGCCTCTCCTGCTTTCTTGAACTTTCTTTCTGAGCAGGTGACCTTAAATGTTATACTGTGGCCTGTATCTTATACAGTATGGTGCAACGTTACATAACATCACAGAATGTTGTTGCAGAACAACGTTCATATAGAAATGTATTGTGTAGAATAGACAGCCCTCTCGGTTTTACAGAACGGAATTGTGTGTGCTCTATACATTGCATTTCTATCTGGGTTGCACCCCACTGAATAAGCCTGTAAGGTTGGGGCTTGTTTGGAGTCTGGGAACAGTGAAGGGGATGGTTGCCTCCCAAGTGTTCACCTTTTGGGGGGTGGGTGGGGGTAGGGGTCAGGGGTTCTATTGACCCAATCCCAAATCGACCCCCAGCCCCTACCCCCTTGGCACATGGATGGTTGTAAGCCACACAGAAAAATATCATATTTCCTATCGTATGACATTGCAAGCCCCTAGGGTGTATAGTCTAGGAGAGATGCATAGGGGCTAGTCCAGGGGAAGGGGGTAGAGGCAAGGGGTTGATTTGGGACTGGACGCCCCTTTTTCTCTGAAGCGTCACAGAGGTGCCTCCTGGGTTCCCCACTCCAAACCCACTTTTGTTATTTTTAGGTTTGTTCCTTCTCTCGTTACTACTTTCTTTTTTATCTCCAAATGGAACCCATGTTTTCTCTCTCTACCTGTTTTCTGTTCGTTCAACCGCTCCTGTTTTTCTGAGACTCTTCCAAAGCTTCACACGCCCCTCCTCCCTCTCTCTCCCCCTTTGTTTGTTCTTTACTCACGTGTGACAATTATTTCAATGAGATCTTTTATGTTCTCTTTTCTTTCCACATGACTGTTGAATCGGTTGAGTTGCTGTTTGTATATTATTATTATTATTCTCTTTATGATTTGTTAAGTTTCATCTTTATTATATTTTAGGACCCAGGGATCATCCTGATATTGTTGATTCATTTATGCAACTCCAAGCTCAGGTGTGTTTTTGGTTTCTTATTTCATTCACTTTGGGTTTCTCAATCTCTCTCTCTGTCTCTCTCGCTGTCTCTCTCTCTCTGTCTCTCTCTTGCTGTGTCTCTCGCTGTCTCTCTCTTGCTGTGTCTCTCTCCGTCTCTCGCTGTCTCTCTCTCTCTGTCTCTCTCTCGCTGTGTCTCTCGCTGTCTCTCTCTCTCTGTCTCTCTCTCGCTGTGTCTCTCGCTGTCTCTCTCTCCGTCTCTCGCTGTCTCTCTCTCTCTGTCTCTGTCTCTCTCTCTGTCTCTTTGTCCCTCTCGCTTGTTCTCTCTCTCTCTCTCTCTCTCTTGTTATCTCTAGCTCTCTTTCTTCTCTCTTTCTGTTTGTTTAAAAAGGGTCCTAGGGCGACCCATCATAATGGCAGGGCAGAGAATGGACAGTAGGTGGCGCTATTGAAGGACCGACTGTCTTCTTCAATACTCAGGGCTCTAACCAGAAGCTACACCTTTGTCTGAAGATGAGGGAGTTCGGTTCAGAGTTCACCAAGGTCATGTCCAGTAGGCAAAAAACAAGAGATTGTTTTGAAAGGAGGAGGGACAAACTGAACGTGTCCAATAAGAAACATTTTCATGTTCAGTTGTCCTACTGAACACGACCCTGGGATGTAGTTCTAGAGGTCGACCGATTATGATTTTTCAACGCCGATACCGATTTTTATTTTGAATAATAATTGTAATAATGACAATTACAACAATACTGAATGAACACTTATTTTAACTTAATATAATACATCAAAATCAATTTTGCCTCAAATAAATAATGAAACATGTTCAATTTGGTTTAAATAATGCAAAAACAAAGTGTTGGAGAAGAAAGTAAAAGTGCAATATGTGCCATGTAAGAAAGCTAAGTTCCTTGCTCAGAACATGAGAACATATGAAAGCTGGTGGTTCCTTTTAACATGAGTCTTCAATATTCCCAGGAAATAAGTTTTAGGTTGTAGTTATTATAGGACTATTTCTCTCTGCGATTTGTATTTCATATACCTTTGACTATTGGATGTTCTTATAGGCACTTTAGTATTGCCAGTGTAACAGCATAGCTTCCGTCCCTCTCCTCGCACCTACCTGGGCTCGAACCAGGAACACAACAGCCACCCTCGAAGCATCGTTACCCATCGCCCCACAAAAGCCGCGGCCCTTGCTAAGCAAGGGGAACAACTACTCCAAGTCTCAGAGCAGGTGACATTTGAAACGCTATTAGCGCGCACCCCGATAACTAGCTAGCCTTTTCACATCGGTTACACCAGCCTAATCTCGGGAGTTGATAGGCTTGAAGTCATAAACAGCGCAATGCTTGAAGCATTGCGAAAGGCTGCTGGCAAAACTCAGGAAATGCTTATGAGCCTGCTGGTGCCTACCATCGCTCAGTCAGACTCCTCCTACAAATCATAGACCTAATTATAACATAATAACACACATAAATACGAGCCTTAGGTCATTAATATGGTCGAATCCATAAACTATCATCTAGAAAAACAAAAAGTTTATTATTTCAGTGAAATACGGAACCGTTCCGTATTTTATCTAACGGTGTTATCCATAAGTCAAAATATTGCTGTTACATTGTACAACCTTCACTGTTATGTCATAATAATGTCATAATTACGTAACGAGCCAGGCAGCCCAAACTGTTGCAAATACCCTGACTCTGTCCTTTTTTGCGAATGCGCACCGCATCAATTATATGCAACGCAGGACACGCTAGATAAACTAGTAATATCATCAACCATGTGTAGTTAACTAGTGATTATGATTGATTGTTTTTTATAAGATAAGTTTAATGCTAGCTAGCAACTTACCTTGGCTTCTTACTGTATTCGCATAACAGGCAGGCTCCTCTTGGAATGCAATGTAAAGCAGGTGGTTAGAGCGTTGGACTAGTTAACCGTAAGGTTGCAAGATTGAATTCCCGAGTTGACAAGGTAAAAATCTGCCGTTCTGCCCCTGAACAGGCAGTTAACCCACTGTTCCTAGGCCGTCATTGAAAATAAGAATGTGTTCTTAACTGACTTGCCTAGTTAAATAAAGGTGTAAAAAAAAAAAAAAAAAAAAACGGCCAAATCGGTGTCCAAAAATACAGATTTCCGATTGTTATGAAAACTTGAAATCGGCCCTAATTAATCGGCCATTCCGATTAATTGGTCTACCTCTATGTAGTTCCCAGTGACCTCACTGGTTAGAATCCCAGAGCCACGCCCCTTTTCTGATGTAATTCCAGCCCAGTGCCAATCAAAGCCCAAATGAATTAATATTCCATTAATTAATCAATTCAGGCGAATTGGTTGCCCTCTTTTATTTTATTTTTGTCTTCCTTCTACATTCTTCTTCCTTTAATCTTTGGATAGATCTGATCTCCTCTCCTCTTCCCTCTGTCCCCCTCTCCTCCTCCATCCTGAATGAGTTACTTACAGTATCAGTTGTATTTATCCGTACATGTACTTTACTTACTTATGTTGCATATTCAATCCAACCAGGCCAAAAAAGGGATGAAAAAATAGTGTATCAGAATGAAATTGATACAAAAGCTACAGAACCATCATTGCCTTTAGTTTGACTTAAGTTTGGAATAATTTTCTATTTTTGTTTTTCTCCAGTTTGTTTGCCGAGTTTGCATTGGAGCAGAGTTGTGTACTTACTCTATGAATGGTAGTTTGTCGTAGGGAGAGTGGAGTAGTCTAGCCTGGTAGCTTCATCTGTTTACCTGCTATAGACAACTCCTTTAGCCCAACTCACATTAACTCCCCCTCAAGGATTTAAAAACATTGGATTGGTGTAAGAAACACTTTGTCTACACCAATCCAATGCTGTTAAATCCCAGATGGGTAGTGAACGAGATCACACATCAGGGAGAATCAGAATTTGCCTCTTGTTGTTCAGCTCGGACAACTAGTTGTTCCTGACCTTGTGGGTAAACAGCTGAACATGGCAATGACAAAGGAGTTGTCTAAAGCAGACAGTTCTGTCTACGAGGCTAGAAGAGTGGTGGTGGGGGGGTGTACCCATGGAGTAGGGGCACAGACTCCTGCCCTGTGTCATGCCTCTGTCTGCCTCCTACTGTAGGCCCTCAAACGGAAGCCAGATCTCTTCTTGTCTGAGAGTCTTGACGTGAAAGCTGTGTTCCATTGTGGTAAGTGTGTGTCTCTTTGCTTCCAACAAGCACACTGATCATTGTGTGTGTGTTTCCGCGTCCCTTTTAACACGCACACTGTAAAACTCTTAGTGTTTAAAGGTCAACTGCCCCTTAGAACCAACTTCTCTGGATTTAAATGGCCTATGTGGCATGGATGTGAGTTAGAAACATTCATTCGAGTGTCAAAATTGACTTCAAAGTGTAAATCGGATACATTTGAAAATAAAGTCAGTCTCGTCTAAAACTGAATTTTGTAAGGGAGTTTGTCACGAGTTACTGGAGGGTTTACGATCATGTTCACTTGCCCAGTGCTCACTAACACGAGAGAAGCAGCTGTGCTAATTAAGCACGCGCTCTATCCAATCACAGCATCCAGAACCTCCAGACAGTGAGACAGACCTGTCCTTTATGCAGCGAATCAGACTGATGTTTGATAGTGTTAATCACGCAAGTCTGCCACTTTTGGGGCAAAATTAGAATTGAGACGATCAGAGCACACTTGTATCATAACTGCAACCTGTCGATATTCCAAAATCCATTTGCGAGCATCTTGTGTCCCCCGCGACCTGCTTTGTAACATGATTCTCTATGAAACACTGCCAGATAGACACACTCTGGTAATAGGGAGAAAGTTGTAAAAAACACAACAGCACTGAAGTACACGCATTGCCACTCGCCTGTGGTGAACACAGAGTTGGAACTTAGCTAGCAAGTGATTTTGGGCACTGATGAACAATGTGTAGCTTGTGCTTTATTTACGATAGTTTCACAGCTTGCAGATTATGAAGTTGTAGACATGCTATCGTTCTCCGAAAAAAAGTTACTTGCGAAAAACTGCACCAAACACCTTAGCGAGATGTAAAATTGACCAAGATCTCCTCTGCAAAAACTTCTAAATGAATTACAGATTTCTTGATTTATCTTAGATTAATTCTGACAATTGATAGGAATTTTGAGGAAGACGCTATGTTGTTGCTACGCTGACTCAGGAGGGACAAACAACAGTACCTGCCAGGGTAGGAGATAATAACACACCCAGATCAAACCACACCACCAAGACCACTCTCGTTTGTCTTCAGTCATGGCCACTTAATGAGCAATCTTTCAAACGAGGCCAAATCAGGAAGTGCAGTCGCCCTTTAAATAGTTTAAATAGTATAGCTTTTGTATTTTTATGTTTATTTAATGCCCCCCTGTCCGCTCTCTCCTGTAGGAGTACTGTCACTCAAATTCCCAGAGGCTCCAACAGTGAAGTCTACCTGTTTGTTCTTTGTGAGTATACACACACACACACGCCCCTCTGTATTTATTTGGACAGTAAAGCTAAACATTTTTTTATTTTGCTCTATACTCTAGCATTTTGGATTTGAGATCAAATGTATTTTAGTAAAGAATGTCACCTTGTATTGTATGAGAGTATTTTAATATCTGTTTTGCTTTTTAGAAATGAAAGAACTTCATGTACAGTAAACTGCAAATGCATCCAACAAGTTTGTAGTCACAAGCTTGATGTAGTCATTACGTGTTAGGAATATGGTACCAAATACTAAACTTTTGACTACATTAATACACCATAAGTGAATATGTCCAAATACTTATGACACCTTCAAATGGGGGGACTAGATATGCAGGAAAATACCCTCAAATAAAAGGTGACATTCTGGACTTTTGCCTAATTTGATAAACTCCAAAATGTTGGGGTATAGTGCCAAGGTTTTAGCTTTACTGTCCAAAACAATACAGAGGGAACTGTATGTTTTTGGTTAACCAAGGTGGATCTTGTTGAAATGTATTCTTAGTTTTGTGGTTCTCTCTGATTGTCCCTGTGTGTGTGCCATAGACTGAGTTGTTGCCCCGTTGCTCAGATGTGCCCCCAGTGGCCAGAGTGGTGCAGGAGGATGGAAAACTACTGCTGCAGGCTGTACTAGAGGTAAACCTACATGCATCCTCGCTAATGTATTTTAGATGTCCTACTGTATACTGAAACATATCACCTTATTGACTGGTCTTTCCTCTCTCTCTCCAGGCAATCGGGGGAGGTTCATCTCGTAGTCTGATGGACCAGTTTGCTGAGGTGCTGTTCAGTCTCAATAAGCACTGTTTCCCTCTTCTCACTGTGTGGCTGAAAGAGGTGCTGCAGACAGCAGGCTTCCCCTCCACTAGGGTCACCACAGAACAGAAGGACACCTTCACCCAACAGATACTCAGGTACCACACACACGTACTTGCTCACTCACCTAGGCAATGCTGCTGTTAGCTTTTCTTTCTGTGTCTGACCCCATCTCTCTCCTCCCGCTCTCCCTCTAGAGAGCGAGTCAATAAGCGGAGGGTGAAGGACATAGTAAAGGAGTTTACACTAGTCTGCAGAGGGCTTCACGGGACCGAGTACGCCGCTGAATACTGACCCTGACCTTGCCACGACTTCCCCAGGCTGGATGCCACGGTACCACAGTACCCACAAACCCCTCAACACTGGAGTTTTCCTTGGACGATTGAAACTAGACCCTCCCCCTAGAACAGAAAACAGCTCCCCATACAGGCCAACCATTGGACAAATGGTGCTCTATCACACCACTCAACGGTCTGACGAAGGCTCCTCTCCTTCTTTCCTCTCTTTCCCCCTGTCTCTCTTTCTCCTTCCCTTTTGTGACTTCAACTCCCAGCATGCCCTCTCTTCACCCTCTTTCTCTCCTTTCTCTCTCTGTTGTTGGATTGGGATCATCTGTGGCTCAGAGGCTGTTTCCCTGCTGTTTCCTGGTTGTTTAGCATCTGAGATGATAGTGGTACTGTACCTGCTGTCCGTAGCTAGCTAGTTTACCTTTGTATCTTTGGAAAGAAAACTAAATAAATATACATTACCAGTCAAAAGTTTGGACACACCAACTCATTCAAGTTTTTCTTTATTTTTACTATTTTCTGCATTGTAGATTAATAATGAAGACATCAAAACTATGAAATAACACACATATAGAATTATCTAGTAACCAAAAAAGTGTTAACCAAATCAAAATATATTTTATATTTGAGATTCTTCAAAGTAGCCACCCTTTGCGTTGATGACAAATTTGCACACTCTTGGCATTCTCTCAACCAGCTTCACCTGTAATGCTTTTCCAAAAGTCTTGAAGGAGTTCCCACATGCTGAGTACTTGTTGGCTGCTTTTCCTTCACTCTGCGATCCAACTCATCCCAAACCATCTCAATTGAGTTGAGGTTGGGTGATTGTGGAGGCCAGGTCATCTTATGCAGCACTCCATCACTCTTCTTCTTGGTCAAATAGCCCTTACACAGCCTGGAGGTGTGTTGGGTTATTGTTCTGTTGAAAAACAAATTATAGTCCCACTAAGCGCAAACCAGATGGGATGGCGTATTGCTGCAAAAAGAAGAAGAAGAAGAAACGTTCAAAGTTCTTGATGTTTCTGTTTGACTGACCTTCATGTCTTAAAGTAATGGACTGTTGTTTCTCTTTGCTTATTTGAGCTGTTCTTGCCATAATATGGACTTGGTCTTTTACCAAATAGGGCTATCTTCTGTATACCTTGTCACAACACAACTGATTGGCTCAAACGCATTAAGAAGGAAAGAAATTCCACAAATGAATTTTTAACAAGGCACACCTGTAAAATTGAAATGCATTCCAGGTGACTACCTCGTGAAGCTGGTTGAAAGAATGCCAAGAGTGTGCAAAGCTGTCATCAAGGCAAAGGGTAGCTACTTTGAAGAATCTCAAATATATTACATTTTTTAAATACTTTTTTGGTTACTACATGAGTCCATGTGTGTTATCTTAGTTTGTTTTCACTATTATTCTACAATGTAGAAAATAGTATATAAAAAAACCTTGAATAAGTAGGTGTCCAAACCTTTGACTGGTACTGTGTTTGTGTGTGTATGTGTGTATGTATATATATATATATATATATAATATATATATATATATACACGTATACGCATACATACATACAGTTGAAGTCGGAAGTTTACATACACCTTAGCCAAATACATTTAACCGCAGTTTTTCACAATTCCTGACATGTAATCCTAGTAAAAAAATCCCTGTTTTAGGTCAGTTAGGATCACCACTTTATTTTAAGAATGTGAAATGTCAGAATAATAGAGAGAGTGATTTATTTCAGCTTTTGTTTCTTTCATCACATTCCCAGTGGGTCAGAAGTTTATGTACACTCAATTGGTATTTGGTAGCATTGCCTTTAAATTGTTTAACTTGGGTCAAACGTTTCGGTTAGCCTTCCACAAGCTTCCCACAATAAGTTGGGTGAATTTCTGCCCATTCCTCCTGACAGAGCTGGTGTAAATAAGTCAGGTTTGTAGGCCTCTTTTCTCGCACCCTCTTTTTCAGTTCTGCCCACATTTTCTATGGGATTGAGGTCAGGGCTTTGTAATGGCCACTCCAATACCTTGACTTTGTTGTCCTTAAGCCATTTCTCCACAACGTTGGAAGTATGCTTGGGGTCATTGTCCATTTGGAAGACCCATTTGCGACCAAGCTTTAACTTCCCGACTGATGTCTTGATGTTGCTTCAATATATCCACATAATTATCCTTTCTCATGACGCCATCTATTTTGTGAAGGGCACCAGTCCCTCCTGCAGCAAAGCAGCTCCACAACATGAGGCTGCCACCCCCGTGCTTCACTGTTGGGATGGTGTTCTTCGGCTTGCAAGCCTCCCCCTTTTTCCTCCAAACATAACGATGGTCATTATGGCCAAACAGTTCTATTTTTGTTTCATCAGACCAGAAGGCATTTCTTCTTCAAAAAAGTATGATCTTTGTCCCCATGTGCAGTTGCAAACTGTAGTCTGGCTCTTTTATGGTGGTTTTGGAGCATTGGCTTCTTCCTTGCTGAGCGTCCTTTCAGGTTATGCCGATATAGGACTTGTTTTACTGTGGATATAGATACTTTTGTACCTGTTTCCTCCAGCATCTTCACAAGGTCCTTTGCTGCTGTTCTGGGATTGATTTGCACTTTTCGCACCAAAGTACGTTCATCTCTAGGAGACAGAACACGTCTCCTTCCTGAGCGGTATGACGGCTATGTGGTCCCATGGTGTTTATACTTGCGTACTATTGTTTTAACAGTTGAACATGGTACCTTCAGGCGTTTGGAAATTGCTCCCAAGGATGAACCAGACTTGTGGAGGTCTACAATTTTTTTTTCTGAGGTCTTGGCTGATATCTTTTGATTTTCCCATGATGTCAAGCAAAGAGGCACTGAGTTTGAAGGTAGGCCTTGAAATACATCCACAGGTACACCTCCAATTGACTCAAGAGATGTCAATTAGCCTATCAGAAGCTTCTAAAACCATGACATCCTTTTCTGGAATCTTCCAAGCTGTTTAAAGGCACAGTCAACTTAGTGTATGTAAACTTCTGACCCACTAGAATTGTGATATAGTGACTTATAATTGAAATAATCTGTCTGTAAACGATTGTTGGAAAAATTACTTGTCATGCACAAAGTCCTTAACCGACTTACCAAAACTATAGTTTGCTAACAAGAAGTGGAGTGTTTGAAAATCTAGTTTTAATGACTCCAACCCAAGTGTATGTAAACTTCATATATATATTTATATATACACACACACACACACACACACACACACACACACATCTATATAACGAAACAAAGGGGGTGCCAGTCCTGCTGCAAAACAGGAAGAGAGAGGGACCAATGACGGAACAGGATTCTGTGGACTGACATATTAACAGCATACTGTATACCATACAACACCGACTCACGCTCCCCAAAACTCTTACGTTTGCCAAAATTATTGTTGAATGTCATGTGAACTAGTCTAATTTGATTTTGATATTTGCCTTTATGGGGAATTATGTGCCGATTGAAGGTTGAACCACTGACCAACTAGACTAAAGCAGAGGATTATACTGTCTGCTGTCCTGCCCCTGTCCTGCGCTACACACACACACACACACACACACACAACTGTAGTTTCCTTAAGAGTCTAGAATGTCCAATGATCGATCAATGAGGAGGGAGAAGAGGTGACAGAGAGTGATGCAGAGGTTGGTGAGATGAGTGTTGTGAGGGGGGGGGGGGGGGGAAATAGATGAGGGTGTGTTGTCCTATCTGTGGACTGTACAGTCACTGTAGTCGTGCAACTCGATTAATCATGTTGTGTGTGTAGGGGAGTGTGTGCAGTGTTGATGCAGTGTGCATGAGTGTGAGCAAATGTCTGCCTCCCCGCTTGTTGAGTGCACTTATATCGGACCTTCATCACTTTCTCCTACCAAACACAGACACCCCCTCCCCTTTTAAACACAGATCCCGTCCCTCCATTTGACACTCTCTTAGTCCTCCCCTACATACAGTACATATACTGAGTACTCCACTTAAATGTTCTCTGCTCACAACACACAAGAACTGCAACAGTCCACTAACCTCCATATTTCCTGGATTGACTGACCAGTCTTAACCATTGACTAGATGAACTCATTCGTATGATCTATAAACCAGTAGAACAAACTACACACCGTACTGCTCTTAACCAGTGCTTGTCAACAAGCAACCTGAGTCCTATCACCCAACCGGGTGTCTTCCTAGAATGAGACTGAGAGGGGTAGTCAGTGATGTCATAAAGATTATTCAGGAAGTGTATTTGCAGTTGGAGACTGATGGAATGGAACTCTTCTCTGTGAATGGAATTGAGACTGCGTCTGAAATGACTTCATGAAAATAGATGGAAATCAGAGAATAGGGTACCATTTAGGATGGATGAAACGATTGGAGCAGCTGGCTCCCATGTGTACTTCCTGCTTCCTTATGACATCACCTCTGTCCAATCCCTCTTTGTGTCACTAGGTGCCTGCAGACATGTAGCATGTGTGTGTTTTTGGGGTACGGGGTGGGGTTGGGTGGGTGGTTTTTGGGAGATTATGAAATACTGTGAGTGTGACGCTGTGAGATAATGCTCTGGGTACAAGTTGGCCATTAGATAAAGATCTAGGATCCGCTTACCCTCAGTGGGTCCTCAATTTAACCATTATGGACTGAAGATGCAAGACTGACTTCGGATCAGTGTCTAGGGTTGACTTCATCCTACGGTCAAGGGAACTGTCTGAGAGTATGTTTGTCACTGACAAAGAGAGAGGAGGAGGAGGAGGGTTGGAGCAGGGATGAAATGTACATTGTTTCTTTTTTGTACCATGTTTTAATTTATTAAATATATCTGATGGCAAGTCGTGTTTGTGTGTGTGTGCGCGGGCGCGCGCACTTCCTACTGGCCAGTATGTTAGGTCTGTGTTGCCTATAATAAACACAGAAAGAAAATCAGTAATATGGCACCAAGCTGTATTCATTTATCATTTTCATGGGCTTCTTCCTAATTTTCACAAAGGGAATTACAAACGTTTAAAAGAAAATGTACAATCAGGATCATACCAAAAGTTTACAACAGAAGCACGCATGCGTCGTCTTCTCATCGTGGGTGTGTGGTGGCGAGTTTGGTGCGCCCTCACACACGTGGGGTGCTCTTCAATTTGTGGTCTCTGCGGATCAGCCATTCAGAAGAATAGCTACTTTTGGGCTTGGAAGGTAAGCAGCCTTTTGCTAAGAATGTTTTCTGTATTTTACTTGTTGTAGCTAACTACTAGCTAGGGAACTATTCGTATTGAATTATCCAGCTAGCTGATTAATTAAAGCTAGCTAGCTAACGTTACTGTAGCTAGCAACTTTGTAAGTAACTTACCTTACGCTTTCAAAGTTTAGATTTGATGCCGTGTTATATCTTGTGCACGATCTATTGTTGCAGGAAGTAAACTCATGTGCCACGTTCTCTTACTAGTTCGTTTTTTGCCTAAACGATCAAATCCGAGTTTGATTATTATTTTATTTTGTTAGATACTTAGCTAACCAAATTGATTACAATATCGCTGGCTAAATTGCTATCATATCTAACAAAGCATTATTTTGATATGGAGGACACTTCTTTATCAGCTAACGAAATAGCCCTGCTAGAGCCCGAGCTGCATGCCTTGTGATGCAACACGCAAATAATAAAGTTGACCCATGTCCTGACTGTGATTACTTAATGAATGCACTGTATAGAGAGGAGTGGGGTTGGAATCGGCCTCATGATCCATATCCACTTAGCTACCATATCCACTTAGCTACCCTCGTTCTACTCTGTATTTCTGTCAAGCACACATCCTCTAACCTAGTAACAGTTGGGGCAGATTTTTCAATTTATTTTACCTTTATTTAACTAGGCAAGTCAGTTAAGAACAAATTCTTATTTTCAATTACGGCCTAGGAACAGTGGGTTAACTGCCTGCTGTCAGCTCGGGGGTTTGAACTTGAAATATTCCGGTTACTAGTCCAACGCTCTAACCACTAGGCTACCCTGCATAGAAAATGACTGCAAGTTTAGCTGAACAACTAGGCTGCCTTGTCTCAGCACTATATTCATACGTGAAAGTATCAGTGGACCTCAAATGCTACAGTAAACATTCCTTTGAGGGTGAGAGCATTGAGACATCTTTAGAACCCAAAGTGCAGTGTGTACCAACCCACACCGATAAGCCAGCAGTTAGGCTACACTGACAGACACGTATTTGATCTCGCTCCAATATGTATGTTTGTATAATTTCCTGTGTTTAGCTGACAGACTGACTACAGTGTCACAAAAATACAACATACTCTGTTCTGGCTGCAGAGTTGACCTCTGTCCAGGGCATAATCAGGTCAAAGGTCAACACAGGGACAGATCTGGAGTCGGTCCTTATAGATTATTGATTGATTATAATGATTGTGTTGGATTTAAAGATGGGTAGTGTTAAATTACTCTTTTGTCATGTGGTCTCCAACATGTGCATGGTAACATATGTATTATGTCACCATTGGGTTTTGGGAAGAAAAAAAACAATTATCCACTCATCTCCCCTTCTCTAGTTATGGCAGTAGTGAGGTTCTACAGTAAGGAGGCTGAGAGGGGGTGTGTCTTACAGACTGCTGCTCAGCTTCACCCCCAGCTGTCAATCACCAGTGAGCTCTGCTACAATGTCGAGCTGACAGGTGAGTGTGTTTGTGCATAATGTATATGAGTGAAAGATGCACCCAAATTGTTCAGGCAAGTAAGAAATACATGCGCTCATGCTATCCGGAAGGCCAAAGTTAGTTACTTTAAGGAGCAGTTCTCTCTGTGGGTTTAACCCCAAGAAGTTCTGGACAATGGTGAAAGAACTGGAGAATAAACCATCCTCACAGCTACCCTTTCCCCTAATGTTCATGATGTGTTTGTTCCTGCCAAACTAACCCTGATTCAGATGACCATCCTACCCATGCTAGATTACAGAGATGTATCTTAAAATAGTTTAGATACACCAACTCATTCAAGGGGTTTTCTTTATTATTTTTTAAAACTATTGTCTACATTGTAGAATAATACTGAAGACATGAAAACATTGAAATAACACATGGAATCATGTAGTAACCGAAAAGGTGTTAAACAAATCAAAATATATTTTATATTTGTGATTCTTCAAAGTAGCCACCCTTTGCCTTGATGGCAGCTTTGCTCACTCTTGACATTCTCTCAACCAGCTTCACCTGGACTGTTTTTCCAAAAGTCCTGAAGGAGTTCCAAAATATGCTGAGCACTTGTTGGCTGCTTTTCCTTCACTCTGCGGTCCAACTCATCCCAAACCATCTCAATTGTTTAACACTTTTTGGTTACTACATGGTTCCATGTGTTATTTCATAGTTTGCCTAAACTATTATTCTACAGTGTAGAAAATAAAAACCCTTAAATAAGATGAGTAGGTGTGTCCAAACCTTGACAGGTAAGGGTGCTCTCGAGCAGTTAGCTGTTCTTTACTATTCGGCCATCAGATTTGCCACCAATGCTCCTTAAAGGACACATCACTGCACTCTATACTCCTCTGTAAACTCTCTGTATACCCAAATCAAGACCCACTGGTTAATTCTTATTAAAAAAAGAAACTCTTAGACCTCAACCCTCCCTAGCTGAGAGATCTACTGCAACCCTCATCCTCCACATACAACATCTCTTCTGCCAGTCTGCCAGTCTGTTAAAGGTCCCCAAAGCGCGCACATCCCTGGGTCTCTTTCAGTTCGCTGCAGCTAGCGACTGGACAGTTTTATCTCTCTCTTATCTCTATCCAAAGACTCAATCATGGACACTTACTGACAGTTGTGGCTGCTTCGCGTGATGTGTTGTTGTCTACCCTTTTTCCCTTTGTGCTGTTGTCTGTTCCTAACAACGTTTCTACCATGTTTGTGCTGCTGCTGTGTTGTTGCCATTCTGTGTTGTCTTAGGTCTCTCTGTGTTGTGTTGTTATTTTTACTTTTTATTTTTATCCCCTGTCCCTGCAAGAGGCCTTTTGCCTCCTGGTAGGCCGTCATTATAAATATGAATTTGTTCTTAACTGACTTCCTAGTTAAATGAAGAGGGGGGAAAAAGTGTCTTCAGTGAATTTTAGGCTCTCTAATTCTCTCCTCATATCCCTCCCCTTACTCCCCTAGGTGCTGAGTCTCTGAGTGTAGAGCAGAGGGAGGTGCTGCTGTGGCTGTTCCGCCCCACTCTGCAGACAGAACAGCTGTCTGACACACCATACCTGACAGAGGGAGAGGCAGGAACACTAGTGGAGATCGGACCTAGGTACACACACACACACACACACACACTCAGACACACACACACAAATTGATTTGAAATGCTCAAATCAACCCTTGCGCCCCACTATAAATGTTTTGTTTGTGCTGCCCCCTGTAGGTTGAACTTTTCAACAGCATGGTCCACTAACGCTGTGTCCATCTGTCAAAGTGCTGGACTGACCAACGTCACCAGAGTGGAGCTGTCCAGAAGATTGCTGATACAAGTACACAAATACAGACGCACACAATTTAGGTGCAGTTCAGGCTGCCATGTTGCACAAGGGGACAAATGGATCAATTCTAACTTTCCTGTCCCTTTCTCTCGCCAGCCCAAGGATGGACAGAGTGAGAAAGTGTTGGATGGAGAAGTGGAGAGACTGGTCAGCAGTCTCTATGACAGTATGACTGAGTGTGTTTACACACATCCCATCTCCTCCTTCACTGTGGCAACCAAACCACAGGAAGTGTTTGAGGTAGACATCCTGGAGAAAGGACGTGCTGCCCTGGAGACTGCTAACGATGAGCTGGGTAAGTACCACCTGTTAATGTTAGATATCTCATCAGGTCTTCGATTGGTTCCTTCCTGTCTACCGTTCTTTCTTTTCTCGCTCTTCTTATGTCGGCTATCTCTTGTTGTCCTCTCTAACCTTTCCTTTTCCCTCCCCCTCTCTTTCACCAGTCCTTCCCCTTATGTGGATAGGCCTACTTTGTCACATGACATATAATCTAATGACATAGATGGTTGAAGTCACAGGACTGACAGTGTCATTGATTAGCTTGTGTCTGTAATTACACTAAGGCACACTTTGTGTGTTTGTGTAATTAGATTAAAGCATGCTCTGTGAGCAGTGATTTAACTGTTTGCAATATCAGTGTGTGATAAATTCAATCCCTCATACTTTGAGGGGCCTGTGGAGTTTGACTGAATAGTAAACTCACCCACATGAACAGCCTTCCCTTGATCACTGTTAAAGCTCAAAGCTGGGACCGAGAGACTGAAAAACAGCTTCTATCTCAAGGCCATCAGACTGTTAAACAGCCACCACTAACATTGAGTGGCTGCTGCCAACACACTGACTCAACTCCAGCCACTTTAATAATGGGAATTGATGGGAAATGATGTAAATATATCACTAGCCACTTTAAACAATGCTACCTTATATAATGTTACTTACCCTACATTATTCATCTCATATGCATACGTATATACTGTACTCTATATCATCGACTGTATCCTTATGTAATACATGTATCACTAGCCACTTTAACTATGCCACTTTGTTTACATACTCATCTCATATGTATATACTGTACTCGATACCATCTACTGTATCTTGCCTATGCTGCTCTGTACCATCACTCATTCATATATCCTTATGTACATATTCTTTATCCCCTTACACTGTGTACAAGACAGTAGTTTTGGAATTGTTAGTTAGATTACTTGTTGGTTATTACTGCATTGTCGGAACTAGAAGCACAAGCATTTCGCTACACTCGCATTAACATCTGCTAACCATGTGTATGTGACAAATAAAATTTGATTTGATTTGTTAGTTTCTCATTTTTAGAATTGTGTGAATGTGAACCGCCTTGAGGACGTGAGCTCCCTGTTTCATCTGATGTGTTTCATTGTTGATCCAAATAACATATTCAAGTGTGTGTGTGTGTGTGGTGTAGGTCTGGCCTTCGACTCGTGGGATCTGGACTACTACACGTCATTGTTCCAGAGAGTGAAGAGGAACCCTACCAGTGTGGAGTGTTTCGACCTTGCCCAGTCCAACAGGTAGGTGTGTTTTGTTGATGGTGTACTCTTTAATCTTCCTTTGTTTTATTTGTGTTTTGCTTCTGGGGGTAACTTTTTGCATTTCCTGTCTCTGTGCCGCCCTCCCTCAGTGAGCACAGTCGTCATTGGTTCTTCCGGGGACGTATGGTGATTGATGGACATGAGCAGAAGGACACTCTGTTTAGCCTCATCATGGACACCCAGCGTCATAGCAACCAGAACAACGTAATCCAGTTCTGTGACAACAGCAGGTAGGAGAGATGGTGTATGGAAGGACGCTTTTACAATATGTCACACGGCGGGATTTTGTTTCCTTTCCACATTTTACAATTCCATAGTGTGTGTGTGTTTGTGTTTGTGTAGTGGCATAAAGGGGATGGAAGTGGAATGTGTGTACCCCAGAGACCCATGTCAGGCCAGTGCCTACGAGTTGAGACTCTCTGAAAGACATGTCATCTTCACTGCGGAGACTCACAACTTCCCTACTGGTGAGAACATGCACACACCCACACATCCAGGCCAGGAGCGTGTTATAGTTCTTTTATACATATATTTACACCTTTTTGAAATCCCTCTCCCTGCCTTCCTTCTCCTTTATTTAACCCCAGGTGTAGCTCCGTTCAGTGGTGCCACCACGGGGACAGGAGGACGTATCAGAGATGTGCAGAGTGCTGGGCAGGGCGGGCATGTCGTCGCTGGCACCGCCGGATACTGCTTTGGCAACCTCCACATACCTGGTGAGTGTCTGGAGAGATGTCTGTCTGTACCTGCCGCTGTCTGTCGTGAGGATCATGGAAATGGCAGGAAACCTTGCATGAGTTAAAGATGTCCATCTCCCCCATCCTCCTCCTCTCTCCCCCATCCTCCTCCTCTCTCCCCCATCCTCCTCCTCTCTCCCCCATCCTTCTCCCCTCTCCCCCTATCCTTCTCCTCTCTCCCCAGGTTACAGCCTGCCATGGGAGTGTAAGGGGGAGGGGTGGGAGTACCCCCCCAGCTTTGCCCCTCCCCTGCAGGTGGTCATCGGAGCCAGTGATGGAGCGTCAGACTACGGCAACAAGTTTGGAGAACCAGTCCTGGCAGGTCCAGACACGAACGATGGAAACAACAGCAGCATCTGAAATCTCACCCTATTCCTTATATAGTGCTGCTGCAGTACTTCAATAGTAGTGCACTATATAGGGAATAGGGTTCCATTTCAGACTTAACCGGCCTGGAGTATGACATGTTTTTTGGAGTTGAAACCACAGGAGGTTAACTTGCTTTCGGTCTCCATCTAGGCTTTGCTCGGTCCTTCGGCATGCGACTGGCCAGTGGGGAGAGGAGAGAGTGGATCAAGCCAATCATGTTCAGCGGTGGGCTGGGCTGCATCGAAGATGCACATGTGAAGAAGGAGCAGGCAGAGAAAGGTTAGATCTTTGGTTGGAGCTGATTGGTGTATGGTTAGTGGTAAAGTTGGGGTCAACACGTGGAAATCGACTAGGTCATTTATTGACATTGGCATTAATTCTATGTTTAAAATAACCCTGTCTGTAAAAACCGTTACTTGTGCTGCTGTTTGTCAGGAATGGAGGTGGTGAAGATCGGGGGTCCGGTGTACAGGATCGGAGTGGGAGGAGGGGCTGCCTCCTCTATCCAGGTGCAGGGTGATAACTCCAGTGCCAGAGACCTGGGGGCGGTGCAGAGAGGAGATGCTGAGATGGAACAGAAGATGAACCGGGCACTCAGGGCCTGTCTGGAGAGAGCAGGAGGAAACCCCATTTGTAGTATACATGACCAGGGGGCAGGGGGAAATGGTAAGAAGAGAGTGTGTGACGAAGCTGAAGAACGGAAGTCTTGAGTTGGGATTGGTTGTGTGTTGGATTAATGTAGTTGTTTTGTAGGTAACGTGTTGAAGGAGCTGTGTGAGCCGGCGGGAGCTGTGATCTACTGCAGCAGGTTTAAGAGAGGAGACCCCACCCTCAGTGTGTTGGAGCTATGGGGGGCGGAGTACCAGGAGAGCAACGCCATGCTCATCCGCCAGTCAGATCGCTCCTTCCTGGAGAGGGTGTGTCAGAGGGAGAAGTGCCCCGTTGACTTTGTTGGAAACATCACTGGAGATGGAAAGGTGAAGATGGGGAGGAATCACAACTGAATCACATTTCTGTCATTTTACCACACACCTTTCCTTTGGGGTGTGAGTGATTTTGACAATGGTCTCTCTCCATGTGTAGATAGTGCTTGTGGATGATGTGGGTGGTGGTGAAGGAGAGGACCAGACAGACAGAGGGCGCTGTCCTGTAGACCTCCACCTGGACTGGGTGCTGGGGAAGATGCCCCAGAAGGACTTTGTCATGGAGAGGATGACAACTGACCTCAAGCCTCTGTCTCTTCCCACTGGGCTGGGTGTAAGAGACGCCCTGGACAGAGTCCTACGCCTGCCCGCCGTCGCCTCCAAACGCTACCTAACTAACAAGGTGTGTGTGTGTGTTTTAGAGATTTCACTATCTCAGTAATGTTTTACCCTCACGTTAAAAACATTACAAACAGTAAATTAAGGCTGTTAGGTTTAGTAAATAACATGTTTTTGTAGAGAGAAAAGCTCTGAGTTCATTTTGTATTCTCTCTCTGTCTCACTACCTTAATCTGTCTCTCTCTTCTGTATCTCCATCCCTTTCTCAGGTGGACCGGTCCGTTACGGGTCTGGTTGCCCAGCAACAGTGCGTTGGTCCTCTCCACACCCCATTGGCTGATGTTGCTGTCGTCTCTCTGTCTCCATTCGGCCTGAAAGGGGCGGCGACCGCAATCGGGGAACAACCAATCAAAGGTCTCGTTTCGCCGGGGGCGGGAGCTCGCATGGCTGTGGGGGAAGCGCTGACTAATCTGGTGTTTGCTGAAGTCACAGCCCTGAAGGTAATAGAATATAACGGCACGGTTAGAATCACAGCCCTGAAGGTAATAGAATATAACGGCACGGTTAGAATCACAGCCCTGACAGGAACAGAAAGTTATAGGCATGCAATGACCACAGCAGAGAGAATTAGGGTGCAATGGCATTGACCACAGTCAGAGCCCTTCAGAAAGACCGAAAACAAACTTTTAGCGAACATCAGCACCAGTCTCTCTGTGCTAAGTGCTGAGTGTGTGTTCTCAGGATGTAAAGTGCAGTGGTAACTGGATGTGGGCGGCAAAGCTCCCTGGTGAAGGGGCATGTCTCTGGGAGGCGTGTCAGGCCATGTGTGATGTCATGGGTCAGCTGGGCGTGGCCATCGACGGAGGGAAAGACTCACTGAGCATGGCTGCTAGAGTTGGGACAGAGACTGTCAAAGCACCAGGTACTTTGTTTGTGTGTTTAGGGCACTATGTGTGTTTTGGGGGACAGGCAGTGTGTGTTGTGTATAAATCTGCTCTTTCTCTAGGTGCTCTGGTCATCTCTGTGTATGCTGTGTGTCCCGACATCACGGCTACTGTTACCCCTGACCTGGAGAACCCTGACGGCCAAGGTTTGCTACTCCCGCATACACGCGCACACACACACACATGATTGAACAGACACATACACACTGCACATCACAATATTGACACAGCTCAACATTTAAACCTGTTCCTGAGTTGATTTCCACACACATACGCACACCTCTAACATTCTTCCTCTCCAGGTGTGTTGCTGTGGGTTCCAGTGACTCCAGGTCACTACAGACTGGGAGGGTCAGCTCTGGCCCAGTGTTACGGTCAGTTAGGTGACCATTCACCTGACCTCGACCACCCGGAGCTACTGACTGCCTGCTTCAATACCACACAGATCCTGCTACATGGTCAGTCACACTTTACATCAGTATGGCTTATATACTGTCACTGTTCTGTCTGTTGAGTGTATCATACCAGTGTATTCTAGTCGGTAGTGTATCATACCAGTGTATTCTAGTCGGTAGTGTATCATACCGGTGTATTCTAGTCGGTAGTGTATCATACCAGTGTATTATAGTCGGTAGTGTATCATACCAGTGTATTCTAGTCGGTAGTGTGTTATGCGTGTTGCAGACCGCCTGCTGAGTGCAGGACATGACATCAGCGACGGAGGGCTCATTTCCTGTCTGCTGGAGATGGCGTTCGCAGGGAATCGTGGGATAGAGGTGGACCTGCCCTCTCTGGGTGCTGGAGGTCAGTAGAACAGAACATTCTATAACTGTATTTAAACCCCTCAGAGGTAAGGAAGATATCAATATGCAATATATACAACACAGATCTCTCTCTTACCCTTCCTACCTCTATGTACCCTTCCTCTCCCCTTTCTGTCCCTCCCCCACTCTTCCTATAGTCCTGGAGGTGTTATTCAGTGAGGAGTTGGGCTTGGTAGTGGAGGTGTGTGAGAGGGACATAGAGAATGTGTGTCAGAGGTACACTCACGCTGGACTACAGTGTCACCGCATCGGAACCACCCAAGGCTTCGGACCAGAGTCCATGGTGAGACTGACACACTATTTATATCACTATTGTTTGTCTTGGATGGTCATATAGGGCAGAATCCTATGTTAGATACTTGATCAATAAGGCCCGAGGGGGTGTGGCAGGTATATGGCCAATATTCCACGGCTAAGGGCTGTTCTTAAGCATGACGCAACATGGAGAGTCTTATTGCTATTATAAACTGGTTAGCAACGTAATTAGAGCAGTAAAAATACATGTTTTTGTCATACCCGTGGTATTATGGTCTGATATACCACGGCTGTCAGCCAATCAGCATTCAGGGCTCGAAATACCCAGTTTATAATATAGAATTGAGCACTTGACTCAAACTCACATAAATCATGCATTGATGTCAATGCTTTTTGGGGGATGTTGTTTATTTTTGTTAACATTGTTCTTCCTGTCTCAGGTCAAAGTTCATGTGGACGGACAGGAAGTGCTGAGCGACCGTCTGCCCAGCCTCCGGGCGTTGTGGGAAGGCACCAGTTTCCAGCTTGAACGCCTGCAGGCCAATCAGCTATGTGTACAGCAGGAAGAGGAGGGGCTAGCCACACGCACACAGCCCTACTTCAAACTCACCTTTGATCCCATGGAGAAACCCAGCAATAACGGTCTTGGTGCAAGCCAGCCTCGCGTGGCTGTGGTCAGAGAGGAGGGCAGCAATGGAGACAGAGAGATGGCCGTCTCTCTCTACATGGCTGGCTTTGAGGTACCGAGCACACATACACATACACACACACACACACACACACACAGGCATACATACACACACCTAATTTGTTTGCGACCCCTCTCTCTCTGGGTCTAGGTATGGGATGTGACCATGCAGGACCTGTGTTCAGGCTCTTTAACTCTAGACATCTTCAAGGCTCTGGTGTTTGTAGGAGGATTCAGCTATGCAGACGTCCTGGGCTCAGCTAAAGGTATGCACACACAGACCGTATGTACACATACACACGCATATTCTCTTTAACCCTGTGTGTATCTGTCTCCTGATAGGCTGGGCTGCCACAGTGACCTATAACCCCCGGGCCAGAGCGGAATTTGAGCAATTCCGGCGTCGTGACGATACGCTGAGTCTGGGTGTTTGCAACGGCTGTCAGCTCCTAGCCCTGCTGGGATGGGTCGGGGAGAGGGAGGAGGGAGGAGGTGGTAGGCAAACTGTTTGGCTTTGGTGTCTACTTATTACAGTTTCTTCCCAGAGAGAGATTTACCAAGACAACGATTCATTTGAAGACTGTCTTTTGAGTACTGTTCACTCAGACAGTCCCACTCACCCTCTTGCTGTGTGTTTGTCTCTGCAGAGTCTGATGTGGTCCTGACCCATAACCAATCCGGCAGGTTTGAGTCGCGGTTCATCAGTGTAGGGATCAAGGCCTCTCCTTCAGTCTGGCTCCGGGGCATGGAGGGCTCTGCCCTAGGCGTCTGGGTGGCTCATGGGGAAGGTACAATCTCTTAAAATAATCTTCAGCCTATCTAACTTAAGACAGCTATTGCAAATTTCTACATTGACATGATAAATGTTGACAATGATGCACAAACGCCAAGGGTCATTCAACTCTCCATCTTCTCCATCTCTCCAGGTCTGGTTCAGTTCCGTTCCCCCCAGGTTCAGCAGCGTATCATCTCCTCCGGCCTCGCCCCCCTCCGTTACCTGGATGACACGGGTGCACCCACTGAGGTGTATCCCCAGAACCCAAACGGCTCTCCCCAGGGCCTAGCGGGGCTGACCTCCAGGGATGGGCGCCACCTGGCCATGATGCCCCACCCGGAGCGCTGTACCTTTGGCTGGCAGTGGCCATGGGCCCCCAGGGAGCTCCAGAGCTCCCTCAGCACCACCTCTCCCTGGCTACGCATGTTTACTAACGCTGCTGCCTGGTGTAGTCATCAACAGTGAGGGAGCTAGACAACACAGCTCTTTCGCACTGTAGTCCAACTGTGGAAATCAAAATTTGACTTCCCCACACCACATGTTATTCACTGTTCTGTTTTAACTGAACACTTACGCTGCTGAAATCAGTCTTTATGTTATTGGTACTTAAAATAGTATTTTCTCAAACTGAAAAGTATTTGCATTCCAGAGAATCAATGCTGAAATAAAGCCCACCAATCACTGCACCATGGTCAAAAGTATCTGATCAATCACTTGAGCTGTCTTTAACATTCCGAAGGTCACGCTACTACTAACAGATAGTTTGATTGGTTCTCTGTTTATCACTGATACTGTTCAATTATATTGAACATTTTGTAATTTACTGACAAATTTCCAAACGGTTTATGAACTGTTATTTTTCTATCAAACTGAGAACTAATTAAATACATTTAATACAAAATGTGGAGATGGAATAATTGATTCAAGGATTAGGTGTAGTTTAATGTCTATTGTATTTGCATGTGTATTGTGCTAAATAGGGCTCATCTGGAAAATAGTTATTGGTCTCAGCATTTACTCCCTGTTCAGTAAGGACAAATAACAAACTTTCAGAACAATAAATACACCATTTATAGCATTTTACAAGTATTCACATCAAGTATTTACAGTTTCACTGACAAACAGCAGGGTACAATATAATAGGTCTACATTTAATCTGCACCCCCCATGAACAAACCCAGGTTTTATTGAACCACTGAAGGGCATTGATAACAGTAACACGGACACCAAAATAAAGGCTACAGGTAGGGTTGGACATTTCCAGGAACTTTAAATAAATTCCCTGTTTTTTTCTACAAATTCTGTTTGGAGGATTCTGGATTCCCTGCTTATTCCCTCCTGATTCCAGGAACCCCCCCAACTGAGATTTTGGGAAAACCAGGGAATTTATTGAAAGTTCCCTATATGTTGAAACACTAGCAACAGGTACTGTAGAAAGAAACACGACACACACAAAAATCTGAAAATATCAGACAATGTACCTCCAAAATGCTGCATAAAAAACGTTCAACACATTCCATTAAACATACTTTGTGTAGGTTCCACCATGTTGCTTTCATCAGATCAGTGGTCATGAAGGAAAGAAGGCTAGGTGTGACACTATGCATTCAGCCATGCAAAAACTGAGCCCCTGGTTAGACTTACTATTAGACTGTAAACCTCTGCTTGTGGTACAGTGAGTCCAACACCTGGGGTGTAATCATTAGTCCAAAATGAGTTTCTTTGACAAATTCAGTTAAGTCTCTCCCTGTTTGGTTCCTAGTGAATACACCTGCTAATAACCCCAGGATGCAAACCAGCAGACATACACTGCTGACTTCTTGCTAGGTCTCTCTCTCAAAAAAGAGGTTTGTCACCTCGAGATCTCCTGTTGAAATGAAAGCTAAATCACTGCTGGCCATCATTTCTGCTACTCGCTCTACAGAGAGTTACTGAACAGGCCTACCCCCTGTGTGAGCTGAGGAGTTCCCACTATCTGGTGCCATCTGCTGGTTGATATTGATAACACAGATGAGCAGCAGGAATACCACCACCAGGTCATCCAGGACCCCCAGGAGGCCAGACAGGGAGGGTGGAGTGTCCAGGGGGGGCGAGGCGAGGGACACCACAGTCCCTAGGCAGCAAAGTGCCACCCGGAGGAAGAAGAGGCACACTAGCCCCCCCATGGTGCCCAAGCGGCGGATTAGCAGCTGCAGGAACAGGGGTGTGTCACACAGGTAGTCTGTCACCTAAGGGACAAGACAAACGGGCACAGGTGTGAGTGGAGGGTGTCACGGTCACCTCGCCTGGCTTCAGGTGGGACAGAGAGATCTGGCTCTTGTTCAGTAGAGCAGGTGTTCCCAAACTTTTTGTGGCTGGGATCCCTTTTGCAAATTCATCAGCGATTTAAAAATAGCATACAAGGAGTTTTACTTCGACGTCTTCAGTGCATGACTGGGCGAACCAAGTCTTGGGCCCAGTGAAAAAACATTTAAAAGGCCCTTCTCTTGGCATTGAAGAGAAAAAATGTATGTCTTCAAGCTAATTTTCTGCAATTCTACACATTTGTCCATTTGCAGAGTGCATTCATGTTCAAAGCATACATTTTGAGGAATACAAGAAGTTTTGAGTTTAAAATTTGATAATTGGTGGAAAACTGTAGATACCAATATCACTGTGAGCCTCCCAAGCCCATGTTGGTCAAGCTTAAGAACATACATTGTAGATCAATAATATTTGTATTGTAGTATACAGTGTTGGGGAGTAGCGAACTTAAGAGTCTATTGATGCACCAGTGTGTCAATCTAAGTAACATAATTTTTAAAAAAACATCAAAATCCGTCAATTTAAGCTAGAGATATGTTTTTTGTTGTTGTTGCATGGGCTGAGTCTCATCCACCACATCTGCGATGGAAGGTGGCCGAGCTGCAGAGGTGTTTGTCAGACCATGAGATATCCCGAAAATCGGTCTTCTGAACAGTTTTGTCTACAAAATAATATGACCGCTATGTGGAAAGGGGAGACTCACGAACTTGATGCTCTTCTCCCCCCACGGGTGTCACGGGACCCATCTAAAGGTAACCCATACAAATAAATGGAAGTATGGATATACAGTGCCTTGCGAAAGTATTCGGCCCCCTTGAACTTTGCGACCTTTTGCCACATTTCAGGCTTCAAACATAAAGATATAAAACTGTATTTTTTTGTGAAGAATCAACAACAAGTGGGACACAATCATGAAGTGGAACGACATTTATTGGATATTTCAAACTTTTTTAACAAATCAAAAACTGAAAAATTGGGCGTGCAAAATTATTCAGCCCCTTTACTTTCAGTGCAGCAAACTCTCTCCAGAAGTTCAGTGAGGATCTCTGAATGATCCAATGTTGACCTAAATGACTAATGATGATAAATACAATCCACCTGTGTGTAATCAAGTCTCCGTATAAATGCACCTGCACTGTGATAGTCTCAGAGGTCCGTTAAAAGCGCAGAGAGCATCATGAAGAACAAGGAACACACCAGGCAGGTCCGAGATACTGTTGTGAAGAAGTTTAAAGCCGGATTTGGATACAAAAAGATTTCCCAAGCTTTAAACATCCCAAGGAGCACTGTGCAAGCGATAATATTGAAATGGAAGGAGTATCAGACCACTGCAAATATACCAAGACCTGGCCGTCCCTCTAAACTTTCAGCTCATACAAGGAGAAGACTGATCAGAGATGCAGCCAAGAGGCCCATGATCACTCTGGATGAACTGCAGAGATCTACAGCTGAGGTGGGAGACTCTGTCCATAGGACAACAATCAGTCGTATATTGCACAAATCTGGCCTTTATGGAAGAGTGGCAAGAAGAAAGCCATTTCTTAAAGATATCCATAAAAAGTGTTGTTTAAAGTTTGCCACAAGCCACCTGGGAGACACACCAAACATGTGGAAGAAGGTGCTCTGGTCAGATGAAACCAAAATTGAACTTTTTGGCAACAATGCAAAACATAACATTTGTGGTAAAAGCAACACAGCTCATCACCCTGAACACACCATCCCCACTGTCAAACATGGTGGTGGCAGCATCATGGTTTGGGTCTGCTTTTCTTCAGCAGGGACAGGGAAGATGGTTAAAATTGATGGGAAGATGGATGGAGCCAAATGCAGGACCATTCTGGAAGAAAACCTGATGGAGTCTGCAAAAGACCTGAGACTGGGACGGAGATTTGTCTTCCAACAAGACAATGATCCAAAACATAAAGCAAAATCTACAATGGAATGGTTCAAAAATAAACATATCCAGGTGTTAGAATTACCAAGTCAAATTCCAGACCTGAATCCAATCGAGAATCTGTGGAAAGAACTGAAAACTGCTGTTCACAAATGCTCTCCATCCAACCTCACTGAGCTCGAGCTGTTTTGCAAGGAGGAATGGGAAAACATTTCAGTCTCTCGATGTGCAAAACTGATAGAGACATACCCCAAGCGACTTACAGCTGTAATCGCAGCAAAAGGTGGCGCTACAAAGTATTAACTTAAGGGGGCTGAATAATTTTGCACGCCCAATTTTTCAGTTTTTGATTTGTTAAAAAAGTTTGAAATATCCAATAAATGTCGTTCCACTTCATGATTGTGTCCCACTTGTTGTTGATTCTTCACAAAAAAATACAGTTTTATATCTTTATGTTTGAAGCCTGAAATGTGGCAAAAGGTCGCAAAGTTCAAGGGGGCCGAATACTTTCGCAAGGCACTGTATATATCCTTAATATGACAGACACTTCAAAACCGTATTCCATTTTTGCCAGTTATGAATGTGTTGTTCAATGCTTTTCTATAGGCTATAGTAGAAATGGCTAAATTAAATATTTTAGCAAATCATTTTTTAGATATATACACTGCTCAAAAAAATTAAGGGAACACTAAAATAACACATCCTAGAATAGAATGAATGAAATATTCCTATTAAATACTTTTTTCTTTACATAGTTGAATGTGCTGACAACAAAATCACACAAAAATTATCAATGGAAATCAAATTTATCAACCCATGGAGGTCTGGATTTGGAGTCACACTCAAAATTAAAGTGGAAAACCACACTACAGGCTGATCCAACTTTGATGTAATGTCCTTAAAACAAGTCAAAATGAGGCTCAGTAGTGTGTGTGGCCTCCACGTGCCTGTATGACCTCCCTACAACGCCTGGGCATGCTCCTGATGAGGTGGCGGATGGTCTCCTGAGGGATCTCCTCCCAGACCTGGAATAAAGCATCCGCCAACTCCTGGACAGTCTGTGGTGCAAAGTGGCGTTGGTGGATGGAGCGAGACATGATGTCCCAGATGTGCTCAATTGGATTCAGGTCTGGATTCAGGTCTGGGGAACGGGCGGGCCAGTCCATAGCATCAATGCCTTCCTCTTGCAGGAACTGCTGACACACTCCAGCCACATGAGGTCTAGCATTGTCTTGCATTAGGAGGAACCCAGGGCCAACCGCACCAGCATATGGTCTCACAAGGGGTCTGAGGATCTCATCTCGGTACCTAATGGCAGTCAGGCTACCTCTGGCGAGCACATGGAGGGCTGTGCGGCCCCCCAAAGAAATGCCACCCCACACCATGACTGACCCACCGCCTAACCGGTCATGCTGGAGGATGTTGCAGGCAGCAGAACGTTCTCCACTGCATCTCCAGACTGTCACGTGATCAGTGTGAACCTGCTTTCATCTGTGAAGAGCACAGGGCGCCAGTGGCGAATTTGCCAATCTTGGTGTTCTCTGGCAAATGCCAAACGTCCTGCATGGTGTTGGGCTGTAAGCACAACCCCCACCTGTGGACATCGGGCCCTAATACCACCCTCATGGAGTCTGTTTCTGACCGTTTGAGCAGACACATGCACATTTGTGGCCTGCTGGAGGTCATTTTGCAGGGCTCTGGCAGTGCTCCTCCTTGCACAAAGGCGGAGGTAGCGGTCCTGCTGCTGGGTTGTTGCCCTCCTACGGCCCCCTCCACATCTCCTGATGTACTGGCCTGTCTCCTGGTAGCGCCTCCATGCTCTGGACACTACGCTGACAGACACAGCAAACCTTCTTGCCACAGCTCGTATTGATGCGCTATCCTGGATGAGCTGCACTACCTGAGCCACTTGTGTGGGTTGTAGACTCCGTCTCATGCTACCACTAGAGTGAAAGCACCGCCAGCATTCAAAAGTGACCAAAACATCAGCCAGGAAGCATAGGAACTGAGAAGTCTTCTATGGTCCCCACCTGCAGAACCACTCCTTTATTGGGGGTGTCTTGCTAATTGCCTATAATTTCCACCTGTTGTCTATTCCATTTGCACAACAGCATGTGAAATGTATTGTCAATCAGTGTTGCTTCCTAAGTGGACAGTTTGATTTCACAGAAGTGTGATTGACTTGGAGTTACATTGTGTTGTTTAAGTGTTCCCTTTATTTTTTTGAGCAGTGTATTTTTTATACCTAAAGGGGTCCTAAAATGCTAAATCCAATACCTAAATGATCCATGGTATGACCAATCTTAAAACAATTCCATATGTTAGCTTAGTAGAACTAGGTTGTAGTGTGGTTGCAGCATGTTTTAATAAAGAATATGACAAGGTTTTGTGTGTTACTAGGTTGTAGCGTGGTTGTAGCATGGTTTGATAAAGGATGTGACAAGGTTTTGTGTGTTACTAGGTTGTAGCGTGGTTGTAGCATGGTTTGATAAAGGATGTGACAAGGTTTTGTGTGTTACTAGGTTGTAGCGTGGTTGTAGCATGGTTTGATAAAGGATGTGACAAGGTTTTGTGTGTTACTAGGTTGTAGTGTGGTTGTAGCATGGTTTGATAAAGGATGTGACAAGGTTTTGTGTGTTACTAGGTTGTAGCGTGGTTGTAGCATGGTTTGATAAAGGATGTGACAAGGTTTTGTGTGTTACTAGGTTGTAGCGTGGTTGTAGCATGGTTTGATAAAGGATGTGACAAGGTTTTGTGTGTTACTAAGTTGTAGTGTGGTTGTAGCATGGTTTGATAAAGGATGTGACAAGGTTTTGTGTGTTACTAGGTTGTAGTGTGGTTGTAGCATGGTTTGATAAAGGATGTGACAAGGTTTTGTGTGTTACTAGGTTGTAGTGTGGTTGTAGCATGTTAGTAAAGGTTATGAAAGGTTTTGTGTGTGGTACTGACCTTTCGAGGGGCTCCTGAGTAGCGTTTGTTGTAGTCTGTGATTTCTCCCAGAACCTCCCTCTCTTTACTGTCTGACCAACCCTTACTGGACAGACGACACAGGACCTTGACCTAAGAGAGAGAGAGAATCCATTCCAGTTACATTCTGAATCATTATTTATCACTTTTATCCAACTTAAAGGGAAAGTTCACCAAATTGTAAAATTGAATGTTGGTTTCCTGACCCTGGAAGCAGTCGATCAACAAGGTATGAAATCAATCCATGCTTTGGTTTAGTTTTCCTGGCACTGTTTCCAAATGCTAACGTTTTAACATTTGTGACATAAATCCCATTAAAGTCATGGGACCAATATCAGCATTTTTTTGCGCATAATGTCTAAATCATCCAAAAGTATCTACATTTAATTGTGAAGCTCACAAAAGTCACTTATAGATGATTTGAACATGATGCTCATTTTCTTTTCAGATAACAAGTGTAATATCTTGGTAATAATGGCTGTTTCTACAGTTGGGTGTATCTTCCTTACCTTTTGTCTACACAGAGGGCAGCTTATGGCGTCCAGCCAGGACCCATGTCTCCAGTAGGAGATCAGACAGGGAGCTGCAGACAGAGAAACAAGGTAACATAAAGTACTCTCACTTATATTTTCATTCATATTTTTACCCCCAAAACAACGATTCACCATTAAGGAAACATGGTCATATCGCTAGTGTAGTATGTTTATATTATTGTGCATGAGGCGGAATGCGGGAATGAGCAAAATGCTGACAGCAGCATTAGAAGCTGTTGATGTAGTGATATGACCTTGTCTACTGCATGATTGTGAATTAACACACACTTGGATGGTGTTTAGGTGTAAAGTGTAGCTCCTATCTCTCCCACCCTCTCTCTCTGAGGGGAAGGCAGGGTTAAGTGGGGCAGTTCAGGTGGAGTAGTTATTACGTCATGTGATGATGACACAGACAATGGTGAAGGTTAGGTGAGGGAGAGAAGATTGGCTGTTGCTACTATCCTTATCAACCACTATTTTTAACCCACCGTTGATATACAGAAAGTATTCATAACCTTTGACTTATTCTACATTTTGTTGTGTTATAGCCTGAATTCAAAATGTATCGCAGATTTTTTTTCTCACCGTCCAAGCTCTCCCAAGTTGCTTGTTAATTGTTGCAAGACAGCCATTTTCAAGTCTTGCCATAGATTTTCAAGGCAATTGAAGTCAAAACTGTTATTAGGCCACTCAGGAAAATTCTATGTCATTTTGGTAAGCATATATTTGGCCTTGTGTTTTAGGTTATTGTCCGGTTGAAAGGTGAATTTGTCTCCCAGTGTCTGTTGGAACAAAGACCGAAGCAGGTTTTGCCTGTGCTTAGCTCTTTTCCGTTTATTTTTTTATCCTAAAAAACTCTCTAGTCCTTGCCGATGACAAGCATACCCATAACATGATGCAGCCACCACCAGTTGCTCAGTGATGTGGTGTTGGATTTGCCCCAAACATAAGGCTTTGCATTTAGGCCAAAATGTATATTCCTTTGCTGTGTTTGTTTTACAGTATTCTTTGTCACAATTTTTGCAGTTTTACTTTAGTGCCTTATTGCAAACAGGATACATGTTTTGTCATATTTTTTATTCTGTACATGCTTCCTTCTTTTCACTCTGTCATTTAGGTTAGTATTGTGCAGTAACTACAATGTTGTTGATCCATCCTCAGTTTCTCCAATCACAGCCATTAAACTCTGTAACTGTTTTAATGTCACCATTGGCCTCATGGTGAAATCCCTGAGCGGTTTCTTTCCTCTCCGGCAACTGAGTTACAGTAGGAAGGACGCCTGTATCTTTGTTGTGACTGGATGCATTTATACACCATCCAAAGTGTAATTAATAACTTCAAAATGCTCAAAGGTATATTCAATGTCTGCTTTTTTTTTTACCCATCTACCAATAGGTGCCCTTCTTTGTGAGGCATTGGAAAACCTCCCTGGTCTTTGTGGTTGAATCTGTTTTTGAAATGCACTGCTCGACTGAGCTTATTTAGGCTTGCCATAACAAAGGGGTTAAGTACTTATTGGCTCAAGACACTTCAACTTTTCATTTTTTATTAATTTGTAAACATTTGTTAAAACATAATTCCCCTTTGACATTATGGGGTATTGTGTGTATGCGAGTGACACAAAATCTCAATTGAATCCATTTTACATTCAGGCTGTAATACAACAAAATGTAGAAAAGGTCAAGGGGTGTGAATACCTTCTGAAGGCAACTGTAGCTGTCTATGACTGTTGTGCCACTTCTGTAATGAGGTTATTGTCAAAACAGACAGTTTTGCTTACTCAGAGATAGCAAACCGAACTGGATCGAAAAGGTATTTAAAATGTGTGAAATTCTCTTGATTTAGCAAGCTTGTGTTTTGCACTTTTGGGAATATTTTGTTGATTCTATTGAGCCCGACGAACTAAGTCAAGCACACCTCAAGTATTTCAGATATTTTCAATTTGTGTTTGACCCAGGTACGATAGCAAGACAAAGACCAGACTGACAGCCAGGTTGTCATAACAATTCCATATAGTCACCATATCCTAGGACCATTTTAGACCATAGATGGCCTTGGGAGAGTTTGCACACGCGTGCCAAAAACATCCTTCCTATTTTCATAGTGAGCCTATATGACTCTGGCCAAATGAGAGAGATGTGTGTGAATGTGCAAAGCCTGACTGTGTGTGATCTCCATCAGGTGGGAGCCACACACTGGGTCACTAGTGTGGCACAGGCTAGACAGGTCTTGGGGCTCTCATCATGTTACATGGATAGAAACACGGATGCTTCGTTGGCCAGACAGATGGACAGACAAAATAGTTAAATAGATCCAACCTGACTTGCTGCTGTAGTCAGTGTGTTGTATGGTACTTTCATTTGTAATGTAAATATTAATATGCTACCTTCTGGGCTCTAAAGACCTCTTTCTATCTGTACAAGTCTCTATTGGCCCTTAGATAAATCAGATCATGTGCAGGTTGTGGTGGTCGTGGTACTGTCTTACCACAGAAGAGATGGCCACAGTTGGTCTTTACGGGGAAGCTGGCAGTTTGTAGACATACAGGGCAGAGCCAGTCTTTGTGGCCCGCGGATGGACAGATCTGAGAGGAGTTCTTGGGAGAGAGAGGAATACATTGGTACAGTTAGAGATAGGTAATTATAACACCGGTTTCTGTTTCTCTGACCTCTCTGCACTTAATTGATCACTAAAGAGTGATTGGAAAGGCAGGTCCCATGTCTAAAACTGGCAAATACTGTGGCTTTTAGGAACATGAGATACACACCTCTGGAATAGCAGTGAAATAACAGCAACAAGCACCAGGGAAAAGATGAGGCCAAGGTCCTATAAATGGACCTCGGTGGACCCCATCATAAGGAAATATCAGCTCGGAAATTATCACGGTCTAAGTTAGCTTGACAGCTGGAGGGAGCCCTACCATCTCCTCCTTCCCTCCAGACTGCCTCTCTTCTAAGCATTATTAATAACAGTAATCGTTTTTTGTAAGAGTAAGAGTTATTATCAGTTAATAACAGTAATCGTTATTTGTAAGAGTAAGAGTTATTATCAGTTAATAACAGTAATCGTTATTTGTAAGAGTAAGAGTTATTATCAGTTAATAACAGTAATCTCAACAACTAACAACAATATCAAACTAAGACAGTGACATTACTCCGACATAACCAGGAATCATATGGGTAGAGCATCTCAACTTCTCTGTCCAACAGAACCATGTTTTGTTATGAATTTAACCAAAAGTACAATGTAATTACGCTGGTCTTTGTAGCAGCAATGATTTTAGCACTATGGAGAGTACGGCCACTATTTCTCCTGATTCCCCAGACAGTCAGACAGTCAAAACTTTGCTATACTACAATTAATGTTTTCTAATATAAAAATTATTATTGACATTGTGGCATGCGTTGATTGATACTGCAGTGTGATTATAGTGGTTGTCATGTCAGGGCTTAGAATCCTGCCCCCTAGCATTCTTAGATGTTAGTGGTCATCAGTAATTGACCCAGTATGTGTGTGTGTTTCTGTGTGGCCTCACCTTGCTGTAGGTCACATGTTTGAGGGATGTTCGGTCCTGTGTGTGTTCTGAGGACGATCCTAGGTGACCCTGACCCACTGTGACCTCAGGCAGAGGGTCACATCTGGTGGAGGAGGAGATTGGGGAGACGGGGGAATAACATGAATTACATTGTGTTAAGGTTCAAATTGGCATGCAACAATTTATTTAACAAACTATCAGCCTCCATAGCTGTTCAACTTTTTGCTTATTGATAGTTGCAGTTGACACTGAATGAAGTCAGTAGATAGTTTGTCCATAGAGGACAATACATTGTCTATAGAGGACAATACACATTTGGCATATTGCAGCCAAACTGGGATCTTATGGTGATTTGCCCAGTGCAAGTTTAGTTAGTTGGTAAAAAGCTAGTAACCAGATACTAGACACCCCATCCCCCTATACCAAGTACCCAAACTAGTTAACTGTGAAAACAATCTGGATACCAGATACACACAACCCCAAGCTACAAGACCTTTACAGTCTAAGTACCAGACACCCAACCACACCTATACTATCAGCATCTGTAGTGTGTGAGTGGGTGGTGTGTAGAGGAGAGGGTATAGGCCCTCTGTTTATGCCCAGAGAGAAAAATACTTACCTGGGATGAGAGCTGTGTGAGGTGTGCATGGTCTGATTCATCTGGCAGCTGGAAGTGTAGGTCTGGTAGCTGTAAACAGACAGAGAGCCTGGGAGTGTCTCCTAGACACTCATGAGTGTGTCTCTGTAGACTGTGTGTTTCCCGGAGAGGCTAGAGAAGGAAATGTTTCCTGACTGCATCATTGTACACAATAAATCTTACTGGTCAGTTAATCATTAGCTAGGCCTTTCGATCTGGGAGCTGACGGCTGCCTGCCTGGAAGAGACTTAGAGAGCACCAGAGCACATTATTGATTGCAGTGAATGTCAATGTACTAGGATTACATAACATAAAAGCAGATTCTCTAATATGTGATTGATGTGATTGGTAAATGTTATTATAACATGAAATCGGTAAGGGTTCTAAACAAAAACTGGAAAGCGTTTCCATGGCCATTTCCAAATTCTATTTTGATCATGTGACCACCCACACAAGTTCAAAGCTATACTGTTTGTCTCCGCCTTTTCAGTCTTAATAGTTTAGTGCCAACTTGGCAATGATTTACTGAAGGTTTACTGAGTTTAAAGCCTTTACCGTAAAACACCAGCTCTATGGTGAAATAGAGTTGTGAAAAACCTTGTTGCTGTCTATCAATCCATATGTATCAGACTCATAGAGATGTATAGAGATCTCTACTTGGAAATAACCTGTTTTTAGCATGGACATTGACATTAAGGGTTTCCACTAGTAGTCAACTGGGTGGGGATTCCTATGGGTTGAAGCAATCAGCCAATGATTAAAGCATTGTCATCTTCTTCAAATTGGGTTGTATGGTTTGTATATGGCCTTAAACTATATCAGCGGCATCTAGTGGCCACAATAAATTAATAACACAGAAGAGTTGGTTCAAGACTCCTGCACTGCAAGTCCTGGTAAATCACCAATCGCTTTACACTTTTTTCAGACACAAAAGAAGACGAAAATGGAGTACTTTAAAGTTAAGAATGCCTCAATGGTGCTGCCCATGCTTTCACAGACGCCATAATGGCACAGATACAATGATGAGACCTCTATCCATCTCTTTGAGGAGCACCCCAGTTGAAAGGAATATCAAACCCTCTAAATTCCTTAGGATTCGCACAAATGTCATCATAATAGTCTTCATACATAAGTCTGTCACATTGGTACCGGTAAAGATACCGTAGATACAGATTTGCATTGCCCAAGGTCAACATTACAACTGAATTCCCACAGTCTGACATTCTAATGAGTAATAAAGAACTGTTATCAGCAAGTGTATGTTTGCAACGTGAAAATATTCACGTATGATGTTGAACTGTTATGTCTGTTACAGCGCTTCACAGTCTGCTTCCTGGAACACAAACATTCACCCTACACTTCTCGATCTCAAGTACAGGATAAAAATGCCTCAAAATGTATAAAAACAGTCAATCGATTTGGCAGGGGTCAGAGGGTGAATGCTGAGCTAACAGGCTAAGAGTAACTTTGTTCTCCCTCTGACAGAGGAAGAGAGAAGGTGAAAGGTCTATTCTAGCCAGATGGGCCACTGGAGATGGCTAAAGTACAGTGTCATTTCACTAAAACACACACACACACACACACACAGTTTGTCTGCAGTTTGTCCCACATTCCTTACTAAGGCATCGTGGTTGTCCAGCGAGTCCAAGTCAAATATACATGTGGCATTACAAAAGACTAAGCATGCTTAATAGAGAACCTCAAATGAAATCGCTTTTTAGTCCAGGAGTAGACTTAATCTGGGTCTGGGAATCCGGCCCTATACGTGTCAGCAGCTGATAAACAAACAGACAGTGGTCTGTTGAGTCAGATAGAGTGTATTAACTGAGTATGAGTTTAAACTCTTTACCTATCTACCAGCCAGATTATTTTTGGGGTCAAATGCTTGAGGAAAACACCCCTCTGTGGGTCCACATTTTGACTCGTGGGTCTGTGCCACCAGGTACGGTAAAATAAATAGACCCTGATTTTCTTGTCATGAGACCAGGCACGTGAGTTTCCCTCCTAATCTTATCTGTGTCAAATTAGACTGTAATAAAAAGTTAATTCCTCACAAAAGAACACACATGTGAGATTCATTAACCATTAACATGAACAGGATTGTGGGTAGCTGACTCAAACTACTCCAGGGTAGTTCAACTAGCCATTCCTTTGAATTTGTCTACACCTGACCTCAGGTTTATTGTACAGGAAATGTAATACATGAGTGGTTATGGTAAAACAGAGATCCAAGTGTTACACTTTCACAGTGCTCTTCATGAGAATCATTGTAAATGTAAATCATTGGCTTGACTGTTCACTGTAGATTTACCATTCAGATGTCACTAACCAGTCACTAACATACACACAGCATCATACCACTGCCGGTTCCACAGCATCCCACACACAGGCTGGGTTCCTTGCTGTCATTTCTGATTTCCTTAGCGAATCTTACTTGTTTGGATAGGTAAGCAATATGGTAAAGGTATATTACCCTTGTGATTTAAATATCCACCAAGTACCCTAATTGTCACTCTTTCAATATATTGCGAAAATACCGAGAAAAGGGAGCAAGGTTTTAGAATGAAATCCAGCTCAGATTTTTGAGGCGTTCCGCAAACCCTTGATTCCGCTCTGTGATTGGCTCCACACAGACCTGTCAGTCAGTCAGATAGTCAACCTGATTGGTCTGTCTGTTCCAGTCAGAGGACACCATTGGTGTTTCATTCCTCGTTCTTGCGTTCTTGTGCTCTTTATCGCGTCAATCCCCATCCGTCTAAACCGCGTAACGGAAAACGTCAAAGCGCGAGGCAGTTATTCACGTATGAATTTACGGTGCTTTTACTGCGCAGTGAGCAGGAAACTTATCCATATTACGCAGTTAACGTTATAGATGCAACCCCTGCAGGTGAGGTCAAATGCAGAAGGAAGGGGAACGGTGTTGTTGTTGATGGCAGGTGCATCGGACATATCTGGCCAAACCTGACGGGGAGAAATGGAGACGGACAAAGCGGTGCTGTGTGAGAGCCTTATTATTTGGGTAAGTGCTGTCTGCGATGTCCGCTGTTCAATGCGAGAGCGCTTTAAAGCGTCTGATTGCATGAATTATTTTACTGTGTTTATCGATGACGGTATAATTTACCTGTGGCAGGTAAATTAGTGTCAGGACTAGAGCAATCAGGAAATGGCCACGATTGGAAATCCACCTGTTCTCTCCTATTTATAATTTAGGCCTACAGTAGCCTAATGTTCGCGTATTGATAAACCATTGTCGTCAGCTAGGCTGTAAGAATAGCCTGTATAGAGTATATACGCCGATTAAAATCAATGATGTATGATGGAGTTGAGCGGGGACTAGTGTGGGCGGACTGGAGCTCCGACGTTTTTATAAAAAAAAAATAGGCTACTGATTTCACTACCAAAAGAAAGGCCGGTAATTACACAATACATTGTTCTGATTAATTGCGGACTATTCGTTGGGTGCTGAAATCATTAGTTGTGTTTTAAAAGAAAAATCTTAACTAAAGGTTTGAGCTCCAGGCCTCCCACGCTAGTCGTAGATAAACTCCATCATAAATCGTGGAGTTGAGTTAAATCGGCTATGCGCTGGGTGGGTATTTTATCTGAAACTACAATGCACAAAATGAGCCTTACCTCGTTTCCAGTTTTGTCTTTAGTTCTTCGACACAACGAAAGACAACAATATCCCTGAATTCAGTTGATCCTCATCCGATTTAGGGAGCTAATCTCATTAACTGTTAGATATTTGTGGAATGTTGCTCCTTCGATTATAGCCACTGGCAAGTCAGTAATAATGTCACTTTCATTTGGGTTGATCCTAAACGCCTAATGTGAATTGTCGCACCTGTAGGCTACAGTTTATTGTGCAACCTTAATCCTTACATGGCTTGCAATAATTTAGTAACATTTGAGATCATGTAAATTTGTCTTTAAGTCAGTTAGGCTATTAGGTGAGATTAGATAGTGTGCCAAGTGTTACAGCATGTTTCTCTCCTGTAGTGGAGCTTTCTCTCCTCCAGTGTCAATAGGGGACAGAATAGGACTAGGGCTGCATCCCAATAAACTGAAGTGGCTTCCTCCTGTTTTTGGCTATCCTCCTCTTTATCAGCAGCTACCTGAGAGATCTTGCCAAATGAGAGATCTTGCCAAATGGAAGCCCCTTTCTGTTGGACATTCACCCACCATTGTTTTAAAATCTTCTGTGACTGAAATTGAGTGTAAATGAGGGGACAACAAAGACACTCAAGATGCATTTTCCTTGAATGCTGCAAGGGTATAACCAGTACAGTACACACAATGTCAGTGAATTAATAACCACATTGACTTAGTTTCCACAGGCAGCACAATTCTGAACTTTTTCCACTACTCAGAATCAGAATGGGCTTCCTGTGTAAATGCAGCCATTGAGTGGTGGGGAGCACTACAGTTTACCATTGGATGCTAAAGTATAAGTTGAGGGCACAGGACTGGGAAGGCAGTATCTATATTGTATTGGAGGTAAAAAGCCTTGATTGCAGTACTTGGTGTGGCAGGTTTGTAGTGAGTGCTCACCAGACACCATGGAGACACAGTCCATTAGGATGACTTATTCACAAGTCCACCATAGCAGAGTAGGGCCTAGACTAGAGTACTGAAGCATGTCTCTCTGGGGCTCTCTCTCTCAGTGACCATACTCATGCACACACAACCACACCTCTTTCTGACCTCAAATGGCAACGCAATGTTTTAACTATTAAAGCAAGAGGAAATCCTCATGGATTGAGAATGACAATTGGGTTTATGTGTTAGGTAGGGCTACTCTGCTACATGTGCATGCCAATGAAATTTAGTTTTTGATGGTTCATGACAGGGTTTGCTGTATGATCAATGCAAGTGGAGATAGAGGAGGCACTGAAATCTGTCTCATTTATGTCCCAGTGTCTTCCCCCTGTCTGTACTCTAATCTATGTCATTAATCTTTGTTTGAATCCATCCCGTCTCAGCTCCAGACCTTTAACACTGGGTCACCATGTACAGCTGTAGCGGAGCTCACCACGGGCGTCGCAATGTCTCAGGCCTTGCATCAGATGTGAGTAACGCACACTGAATGAATCTAAACGTCTTCCCGGTGCCACATTAATACGCGCCCCTCCGGTGACTCTTGAGATGTGCTCTGACCAATTACTGTCTGTCATATGCGCGCAGGCAAAATGGACCAGGCTGCTGGCAGCATAGAGACAAAAATAGACATGTTTAGAACTGCTAATTGTTCGCAAGCTGAAAGAATGAATGCAATGAATTGATTATTGAATGTTATGATGTACACAGCTTTGCAGAACCAAAACATACACAGCTTCTGCTCAACGAACTCGAGAACGACTCGTTTGGGGTGCTGCAGTTTGAATGATATTTTGCTTATCACTCTCACGGCAGTCCTGCTAAGAGTCGTTCACAACCTAGTCCGATTGTGGCCACAACTCGTATCAAATGTACCAAGAAATGATCGTATTTGTATGCCTAGTAATCAACAAATGTACATTGTTTAAAGCACGATTTTACAAGTCTGTCACAAATGACACCTCCAATAAGCCCCTTATGGTGAACGAGTGGCTTGTAGAATTCAATGCTTATGCATGCATGTGTGTTGTGTTTTGCAGAGATCCAGCGTGGTTCAGTAAAAGTTGGCTCGGTCGCATTAAAGAAGATGTTGGGGATAACTGGAGACTCAAAGTACTGAACTCCATACTGACCTCTTTCTGCCCTTCCATTTTCTCCCCTTTTCTCCCTCTTCCTCTCTGACCATTCCTAATTTCCTTTACTATCCTCCCTCGCCATGTCCCTTCTTCCATTAATTCCTTCCCTCCCCTACTGACCTAAAAACCAGAGTGACTGCTCTCTGTTAGCCCTGTTAGCATTTTAGCCAGCCATTAGCCTTTCAGTGCTATCATCCTCACACCAGAAAAGACTCACTCAGAAATTCTTTGAGGTGTACACTTTGTTTTTCTAAAGTGAAGACTTTATAACTTCTTTCTCCAGATGAACAACCTGAAGAAGATCCTTCAGATGATGGTGGATTACTACAATGAGGTAGGTAGAAACATGTTGAGTTATGTCTCATTGTAACTGTTGTATTCTGTCTATGGCACTAGGTCATAGCCCAGCAGATCTTAAGACTTCCCCAGTTTGGTTATGAATGGTTATTACCATGGCAGCCTCACAATAGATGTTCTATTCTCTGTTACTTGGTCCTGAGCAAGAAGATCTGACTTCCTCTTGCTAGACCTGGTCCACATTATAACCCTTTATGTCTGGTTAGAGCTGTTATATTCTCTGTCTGTCACTAGGCCCTGAGCCAGCAGATCCAGGAGTTTCCATTGCCAGACCTGGTGAAGGTGGCAGAACACTCAGACCCTGTAGAACTTGGACGACTGCTGCAGCTCATACTGGGCTGTGCTGTCAAATGTGAACGCAAACAAGGTAACACACACACACACACGGTGCAGTCCAGCCCCAGAGACTGAACTAGAACGATTCAACAACACTATATTGTTGTATTGCCAAGACAATGACAAAGGAGTTGTCTAAATCTGAAACAGACTGGCACCCAAAACAGAAACTGTGTGTGTGTAATTCCCCCCCACCTCTCCTTTTCTCCATCTTCCCTCCATCCCCCCTCTCTCTCTGTCTCCCCCTGCAGAGTACATCCAGGTCATCATGACTCTGGAGGAGTCCGTACAGCATGTGGTGATGACGGCCATTCAGGAGGTGAGGTTTGGCCTGAGCAGGGCCATTATCTCTGATTGATTTGAAATAGTGTGACATGTACGGTAGGATCTTAGAATTGCCTATAAGTGTTAAAAATACAGTTACCAATACTGTGATTTTGTTAAAGTACATCCATGACTTCTCTTTGGCTTTAGAGAGAAAGTAATGGTAGACCACCTGTTGTGTGAATGAGTAGGACTGTAGTTGTCTCTAACCAAACCTGTACCATGTCTCTCTTTGTCAGCTGATGAGTAAAGAGAACATGGCCCAGTTTGGAGCAGAGCCACCGGGGGATGTAGAATCACAGGTGAGAGGAGGAGATCCGCTGTGTTAGGCCTCTAATAATATATATATATTTGTTGTTGCTGACTGTGCATGTCCCTCTATAGTTGTCACTGGACAACCTGGAACAAGAGGTGAGAGGAGATGCACTGTGTTATAGGGATCTAATAGAATGCTGTTGTCTGTTTTATAGTTGTTCTTGATTGCGTGTCTCTCCATAGTTGACCGCTTGTCTTAGACTTGTTAGTACTGTGATATTGCTCGTCTCTCCCCGGACCTGCTGAAGTAGGCTGGCTGTAGAGAAGCTAGCTAGTGTTAAGTGTGTGTGTGTGTGTGTGTGTGTGTGTGTGTCTCTCAGTTGAAGAAGGCTCTTGAGGACCTGGCGGATCTGATGTCAGAGAAGGAGGAACTAGCCCAGCGCTGTCATGAGCTCGACGTACAGGTACACACATACACAAATCCACTTTCTACAGGCCCCCTAACCGACGCATTGAATAAGCTCGCTGCACACAGTCAACTAAATTAGTTCCATCAAGGTTACTGGAATGGATATTAGACTTACCACCATTTAGCTGTCACACACACAACCCTGGTATAGTATAAACATGATATTAATTTAGGATGTTATCCTATCGATATTATTTTTGTTATTGCTACTGTAGGTAGCATTAGCCAGCGCTAGTCGGCTTTACCTGCGGCAAAATATTTTTTATCCTATTTGCTTGTTCTCCATTTTCTTTTTAAATAGTGACCCAACATGTTTTCAGCACTTATTTTTCTGGCTTGTCTCTGCAGCAGACATACAGTGAGCAATATGTTTGGAACATCAAATCGCACTATCGAATCTCAATACATATAGAATCGTGAGAATCACAATACATATCGTATTGACACCCAAGTATTGGGATAATATTGTATCGTGAGGTCCCTGGCAATTCCCAGCCCTAGTATAAACTGGGTCTGTTTTATGTGCTATGATGCCAGAGGCCATTGTCTGTGGCTGGTGTAGCAGAAGGGCTGTGGTTTATAGACTGGGCCACTCTGCTTTCCCTTTGCCTGCTCTCTCTGCCGTATCCTGCTCTGCCTGGCTGGGGAAAACACAGGAAAGGACAGAACCCTGCTGCTGGTTACTGATTAGGTCAAGTTCATAATAGTCAAGTCCATGTAAAGGTACTGATGCTGTTGAATGGGTCTATCGTCTCGTGTCTACAGATTGAGTTGTTACAGTAGATCACCATTTTCTCTCTTCACGGACACACAAAGGTAAGTCCACATGGCTGCATGGCTGCTCGTCGTTGAGGCAGACTAAACACATCTAACGGTTGGTTGCCGTGGCTGACTAAAATATCTCTATCCTCTATTGCTCTGTCACTAACACGTATCTCCAGGTGTGAAATTAAGAATATACGGCATCTCGGCAAAACAAATAGTGGGGCTGCGCCGTACCAGTAAAACATGAGCCTATCACAATAATGAAAACCAAATGTCAAATCTATAGGCTATTACACCATTATTAATCATTACCACATGTCAGAGGCATTATGAATTAGGGAATGGACTTGAAACGGGTGGTATAGCCTACGCTCCAAAATGCGATGTGGTTCTATGAGAACGCAGAGGTTAGTGGCCGACACGCAGAGAGTGGATGCATAAATTCTGGCCTAATGAAAAGATGTCTCTTTCCATTCACCACTGTTTGATGTCTGGAAATGTGTTGGGAGTAGATGAACGTGCACGGTAAAGGAAAGGAGCCCTTTTGAAGTGATTGTTTGACAATCGAATGACAGCGTCATGACTGGATGTGTTTATGTAATAATAAAACGTGATACATTTTAAAAGTTAAATGACAAATCTTCAGAGATCCTATTGAATTAATAGGGATTCTATATGTAATTCTATGATTAGGTGGCAAATATAAAGATCAAGTCAACATAAAAAATTGGAGGCCCCTTACACTTCAGTGTAGTGGTGCCAAGCTTCTAGCAAAATGTATTGCGCTTAGAATTAAAAAGGTATTGTCAGATATTATTAATCCTAATCGGACATTTTTTTTTACATGGGAAATAGAATAAGACAAGTATTGGAAACAATAGAACATTGAAAAATCTAGAAACCAAGCCTGGTCTTCATAGCTGATTTTGAAAAGGCCTTTGTAGTATGACTTTAATTTAAATATAAATGTATGAACTACTTACATTTTCGAGAATCTCTTATACAATGGGTTAAAGTTCGTATAGTGTAGTAACCCCAGGTGTAAAATAGTAATGTCTACTTCTCAGAAAGTATTAAACTGTCAAGAGGCGTAAAACAAGGTTGTCCACTATCTGCATATCTATTAATTATGGCGATAGAAATGTTAGCTATTAAAACTAGATCCAATATCAAGGGGCTCAATCAAAGGCTTAAAAACAAAGGTGTCATTGTACGCTAACGACTGTTTTCTTTTAAATCTGCAATATAGATCCCTACACAACCTCAGAGGATCTAGATCATTTCTAGATTACAACCAAACTATAATATTACGTATTGGATCACAAAAAAATACAACTTTGATATTACTGTGTAGTTTACCAATAAAATGATCTGAGTGTGAAGTGGACTTATTCAGTATTCATATCGAAAAATAAATTGTCAATACATTTTAATAGAAAGTTAGCAAAAATAGGTAAGATCTTGCTATAATGGAAAGGTGAATACTTGTCTATTTGTGGAAAAATCACCTTGATTAATTATTTAGTCATACCGCTGACCTATTTACTGATGGCCCTGCCTACACCGGACAACTTATTTTTGCTCATAATTTATAAAATGTTTCCACTTTATTTGGAACGGCAGGCCAGCCAAAATTTAAACGAGCCTATTTACAGTACATTCGTAAAGTATTCAGACCCCTTGACTTTTTCCACATTTTGTTACGTAACAGCCTTCTACACACAATACCCCATATTGACAAAGAAAAGCGTTTTTTTAATTACATTTTTGCAAATGTATTACAAATAAAGTGATATCATTTTTACTTAAGTATTCAGACCCTTTACTCGTGTGTGTGTGTGCGCACTATTCCCAGTTATTGTCTCTGGCATAAACCATGACTAATGAACATAGAGGAGAGAGTGTGTGTGTGTGTGAGGGAGGTAAACTAACCAGCCATTCAACCTATTCACTTTCTCATTCTGCATGCATATGTGAACATTTGTGTTGTACCACCGTATTGGATGAACTGTAAAACATGGTGGATTTGATAGTTATGTTAGCACTACTAATTTTGGGATTGAAACACAGCCCACCTCTGACCCTGGTTTGACCCTGGTCAGGTGACAGTCCTTCAGGAGGAGCGGAACAGCCTATTAGCTGAGAACGATGTGCTGACGGACCGAGCCAATCAGCTGGACGCGTTTGATGACCCAAGCACGCCCTCCGGACGGAAACACAGCCAGCTACAGATACAGCTAGAGACACTACAGGAGGAGAACTTCAGGTGTGTGTGTCAGTGAAAACACATTGCACTGGGATGACGCTTACAGATATCACTCTCTCTCTCTGTGTGTGTGTAGGTTAGAGGCAGCTAAGGATGACTACCGGATCCACTGTGAGGAGTTGGAGAAGCAGCTGATCGAGGTCCAGCATCGTAACGACGAACTTACTAGCCTGGCCGAGGAGTCACGAGCACTTAAAGACGAACTCGACATCCTCAGGTGTGTGTATGGTGCCATTCCAGGTCGTCTTTATTGCAGTTGTGCTGCATGGATGTGAAAAGACGACCTGTAATGACTCCACCACCTCTCTCTTAATCCTATCTGTAGTCTGTGCTGTCTGCATTGGCTAACAAGCTAATCAGAAGACCCTGCCATCAATTGAGTTGATGGAATACTGGTGTATAAGTGGGAGACAGGAAGTGGTTAGTTAGAAGCAAGGGTAGACCAGTGAGAATGTGTTTGTTTTGGTCCTTCGCGGTGCCCGTTTTATTTATTTCTCTTTTTATAAATTGAATGAAATGAAATTCTCTGTTTTGTGTATAGGAGCTGTTCAGACCGTGCTGTGAAGCTGGAGGCATCAGTGGAGACATACAGGCGTAAACTGGAAGACCTGGGAGATCTGAGGAGACAAGTCAAACTGCTGGAGGAGAAGAACATGACCTACATGCACAACACTGTCAGTCTGGAGGAGGAGCTACGCAAGGCTAACACTGCCCGCGCACAGCTAGAGACATACAAGAGACAGGTGAGATATACTAGAGACAGGATTATTCCTGAAGTTGTCCCCTCCCTTTTGCACTATAGATCTGACAGCGCTGGGTTGGGGAAAACATGGCGGAACTCTGAAGCTTTTGCCCTCACCTACCAAGTCGTCTCTGAGGAGACATCATTTTGGAAGGACAAAAAGCCAATCAGGGGGCTTACTAAAGCTATTTCCTGTTTCCTGCCAGGTCCAGGAGCTGCACCGGAAGTTGTCAGAGGAGTCTCGGCGGGCAGATAACCTGGCCTACGAGATGAAGAAGTTTGAGGAGAAATACGACGCTGTGATGAAGGAGAAAGAGGTACGGACTGGATCCCAACACTTTCTACTGCAACCTACCTGGTCCCTCTGATATGCAAACACAGTAGGGGAAGGAGCTAAGGAATGTTTTGGACAAGGCAATAGTCTGATGCTATTGGCTTATCTCCTCTCTGTCTCCTGATGTTGACGTCATTAGAAGATCATCATTGAGCGAGACTCTTTGAAGGAGACCAATGAGGAGCTACGCTGTAACCAGGCTCAACAAGACCAGCTCCGACAAGCAGGTAGCTCATTGGACCATCGCATTGACAATGTAGACTGGCTGTTTGGTGCTGTGTGATTGGAAAGTGAAGGTTTCTTTGATAAATGGTGTGGGCACATTCGACATTGCTGCTGACTTTAAATGGGAGTTAAGACTAACTGATCTACAAATCACATTGCTTCATAAATAACTATTAATGTTATTTGTAAATCAGTCAGTCACAATTGACCCATGATACATCAGTTTTGATGCTTTCCAACACGGTCTGTGTCTCTCTGAGGCTTACAGATACACATGGTTACTGATCTGATCTCTCACTCTTCACAGGGATGGCAGGGATGCCAGCTGGCAGTCCAAGCCATGATAACCTTGCTGCTGAAATCCTACCTATAGAGTACAGGTAATCATTTAATAATTGTGTTTTGCGTGTGAGTCGCTGACTGCACTAACTGTGTGTCCTTGTCCATACAGGGAGAAGTTTATCCGGCTCCAGCATGAGAATAAGATGTTGCGTGTGCAGCAGGAGGGATCAGAGAATGAGAAGATCTCTGAACTACAGACACTGCTAGAGGAGGCACACCGATCACGCTCTGAACTGGACACTGAGAACAGGTGTGTCGGTGGCACTAGCTGGCTCACATTTTCACTTGTACTGTCTTGGATGTTTTTACTTTCTAGTTGATGGTATTCTACTTCCTGTGTGTGTGACGTACTTCCAGGTTAAACCGGGAGAGAGTCACTGAGCTGCAACAGCAGGTAGAGGATCTACAGAAAAGCCTACAGGGCCAAGGGGCCAAGACTGATGACGTGAGTTACACACTAGACAGTACATGCATAGACTTTACACATACTGTTATGTCAAACATTAACCCTACATACTGTACAGGAGCAGCTCCAAGGTAACGGTAGCTGTGTTCTCTTCCAACTGCTCTATTTTCAGTCTCACCTGAAGAGGAAATTGGATGCTCATATGTAAGTATGGTGCATACCGCTTTGTGAGACCTCCATGTTACTCCAAAGAGATCGATGCATAAAATAAGGTGTTTTATTACCCAGGGTGCAACTGAATGAGGCGCAGGATGAGATCATGAAGAAGAAAGAACTGCTGGAGGACCTGCAGCCAGACAACACACAGACCTGTGAGTACAACTGTAACACAACCATAACATTGGCAGTAATGTTTTCAGAGAGCCCCAGTGAGTGGTGTCTGTGTCTGTCCCTTAGCTCTGAGACTGGAGGAGCTGATGGCTGCTCTGAAGAAGAAGGATGATGATATGAGAGCCATGGAGGAGAGATACAAGATGTATCTGGAGAAGGCACGCAACGTGAGTTGTCATTCCTTCCGCTCTTATCCAACTAGCAGCTGGACAAAAAGTGTGGAAAAAGATAATGTCTCTATTTGGTTTTGCTCTCACCCGTGATGTCTGATGAAGCCCTCGGTCTCTTTCTGTGCTGTAGGTGATCCGTGCATTGGACCCCAAGCTGAACCCAGCCACAGCAGAGATCCAGGCTCTGAAGAACCAGCTGATGGACAGAGACAAGAGGATCCTCAGTCTGGAGGTAACGCTGACCTTTAAACCCTGGCCTCTCCTTAACCCTCAGCCAGGAGGCACTCATTCACAGGAGGATCTATAATATAATACTCTATAATACTCAACCTCTGGTATTGATAGTCTTTTACTCTCTCTGTCTTTCCCTCTGTAGAGGGAGTGTGAGCAGGCAAAGCTGAGAGAGTATGAGGAGAAGCTGATTGTAACAGCATGGTACAACAAGGTTAGAACATGAAATCTGAATAGATGCACATTAGACCTCATATTTCCTTTGAAAATGAATGACAGGAATGTACAGTTAACATTTGTAATCTCTCTTCCACTCCCTCCAGAGTTTGAGCTTCCAGAAGCTGGCGATCGAGGCCCGTCTGGGGGGTCGCTCCACCTCTATGGTGCCCCCCGGTCAGTCCTTCCTGTCCCAGCAGCGCCAGGTCACCAACGCCACCCGCAGGACCCTCTCTGTCAGCGTGCCTGCCACCACCGCTAACTAGACCTGGGATGGGTGACTACTTAGGTGGGCCACCGTGTATGCAGGCTAAAGTTAGACCATGATTAGTTTAATACGGTGTGTTCGTGCTGGGCTGGAACAGAAGCCTGCTGACACGGCAGCCTGCTGACATGGCGGCCCACTAAGACCGGGGTCTCCCACATCTGAAGGAAACAAACAAATGGCTCCTCTCTCACTCCCTTCCACAAGTGCACACTCAAGTGACCTTAAGCACACTAGCTTTCAGCCCCTGGGGAGGGGACAAGCATGCACTGACTGATGTGAACATGAGCACTTGGTCTAGTTAGGTTCCCTCTTCCTCACTGATACACTGTACTGTAATATACCCCACAGTAGCACACAACAGCACGGTTGCTTATAATCACCTGGAATGAGTTTGGTCTGAGTTGACAACCCTATCCACATGCTTTATTAGCACAGAACACTGACTGAGCCCTTCAATATACCTGTGTTAGTCTAGATAGCATCAAGCTCTGACTGGAATGCCTATTGAACGAACCTTGATCTCGACATCCTGACACGCTGTATATTGAGTCCGGGATATGTCATTTATTCCGTCTATGAATGCGCAAGAAAATACAATTGGAGCTTGTAAGACATGTGGTCTTTAAATGGCTTATTTGAATGCTATTACCAGCTGAATATAAGTGATATTCTAAAATGTTTTCATACTTTACAAAATGAAGAATCAACAACACTATGCAGTTAAAGGATGTAACAAACACCCTATTAACCATTGGACTACAGAGAGAGTTTGACCTCTGATCTTCCTCCTCTGTGTTGTCACAATCACCAGGGATGAATGGAGCACAGATAACTGAGAAATAGGTGTATTTGGTGCTGGCCACCAAACGTCCATAACTAGTTTCTTACACAAAAGTAGGAAGTCTATACTGCAGACCTGTGTCAATATCCTGTGATGTCATACTGACATATATCTCTGGTGCGGCAGCCTAGAATCAATTAATCAAATCAGAAATCCAGGACTATTTATGGTATTTATTTTCTATGTGTTAACTGTGATCTGTACTAGAATTTACTGCATGCTCTAACGGAATACTGTTGGGCCTTTATATTCTCTGAATGTCTTGTCTAGATGAGTAGTAAGGTTTCAACAGTATAATCTATACAGCACTACTGTTATCAGGGTTCAAACACCAGCTTGGCATTTATGGGCCAGTTTCACAGACCCAGATTAAATTAGTTAGGTTATGAAATGTGGATTAATTAAACCTTGTCCTGGATGTATTGCATCTGCAATTGTGGACACAGCTCCTAGATTTAAATATTATTCCTCTCTGATGAAGTGAAAATGTTGTGACAACCTTTTTGAATGTCTTTAAATTTGTTTGGGCACATTAGCCTTCCTCTGTACCCACAACGCATTTGGGGATTGAGTTTGATGCATCTTGGCTTGAGGTGCACTGGGATAACTGAATGAAACAATCGTCTCTTTAAAATAGCTATCCACTGATGTTATGATCCCTACTGGGTTGGATTGTTAGCCTTATAGTGAGGCTTACTTTAGCTCAAGGCAAGCAATTAGCTAGATGTTGGATTTGCTGTTTTGAGAAAATGTGAAATTCTTATGTCATGTGCTGCTGCTTACATTTTATACACACACTTCAGCTAAAATTATTTGGACTCTAGAGCAGCGTACAAAGCTGATTTCACGGCATAGTTTTTTAAACTTTTTTGCAGTGGATAGTACTTGTACGTCTACTGATTCACATACATACAATGCCATGTATACAGAGATCAGCGCAGCACTAGGAAATGAGATCTGAACAACGCTGTTTGGATAGTAGGCTACTTGTTGATTGTGTTAGTGGGAAAATAAGTGTGAATAATGAAAGATAAGTCTGAAGGCCTTTTCATGTCGTGTACAGAATAAAGTCTTTTCAAAGCGTTGAGTTTGTTATGGACTGAGAGTGGGCTAGTCACATTCTTTGTGGAATTCATATTTCTATTTTTACTCCTCACTTTCTATTCAAAACCAAAAGTGACCCTCCATAACACATATAGGCATTGCTCACATTTCTTAAAGCAAACCTTGTCTAACTTGCCAGCTATGCTTTGTTACTGCTACATTGACACTTGGATACAATAGGCTATAGGCCTACATTTAAACTATATAGAAAATGTTAATGTAAAGATTGTTTTACATTCCTTACTCCTTTCACTATGTCCAGTATGTTCATTAGAAACTGATGCTCTCTTTACCCACGTGCCGAATACAACAGGTAGACCTGACCGAGAAATGTTTCTTACAAGCCCTTAACAATGCAGTTAAGAACAATAAAAGAGCAACAATAAAATTAGGCTATATACAGGGGGTACTGGTACCAAGTCAATGTGCGAGGGGGGGGGGGGTAATTTCATTGAACATTTGTTTCACCATCATTAGCGTTGTTGATCTGCAATATAGTAGTACCAGTTCTGGCCCAAAGGTAGAGGTGTACCACATTTACCTTTTGTATGTAGATGTTTCTGGGGGCATTTAATGGTCCTGAAATACTGCTCTGCTTGTCATGGCACATTTCACCATCCAACTGTTACGTAAAAATCAATCATAGATTAGCCTCTGAACTGGAAAGACCATGTATAATGGGAGTTAACCATTTCAATACACACACAGATTTACAGTATTTGTATTCACTTGACTGACTTGAGTCCTGTTAAAGAGCCCTTTGTGTAAGCATTTTGTGATGGCCCCTGACCAGAGAGAGAACGGACAGCTTTGTTTAAACTGGGTTTTATGTCAGTTATGTAACTTGATGTTCTAACTCTGTTTAGATAAATGACTGTATGAATGAAACAGGGCTGCTCATCTTGATAAAGAAAATAATGAAACATTCACAGGTGTTTGAAAACAAAATACAACTTTTTTTTGGGTGGGGGGACATAATTACTTCAGCAGGAAGGTTCATAAGGCACATAATAAAGATGCCATTGTGATTAGATTCATGAGGCACATTGTATTTTACATACAGAATGCCGCAGATATACAGTATATCTTTAGATCTAGAGTGTTCTAACAAACCGTGGCATAGATCTGGAAGGGGTTCTTACAAACCATGGCGTAGCTCTGGAAGGGGTTCTAACAAACCGTGGCATAGATCTGGAAGGGGTTCTAACAAACCATGGCATAGATCTGGAAGGGGTTCTAACAAACCGTGGCATAGATCTGGAAGGGGTTCTAACAAACCGTGGCATAGATCTGGAAGGGGTTCTAACAAAACGTGGCCTAGATCTGGAAGGGGTTCTAACAAACCCTGTCGTAGATCTGGAAGAGGTTCTAACAAACCGTGTCGTAAATCTGGAAGGGGTTCTAACAAACCGTGTCGTAGATCTGGAAGAGGTTCTAACAAACCGTGTCGTAGATCTGGAAGGAGTTCTAACAAACCGTGGCGTAGATCTGGAAGGGGTTCTAACAAACCGTGTCGTAGATCTGGAAGGGGTTCTAACAAACCGTGTCGTAGATCTGGAAGGGGTTCTAACAAACCGTGTCGTAGATCTGGAAGGGGTTCTAACAAACCGTGTTGTAGATCTGGAAGGGGTTGTAACAAACCGTGACGTAGATCTGGAAGGGGTTCTAACAAACCGTGTCGTAGATCTGGAAGGGGTTGTAACAAACCGTGTCGTAGATCTGGAAGGGGTTGTAACAAACCGTGTCGTAAATCTGGAAGAGGTTCTAACAAACCGTGTTGTAGATCTGGAAGGGGTTGTAACAAACCATGGCATAGATCTGGAAGGGGTTGTAACAAACCGTGTCGTAGATCTGGAAGGGGTTCTAACAAACCGTGTCGTAGATCTGGAAGGGGTTCTAACAAACCGTGTCGTAGATCTGGAAGGGGTTCTAACAAACCGCGTTGTAGATCTGGAAGGGGTTGTAACAAACCGTGTCGTAGATCTGGAAGGGGTTCTAACAAACCGTGTCGTAGATCTGGAAGGGGTTGTAACAAACCGTGGCGTAGATCTGGAAGAGGTTCTAACAAACCGTGTCGTAAATCTGGAAGGGGTTGTAACAATCCGTGTCGTAGATCTGGAAGGGGTTCTAACAAACCGTGTCGTAGATCTGGAAGAGGTTCTAACAAACCGTGTCGTAGATCTGGAAGGGGTTCTAACAAACCGTGTCGTAGATCTGGAAGGGGTTGTAACAAACCGTGGCGTGGATTTGGAAGGGGTTCTAACAAACCGTGTCATAGATCTGGAAGGGGTTGTAACAAACCGTGTCGTAGATCTGGAAGGGGTTCTAACAAACCATGTCGTAGATCTGGAAGGGGTTCTAACAAACCGTGGCGTAGATGTGGAAGGGGTTCTAACAAACCGTGGCGTAGATCTGGAAGGGATTCTAACAAACCGTGGCGTAGATCTGGAAGGGGTTCTCGCAAACTGTGTTGTAGATCTGGAAGGGGTTGTAACAAACCATGGCATAGATCTGGAAGGGGTTCTAACAAACCATGGCATAGATCTGGAAAGGGTTCTAACAAACCATGGCATAGATCTGGAAGGGGTTGTAACAAACCATGGCATAGATCTGGAAGGGGTTCTAACAAACCGTGTCGTATATTTGGAAGGGGTTCTAACAAACCGTGTCGTAGATCTGGAAGGGGTTGTAACAAACCGTGTCGTAGATCTGGAAGGGGTTGTAACAAACCATGTCGTAGATCTGGAAGGGGTTCTAACAAACCGTGTCGTAGATCTGGAAGGGGTTCTAATAAACTGTGTTGTAGATCTGGAAGGGGTTGTAGCAAACCATGGCATAGATCTGGAAGGGGTTCTAACAAACCGTGGCGTAGATCTGGAAGGGGTTCTAACAAGCCGTGGCGTTGATCTGGAAGGGGTTGTAACAAACCATGGCATAGATCTGGAAGGGGTTGTAACAAACCATGGCATAGATCTGGAAGGGGTTCTAACAAACCGTGGCGTAGATCTGGAAGGGGTTCTAACAAACCGTGGCGTAGATCTGGAAGGGGTTCTAACAAACCGTGGCGTAGATCTGGAAGGGGTTCTAACAAACCGTGGCGTAGATCTGGAAGGGGTTCTAACAAACCGTGGCGTTGATCTGGAAGGGGTTGTAACAAACCGTGGCGTAGATCTGGAAGGGATTCTAACAAACCATGTTGTAGATCTGGAAGGGGTTGTAACAAACTGTGTCGTAGATCTGGAAGGGGTTGTAACAAACCGTGGCGTTGATCTGGAAGGGGTTCTAACAAGCCGTGGCGTTGATCTGGAAGGGGTTGTAACAAACCGTGTCGTAGACCTGGAAGGGGTTCTAACAAGCCGTGGCGTCTATCTAAGCGTTCTAATGAGCCTTGACATACAGTCAATCTTGAAAGGGAGGGGCGAAATCATAGTTCCCACGTTTCACTCTAGACTCAGCTCCACCTCCTCCAACGTGGAGAAACGGAACTTCTGGATTGAACTGATCAAAAACAGGAAGAGCTCCATCCTGGCCAGACCCTCCCCAAGCCACACAAGTTAACCTGGACAGACACACAGAGATGTGATGTGCTGGGGTTTTCAACTGATTCTCTGACAACACTGTATAGGAATCCCCTACCTGTGAAGGGTTAGGACCAGTACAGACTAGGTTTCTGGCTATGTTAGGATTACCTGCAGAGAAGGGCAAGAACACTTCCCTCTGGCCAAACTTGACGACCTGGTGCAGGAAGTGTCCTTGGTTGAAGGTGTATGGTGTTTCCCTCTCCGTCTTGTCAAACAGCACCGAGGTCAGAACGTGCATCAACACTGTTCCCTGATAACAACACAAACAATATCCTCTGCCCTTGCCTAAATTCAGTACAATGCAAAGAACATTCACCAACAGCGTCTACCGACATCCATTTATTGTGTCCCTTCACTACTGATCTCAAAGGACTGTATGCTGTGTGAAAGGCCATACCTATTCACTGACAAAATCCTAGGCGCGACAGCACAAAATAAGACGCAGAGACGTGACTTAAACAAAAAGAAGGAAACTGTATCGGGGTTTTTCTTTCAACTCCCCCCCCCGGGGCAGTACAAACAAAGACCAGGGTAATAGCTATCCCCCCCAAAAACAATCAGTTGGAATTAAACGCAAAACTAACAGCTTGATCCAACATATAACTGTAACGGTCTTCTTTAGGTGAAGGAGAGGCGGACCAAAACGCAGCGTGGTTATATTGATTCATGTTTAATAAAAAAAGATAAACACGAACACTACAAAACAATAAACGTGGAAAACCAAAAACAGCCCTATCTGGTGCAAAACACAGAGACAGGAGCAATCACCCACAATCACACAGTGAAACCCAGGCTACCTAAGTATGATTCTCAATCAGAGACAACTAATGACACCTGCCTCTGATTGAGAACCATACTAGGCCGAAATATAGAAATACCCAAATCATAGAAAAACAAACATAGACTGCCCACCCAACTCACGCCCTGACCATGCTAAATAAATACAAAACAAAGGAAATAAAGGTCAGAACGTGACAGTACCCCCCCCCCCCCCCCCCCCCCCCAAAACCTTGACCTATAGGGGAGGGTCTGGGTGGGCGTCTGTCCGCGGTGGTGGCTCTGGCGCGGGACGCGGACCCCACTTCACCATTGTCTTAGTCCGCCTCATTGTCCGCCTCCGTGGCTCTCTAATCATGGCAACCCTTCTCAATGACCCCGCTGGACAGAGGGGCAGCTCGGGACAGAGGGGCAGCTCGGGACAGAGGGGCAGCTGCTCGGGACAGAGGGGCAGCTGCTCGGGACAGAGGGGCAGCTGCTCGGGACAGAGGGGCTCTGGCGCCTTTGGGCTGAGGGGCGGCTCTGGCGCCTCTGGGCTGAGGGGCGGCTCTGGCGCCTCTGGGCTGAGGGGCGGCTCTGGCGCCTCTGGGCTGAGGGGCGGCTCTGGCGCCTCTGGGCTGAGGGGCGGCTCTGGCGCCTCTGGGCTGAGGGGCGGCACTGGCGCCTCTGGGCTGAGGGGCGGCACTGGCGCCTCTGGGCTGAGGGGCGGCACTGGCGCCTCTGGGCTGAGGGGCGGCACTGGCGCCTCTGGGCTGAGGGGCGGCACTGGCGCCTCTGGGCTGAGGGGCGGCACTGGCGCCTCTGGGCTGAGGGGCGGCACTGGCGCCTCTGGGCTGAGGGGCGGCACTGGCGCCTCTGGGCTGAGGGGCGGCACTGGCGCCTCTGGGCTGAGGGGCGGCTCTGGCGCCTCTGGGCTGAGGGGCGGCACTGGCGCCTCTGGGCTGAGGGGCGGCACTGGCGCCTCTGGGCTGAGGGGCGGCACTGGCGCCTCTGGGCTGAGGGGCGGCACTGGCGCCTCTGGGCTGAGGGGCGGCACTGGCGCCTCTGGGCTGAGGGGCGGCACTGGCGCCTCTGGGCTGACTGGCGGCACTGGCGCCTCTGGGCTGACTGGCGGCACTGGCGCCTCTGGGCTGACTGGCGGCACTGGCGCCTCTGGGCTGACTGGCGGCACTGGCGCCTCTGGGCTGACTGGCGGCACTGGCGGCCCCTGGCTGACTGGCGGCACTGGCGGCCCCTGGCTGACTGGCGGCACTGGCGGCCCCTGGCTGACTGGCGGCACTGGCGGCGCCGGGCAGACTGGCGGCTCAGGCGGCGCCGGGCAGACGGGCGTCTCAGGCGGCGCCGGGCAGACGGGTGACTCAGGCGGCGCCGAACAGGCGGGAGACTCCGGCTGCGCTGGAGAGGAGGAAGGCTCTAGCAGCGCCGGAGAGGCGGGAGATTCCGGCAGCGCTGGGGAGGAGGAAGGCCCCGGCAGCGCTGGACAGGCGGGAGCACCTGTAAGGATGAGACGGAGAGACAGCCTGGTGCGGGGGGCTGCCACCGGAGGGCTGGTGCGTGGAGGTGGTGACGGATAGACCGGACCGTGCAGGCGCACTGGAGCTCTGGAGCACCGAGCCTGCCCAACCTTACCTGGTTGAATGGTCCCGGTCGCCCTGCCAGTGCGGCGAGGTGGAATAGCCCGCACTGGGCTATGCAGGCGAACCGGGGACACCGTGCACAAGGCTGGTGCCATGTAAGCCGGCCCAAGGAGATGCACTGGAGACCAGATGCGTAGAGCCGGCTTCATGGCACTTGGCTCGATGCCCACTCTAGCCCGGCCGATACGCGGAGCTGGAATGTACCGCACCGGGCTGTGCACCCGCACTGGGGACAGCGTGCGCTCCACCGCATAACACGGTGCCTGCCCGGTCTCTCTCACCCCCCGGTAAGCACAGGAAGTTGGCTCAGGTCTCCTACCTGGCTTCGCCATACTTCCTGTGTGCCCCCCCCAATACATTTTTGGGGCTGCCTCTCGGGCTTCCTTGCCAGCCGTGTTCGCTTTGCTAACCTCATTCTCCTGTAACCTTCTGCGCACTGCTCCATCGAATCCCAGGCGGGCTCCGGCACTCTCCCTGGGTCGACCGCCCACCTGTCTATCTCCTCCTAAGTTGTGTAGTCCAGATTCTGCTCCCATGTCCTGAAATCCTGATCTCGCTGTTGCTGTTCCTGCTGCTGCTGCCTCTGTTCCTTCTCCTGCTGCTGCTTTTGCTGCAGCTGCTGTTTACCACGCCGCTTGGTCCTGTTGTGGTGGGTGATTCTGTAACGGTCTTCTTTAGGTGAAGGAGAGGCGGACCAAAACGCAGCGTGGTTATATTGATTCATGTTTAATAAAAAAAGATGAACACTACAAAACAATAAACGTGGAAAACCAAAAACAGCCCTATCTGGTGCAAAACACAGAGACAGTGAAACCCAGGCTACCTAAGTATGATTCTCAATCAGAGACAACTAATGACACCTGCCTCTGATTGTGAACCATGCTAGGCCGAAACATAGAAATATCCAAATCATAGAAAAAACAAACATAGACTGCCCACCCAACTCACGCCCTGACCATACTAAATAAATACAAAACAAAGGAAATAAAGGTCAGAACGTGACAATAACAGGGAATCATGGTGTTGTGGAATTCGCCGTAACCTCACTCTGCCCCCCTCTGCCCCTTCAGTCTGGTCCTTAAGAGAGCACAAACACAATTAGTCAATTGACCTCAGGTGAGCATCAGTAGTGGCTGTACTGCAGCCACTAGATCTAGATCACACACTAGATCTTCTCTCCATTCTACCATAGCCAAATAGTTTTCCATAGTAAGAGGGTGGACGAGCTGCTTACATTCTCTATCTCAGTGAGGAGGGTGTCAATGTAGTTTCTGGGGTTGCTGGTGTTCATGTCCTGCCTGATGAGTTCCTCCAGGGCCATATAGTAGCTGAACATGGTGTTGTGAGGACCTAGGAGATGCTCCATCAGCGTGGAGAACACGTCGTACAGCTACAGTACACAGGGGGAACATGCCATGGTCTGTCAGTCAAAGCTAGATCCCTTGGGGGAGTTGTAATCAGGGTTATTGCCACCAGGGTCATTACACTGAATTTAAATGGAATCAAGCCCAACCCAGTTAAGTAGTCATCGAGTCATTCATCTCCAGGTGTATTTCCTCCTCCAGTCAGTTCCTACCAAGCTCCACATGGTTCCCCCCAGCCAGATGGCCTCGTTCAAGTACTTCAGCAGGATCTGGAAGTTGTGGTCTCTGTAGTCAAACCTCTTCCCAAACAATATCTGGCAGATGATATTGGACACGGCATTGTTGAACATGGATGCAGGGTAGAAGGCTCCACCTGAGAAAAGAAAGGGAGGGGATTGACCTGTTTGGTAAATGTCTTGTGACATCACACATAGATCAGTGCCTCTGCACCTCTTCCCTCTCTTCTGTACCTGTCTCCTTCCTCTCCCCTTGTTCCCCTTTTGCTCTCTTCTTCCTACTTCTCTCCAGCTCATCCTGTAGGAAGAATAAAACAATAGGCTATGCAGCACCTCCTACTGGAGAGTTGATTTATCTACAGATATTATTATGGTCTCCCATCCAGGGTTTTAACCAAGCCCAGATCTGATTAGAATCACTGACTACTACCAATGTGCTATTGTGAGAATGATTATTGAGCGATCTCTTAATAACTAAGTATAGTCACTGTTGCTATCGAGGGGTAAATTTTACTATTTAGGCCAACAGTATAAAGCATTTGCAAAGTCATCAACAGCTTTTGTTTCAATTCAATCTAGGGTTCAACTAAAAACATACAAAACAAATTGCCTAGGGTTTCAAGCTTTGGTTGATTTCAAATGTAATCTTCAAGTTAATCATTCATATGTTGGATTCACTCCAATCACAAGCAAAAATCTAAGTTAAAGAATAGGACTAAATCAAATCAAACTTTATTTAAAAGGCACTTAAAGATTGATTAGATTAGATTTAGTCCTATTCTTAGATTCTTGGTTGAGATGGAGACGTGATTCCAAAATAATAATTATTACTTTGTAGACAAACTGGATATCGAATTGTGTTTGGTTGTCAACGCAACCAAATATCAACATTTGGAGGAGATGTATCTTCTGCTTGGATTGTTCCATCTATACCACTGACTTGGTCTGGCTTTAATTCTAGTTCCGATACAAATTAATAATTGAAATCTAAGTTAAAGAATCAAATCAAACTACAAATGTACTTTACATAAAGTTTCATTTGATTTAGTCATATTTTTTTCAAGTTTGATTCTTGGTTGAGATGAAGACGTGAATCCAACATGTCAATTATTCAATTGTAGATGAAAAAGAAATAAAGGCAGACTAAGTCAGTAGCACAAAAGATCTCTCCTTCAAATGTTGATATTTGGTTGCGTTGACAATCAAACACAATTAAATATCCAGTTTGTCTACAACCAAAAATCTAAGAACAGGACTAAATTGAATCGAATCAAACTTGAAATGCACTTTAAATAAAGTTCAATATCACTTTTGCAATACAACAAATAGCCTATTAACTTGTCGACAAGTTAACAAATTATATATTGGATTCACGTCTCCAACTAAACCAAAAATAAAAGTTCAAGAATAGGATTAAGCCAGTAGCTCAGATGAAACAATACAAGCATTAGATATCCTTTAAATGTTGATATTTGGTTGCGTTGTCGACCAAACACAATTCAACATTATTTTTGTAATACAATAAATAGCCTAAAGTTAAGGCTATCTTACAAACTACACTGAACCAAAATATAAACGCAACATGCAACAATTTCTAAGATTTTACTGAGTTACAGTTCATAGAAGGACATCAGTCAATTGAAAGAAATAATTTGGGCCCTAATTTATGGATTTCACATGACTGTGAATACAGATATGCATCTGTTGGTCACAGATGCCACCATCATGCAGTGCTACACATTTATTTTGCATAGAGTTGATCAGGCTGTTGATTGTGGCCTGTAGATAGTTGTCCCGCTCCAATTAAATGGCTGTGGGAAGTGGCTGGCTATTGGTGGAAACTGGAACACACTGTCTTACATGTCGATCCAGAGCATCTAAAACATGCTCAATGGGTGACATCATGGTGAGTATGCAGGTCATGGAAGAACTGGGACATTTTCAGCTTTCAGGAACTGTGTACAGACTCTTGCAACATGGGGCCGTGCATTATCATACTGAAACATGAGGTGATGGCGGTGGATGAATGGCACGACAATGGGCCTCAGGATCTCGTCACGGTATCTCAGTGCATTTAAATTGTCATCAATAAAATGCAATCGTGTTCATTGTCCGTGGCATCTGCCTTCCCATACCATAACACCACCGCCACCACGGGTGCACTGGTCACAAGGTAATCCAGTAATTGTAGTAAACAGTGCCACACTCAGGCAGAAAACTGAATGTTCTATTCTCAGAAAGGTCCATCTTTTCAAAGAAAACCTACTTTAATTATATCTATATTTGAGAAAAATAAGTAGATTTGTTGTGATCACAAGAAAATCCAAATAATTAAGTTAATAGATGACATTCAGTGCTATAAACCTGTCTCCAATATAATCGCATAGTTTCCACAGACCCGTCGCTGACTTTCGTGTGAAAAGGCATCCCATGGTCTGTTTTGTCAACGAGCTCAATGTGCAGTGTGTTCGGAAAGTATTCAGACCCCTTGACTTTTTCAACATTTTGTTATGCCTTATTCTAAAATGGATTAAATAAATAAAAATGATCATCTATTCACAATACCCCAGAATGACAAAGTGAGAACATCTTTTTAGAAATGTTTGCAAATGTATTCAAAATCAAACAGAAATACCTTATTTACATAAGTATTCAGACCCTTTGCTATGAGACTTGAAATGGAGCTCATGTGCATCCTGACTTAATTGGAGTCCACCTGTGGTAAATTCAATTGACTGGACATGATTTGAAAAGGCACACACCTGTCTATATAAGGTCCCACAGTTGGCAGTGCATGTCAGATCAAAAACCAAGCCATGAGGTCAAAGGAATTGTCTGAGACAGGATTGTGTCGAGGCACAGATCTGGGGAAGGGTACCAAAACATTTCTGCAGCATTGTAGGTCCCCAAGAAGACAGTGGCCTCAATCATTATTAAATGGAAGAAGTTTGGGACCACCAACACTCTTCCTAGAGCTGGCAGCTCTGCGAAACTGAGCAATAAGGGGAGAAGGGCCTTGGTCAGGAAGGTGACCAAGAACCCGATGGTTCCTCTGTGGAGATGGGAGAACCTTCCAGAAGGACAACCATCTCTGCAGCACTCCACCAATCAAATCTTTATGGTGGCCAGACTGAAGCCACTCCTCAGTAAAAGGCACATGACAGCCCGCTTGGAGTTGCCAAAAGGCACCTAAAGGACTCTCAGTCCATGAGAAACAAGATTCTCTGGTTTGAATGTCAATCGTCACGTCTGGAGGAAACCTGGCACATCCCTACGGTGAAGCATGGTGGTGGCAGCTTCATGCTGTGGGGATATTTTTCAGCGGCAGGAACTGGGCAACTAGTTAGGATCTAGGGAAAGATGAACGGAGCAAAGTACAGAGAGATCCTTGATGAAAACCTGCATCAGAGCAGTCAGGACCTCAGACTGGGGCGAAGGTTCAACTTCCAACAGGACAATGACTAAGCACACATCCAAGACAACGCAGGAGTGGCTTTGGGACAAGTCTCTGAATGTCCTCAAGTGGCCCAGCTAGAGCCCAGACTTGAACCTGATTGAACATCTCTGGAGAGACCTGAAAATAGCTTTGCAGCGACGCTCCCCATTCAACCTGACAGAGCTAGAGAGGATCTGCAGAGAAGAATGGGAGAAACTCGCAAAATACAGGTGTGCCAGGCTTGTGGTGCCATACCCAAGAAGACTCGAGACTGTAATCCCTGCCAAAGGTGCTTCAACAAAGTGCTGAGTAAAGGGTTTGAATACTTATGTAAATGTGATATTTCGGTGTTTTATTAAAACATTTTAAAACACCTAAAAACCTGTTTTTGCTTTGTCATTATGGAGTATTGTGAGTAGATTGATTAAATCCATTTTTAGAAAAAGGCTTTGTATTTCAAACACTGGTGGTAACCAGATCAAATCAAATCAAATGTATTTATATAGCCCTTCTAACATCAGCTGATATCTCAAAGTGCTGTACAGAAACCCTGCCTAAAACCCCAAACAGCAAGCAATGGAGGTGTAGAAGATCGATGGCTAGGAAAAACTCCCTAGAAAGGCCAAAACCTAGGAAGAAAACTAGAGAGGAACCAGGCTATGAGGGGTGGCCAGTCCTCTTCTGGCTGTGCCGGGTGGAGATTATAACAGAACATGGCCAAGATGTTCAAATGTTCATAAATGACCAGCACGGTCAAATAATAATAATCACAGTAGTTGTCGAGGATGCAAAAGGTCAGCACCTCAGGAGTAAATGTCAGTTGGCTTTTCATAGCCGATCATTGAGAGTATCTCTACCGCTCCTGCTGTCTCTAGAGAGTTGAAAACAGCAGGTCTGGGACAGGTAGCACGTCCGGTGAACAGGTCAGGGTTCCATAGCCGCAGGCAGAACAGTTGAAACTGGAGCAGCAGCACGGCCAGGTGGACTGGGGACAGCAAGGAGTCATCATGCCAAGTAGTCCTGAGGCATGGTCCTAGGACTCAGGTCCCCTGAGAGAGAGAAAGATAATTAGAGAGAGCATACTTAAATTCACACAGGACACTGGAGAAATACTCCAGATATAACAGACTGACTAGCCCCCCGACACATAAACTACTGCAGCATAAATACTGGAGGCTGAGACAGGAGGGGTCAGGAGACACTGTGGCCCCATCCGATGATACCCCCGGACAGGGCCAAACAGGCAGGATATAACCCCACCCACTTTGCCAAAGCACAGAAGGATATCTTCAACCACCAACTTACCATCCTGAGACAAGACCGAGTATTTCCCACAAAGATCTCCGCCACAGAACATCCCAAGGGGGGCGCCAACCCAGACAGGAAGACCACGTCAGTGACTCAACCCACTCAAGTGACGCACCCCTCCTAGGGACGGCATGGAAGAGCACCAGTAAGCCAGTGACTTGGCCCCTGTAATAGGGTTAGAAGCAGAGAATCCCAGGGGAGAGAGGGGAACTGGCTAGGCAGAGACAGCAAGGGCGGTTCGGTGCTCCAGTGCCTTTCCGTTCACCTTCACACTCCTGGGCCAGACTACACTCAATCATAGGACCTACTGAAGAGATGAGTCTTCAATAAAGACTTAAAGGTTGAGACCGAGTCTGCGTCTCTCACATGGGTAGGCAGACCATTCCATAAAAATGGAGCTCTATAGGAGAAAGCCCTGCCTCCAGCTGTTTGCTTACAAATTCTAGGGACAATAAGGAGTACGGCAGGACCAAATCGTAAAGATAGGTAGGAGCAAGCCCATGTAATGCTTTGTAGGTTAGCAGTAAAACCTTGAAATCAGCCCTTGCCTTAACAGGAAGCCAGTGTAGGGAGGCTAGCACTGGAGTAATATGATAAAATGATTTGGTTCTAGTCAGGATTCTAGCAGCCGTATTTAGCACTAACTGAAGTTTATTTAGTGCTTTATCCGGGTAGCCGGAAAGTAGAGCATTGCGGTAGTCTAACCTAGAAGTAACAGAAGCATGGATTAATTTTTCTGCATCAATTTTGGACAGAACATTTCTGACCATTGCAATGTTACGCAGATAGAAAAAAAGCTGTCCCTGAAACAATCTTGATATGTTCGTCAAAAGAGAGATCAGGGTCCAGAGTAACGCCGAGGTCCTTCACAGTTTTATTTGAGACGACTCTACAACCATCAAGATTAATTGTCAGATTCAACAGAAGATCTCTTTGTTTCTTGGGACCTAGAACAAGCATCTCTGTTTTGTCCGAGTTTAAAAGTAGAAAGATGATCCCAATAAATTAGGCAGCCTCGTAAACGACGCCCCCCTCTGGTATGTTCTATTGCGAACTGTCTGGGACTCATTGTTTCCCTGTTAACTACTCAAAGATATTTAACTTATTAAGTGAAAGACGTAATTAACTGCAATAAACTGGTCTCAAATGTATTTGCATAACTAGGTTACGTAGAACCACGGTGTACCCATTGTGTAAAATTAGAGTATTTTCTCGCTTTGTGCACAGGGCACAGAGTCATCTAGAATGTTATTGTATGCTGTAGCATTAAGATTTCCCTTCACGTGAACTAAGGGCCCTAGCTCGAAACATAAAAAACAGCCCCAGACCATTATTCCTCCTCCTGACAGATGGTGAAGCATGATTCATCACTCTAGAGTATGTTTCCACTGCTCCAGAGTCCAATGGCGGCTAGGTTTACACCACTCCAGCCGACGCTTGGCATTGTGCATGGTGATCTTAGGCTTGTGTGCAGCTGCTCGACCATAAAAATGTATTTCATTAAGCTCCCAGCAAACAGTTATTGTGCTGAAGTTGCTTCCAGAGGTAGTTTGGAATTCGGCAGACTATTTTTAAGCGCTATGCCCTTCAGCACTCAGAGGTCCCGTTCAGTGAACTTGTGTGTCCAGATGTTGTTGCTCCTAGATGTTTCCACTTCACAATAACAGCACTTACAGTTGACCGGGGCAGCTCTAGCAGGGCAGAAATTTGATGAACTGACTTGTGGGAAAGGTGGCATCTTATGACAGTGCCACAATGGAAGTCACTGAGCTCTAAGGCCATTCTACTGCCAGTGTTTTTCTAGGCTGATTGCATGGCTGTGTGCTCAATTTTATACACCTGTCAGCAATGGGTGTAGCTGAATAGCCAAAACCACTAATTTTAAGGGGTGTCCACATACTTTTGTATATACAGTATAGTGCTCGTATTGCTGTATTCCAATGGAATATCTCACCACACTGGCATTGTGAAAGGAGGCACTCAGAACGCACAGAGCCATCATAGTATTTTGAACGAAAAATGAAAACGAAAAACCAGGTATACAGACATAAATGAGGTAATTTGGGGGAGTAGGCTTGTCCACGGGAAGAAAAAAACTTTTTTCCCACGCTGCAGACGGCTCTATAGGTCCGCTAATACAGGACTATTAGGCCCAGTACACTACTTTTGTGAAAAAAATGATTTTTACTTTAAAAATATATTTATTCAGATTTTTTTATGAATGCTGAGAAAGAGGCTTTGGAGGAAATTCTTAATGAGTCAGACACAGATGCTGGGAGTGATCTGGAGCAAGATGACTCGGGCAGAGAATTGTTTTTTCTAGAAGGATTGGATTCTGTTTTAGATGTGTAAATAAATTATTTTGTATATCTTTCTGTAGTTTACAATATGTATTTGGAATTGTTTTATATAGTTGTGGTCTGCTTCTTTTTGTTTTGTATTTACAGTATAGTGGTGTCCTGTCCTGTGTAGCCTATAACCAGTGTATCATTCCAAAGTAGTTACATATTGTATATATTTCACATTAGTTAGCTGGTAAAAGTTGGACATATTCTGTGTAACAGTGGAGAGGCGTTCTTAAATAAATTCTTATGGTCATTGTTACTTTGTCTCTAAAGGTAGGTGACCTGTTTTGACCTCTAAAGGTAGGTGACCTGTTTTGACCTCTAAAGGTAGGTGACCACTGTTTTCATTGTATAGGCTAGTAAATTGCTTTTACATTACAATAATGTTGTTTTGTTATATAGTTGTGGTCTGCTTTTTTGTGTTTTGGACTATGTACAGTTGAAGTTGGAAGTTTACATACACCTTAGCCAAATACATTTAAACTCAGTTTTTCACAATTCCTGACATTTAATCGTTGTAAAAATTCCCTGTCTTAGGTCATTAGGATCACCACTTTATTTTAAGAATGTGAAATGTCAGAATAATAGTAGAGAGAATGATTTATTTCAGCTTTTGTTTCTTTCATCACATTCCCAGTGGGTCAGAAGTTTACATACACTCAATTAGTATTTGGTAGCATGGCCTTTAAATTGTTTAACTTGGGTCAAGCGTTTCGGCTAGCCTTCCACAAGTTCGCCACAATAGGTTGGGTGAATTTTGGCCCATTCCTCCTGACAGAACTGGTGTAACTGAGTCAGGTTTGTAGGCCTCCTTGCTCGCACACACTTTTCAGTTCTGCCCACAAATGTTCTATAGGATTGAGGTCAGGGCTTTGTGATGGCCACTCCAATACCTTGACTTTGTTGTCCTTAAGCCATTTTGCCACAACTTTGGAAGTATGCTTGGGGTCATTGTCCATTTGGAAGACCCATTTGCGACCAAGATTTAACTTTGATGCCTTGAGATGTTGCTTCAATATATCCACATAATTTTCTCTCCTCATGATGCCATCTATTTTGTGAAGTGCACCAGTCCTTCCTGTAGCAAAGCACCCCCACAACATGATGCTGCCATCTCCGTGCTTCACGGTTGGGATGGTGTTCTTTGGCTTGCAAGCCTCCCCTTTTTCCTCCAAACATAACAATGGTCATTATGGCCAAACAGTTCTATTTTTGTTTCATCAGACCAGAGGACATTTCTCCAAAAAGTACGATCTTTGTCCCCATGTGCAGTTGCAAACCGTAGTCTGGCTTTTTTTATGGCAGTTTTGGAGCAGTGTCTTCTTCCTAGCTGAGCTGCCTTTCAGGTTATGTCGATATAGGACTTGTTTTACTGTGGATATAGATACTTTTGTACCTGTTTCCTCCAGCATCTTCACAAGGTCCTTTGCTGTTGTTCTGGGATTGATTTGCACTTTTCGCACCAAAGTACGTTCATCTCTAGGAGACAGAACGCGTCTCCTTCCTGAGCGGTATGACGGCTGTGTTGTCCCATGGTGTTTATAGTTGCGTACTATTGTTTGTACAGATGAACATGCTACCTTCAGGAATTTGGAAATTGCTCCCAAAGATGAATCAGACCTGTGGAGGTCTACACTTTTTCTTCTGAGGTCTTGGCTGATAACTTTTGATTTTCCCATGATGTGTCAAGCAAGAGGCACTGAGTTTGAAGGTAGGCCTTGAAATACATCCACAGGTAGACCACCTTGACTCAAAGAATGTCAATTAGCCTATCAGAAGCTTCTAAAGCCATGACATCCTTTTCTGGAATTTTCCAAACTGTTTAAAGGCAGCAGTCAACTTAGTGTATGTACATTTCTGACCCACTGGAATTGTGATAATCTGTGAAATAATGTGAAATAATCTGTATGTAAACAATTGTTGGAAAACGTACTTGTGTCATGCACAAAGTAGATGTCCTAACCGACTTGTCAAAACTATAGTTTGTTAACAAGAAATTTGTGGAGTCATTGAAAAACTAGTTTTAATGACTCCAACCTAAGTGTATGTAAGTAAACCTCCAACTTCAACTGTATAGTTTACACCCAGTATAGGCCTATGTAACTATTTCCTGTGTCCAATATTTCAAATTAGTTTTCAATTGGGAGGCAGAGGGGTAGGCATGGGTGGGCCTGGCTGGACACATGCTCATCCACTGGTTGAGCAAAAACAAAAAAATAACACATTATTATTAGAAAATACACCACTGGCGAAGGTATCAAGACTAGTTGACTAGTGAAAACTGTTTCTTGGCCATCAACTGTACTCTTCACATGAGTGACCCACAAAAGAGTGAGGAGGAGGAGAATGACAATAAGAAGAGGACTGCAGGGTATGATCCTCTCGCAAGAGTCAAGCCCATTTACATTTATAATTGATATCTGTTTTCCAAATATTTCTTGCAAATAGTTCTTCTTAATGTGGGACCAATACCATTTAGGCTTATTCAATGTGTAATAGCAGTGGAATTACCCCATTCTGACAATTTGGAGAGGTTGAAAGGACACTTGGATGCACCCTTTCCATTTTATGTCTATATTTGATAAGCTACCCATGAAAGGGCGGAAAACAGCCCATATTAATATATATATAGCCTTAGAAATAAAGTTCATGAAATCAATAACTTGCTACCAACAGATAACCTTCATATATTAGCAATTTCTGAGACTCAGATAATTAATTTGATGATACAGCAGTGGCAATACAAGGTTATAACATCTACAGAAGAGACAGAAATGCTTATGGAGGAGGTGTTGCTGTATACACTACCATTCAAATGTTTGGGGTCACTTAGAAATATCCTTGTTTTTGAAAGAAAAGCACATTTTTTGTCCATTAAAATAACATCAAATTGATCAGTAAAACAGTGTAGATATTGTTAATGTTGTGAATTACTATTGTAGCTGGAAATGGCAGATTTTTTATGGAATATCTACATAGGCGCGCCAAGGCCCATTATCAGTAACCATGACTCCTGTGTTCCAATGGCACATTGTGTTAGCTAATCCAAGTTTATCATTTTAAAAGGCTAATTGATCATTAGAAAACCCTTTTGCAAAAAACTGTTGTTCTGATTAAAGATTCAATAAAACTGTCCTTCTTTAGACTAGTTGAGTATCTGGAGCATCAGCATTTGTGGGTTCGATTACAGGCTCAAAATGGCCAGAAACAAATAACTTTCTTCTGAAACCTGTCAGTCTATTCTTGTTCTGAGAAATGAAGGCTATTCCATGGGAGAAATTGCCAAGAAACTGAAGATCTTGTACAATGCTGTGTACTACTCCCTTCTTAGAACAGCGCAAACGGGCTTTAACCAGAATAGAACTGAGCAAGAGGACAAGTGCATTAGAGTGTCCAGTTTGAGAAACAGATGCTTCACAAGTCCTCAACTGGCAGCTTCATTAAATAGTCCCCGCAAAACACTAGTCTCAACATCAACAGTGAAGAGGCGACTCCGGGATGCTGGCCTGCTAGGCAGAGTTGCAAAGAAAAAAACTTATCTCAGACTGGCCAATAAAAATTAAATATTAAGATGGGCAAAAGAACACAAACACTAGACAGAGGAACTCTGCCTAGAAGGCCAGCATCCCGGAGACGCCTCTTCACTGTTGACGTTGAGACTGCAATGTAGCAGCCACATGGCAAAGTTGCCACATTATGACTAACTGTATAAATCATCCATGGCTTTTGGTAGCTATTGTTAGGTTTGTGCTAATGTTAGCCTTGAGCGCTGAATGTCACAAAAGTTTAGGGATAACAAGTATCATTCACTTGATACATGGAGGGACTGTTGTCAATGCTGTAGGTGATGTCTATCACCTTGGGTACGAAGTATCCCCCCAGTGTTGCGTCTTTGCTAGCCATCTTGGGGAAACCCAGCGGCACAATGTTGCCCATCCTCTGTGTCTCATGGATGACAGTGTCAGTGTAGGACATGTTGGGTCTGTCAGACATGCCTATCACTCTGTTTATCTCAGCCTGGACCTTCCCTGGAGGGAAAAGGTGAAGGGATCAATCAATTGATCAATAGATCAATCAAATAATCAACCAATCAATCACGTGGGTGCTGTGGAAGAGTCGACTCCCCCTGTATCTCTGGGTTGTTCATCATGTAGACCAGGGCCTAGCATAAAGGGGTGGCAACGGTCTTCATCCCAGCCTCGATCAGGTCCAGGGTACATACCATTAGGGTCTCTGTATTGAACATTGACAGACTGAGTTTCAGAATCCACACAGAGCCAACCAACTGTTAAGAACTCTTTCTATTTTTTAAAATATTTTTTATATATATTGACTTTCAATGTGTTCCAAAACAACAGCCTACCTGTTGGTTGCCTACCTGTTGGTTGCCCTACTCCTTCTCATTTCTGTAACTTTTAATTCTGTAATTTCATCCATTTTGCATTGCTTTAGTAAACTCTCACTCCAATTGCTAACATTGAAAGTCAATATATATAAAAAATATTTTAAAAAAATAAAAAGAGTTCTTAACAGGGCATCTGTCATAAATGAAAATCAGTGCTCTCCCTTTCCATTACAAAAACATGGTTCCCACACCCTGCTGAACACGGGGTTTCGATTAGTTTCAAATACCACCGACACCAACATCTTCCCATTATAAAATGACTCCACTGACAACTATAGGGCAAAACGTCAGAAACGTCATCACTTATGACCTTTTTAATCTGAACATGGACTGTTTGAAGAGTTTTATCTCAAGTTTTTTGTGATCTGTTCTGGTTGGATTTCCCCTCCAGCCCTTTGATGATGGAGATGGAAACTGACTGGGGTAAAGAAATCAGAAATCTAGAGCAACATGACCGAGCTTCCAGCCCTCACACACGTACACTTTTCATTCACACTCTTCTCAAGACACACACATGCTCGTCACAATGGAAGAGGCACATGTATAGCTTCCTAATCAATATCTGTTATATTTGGAAGCCTCTCTCACACACACACACACACACACACACACACACACACACACCACACACACACACACACACACACACACACACACACACACACACACACACACACACACACACACACACACACACACACACACACACACACACACACACACACACACACACACACACACACACACACACACACACACACACGTATACTGTAGTAATCACATGTTCGATCTATGGTCTTTATAGAATGCATTTGGGACACCATGTGTGGAGTATGCACCTCTGATGAGGAGATGGGACTGTGAGTAGTGCATTGGATTTAACTTGACCGGCATGCATGGTTGGTGGGGTTTTCACTTTTCAATTGATTCCATTGTAGCAAACAAACTAGATCAAAGATACCATTAAACACACCACAAAATTGCATAACATGGCAGCACTTAATTATTGCAGCCATACCAACAATGATATGCAGGAATATAGTCTACTTTGTAATCTGCTAACAACACATTTAGTGAAAACAGGTATTGAGGACACCGACCTCTGAGTTAGCTGAGTAAACAGAACCGCTGTGGTTCCTTAAGTGGGGCAAAGTAACATACAAAGTTTCTCATAAAATACCTCAGATCTAGGTCATTGCCTCCTTTAAAGAAGTTTCAACACCAAGTATAAGAACAAAGATGACAAAAACATCTTGCAAACAAGTCGTCAGTAAATTACGGTTTAGTAATACCTGGAATATGCTGAATGTTAATTTTTATTTTACTATTTGACATAATCCACAGATGTGTTATCAGTCCTCTTCAAAGAAGGAATGTGGACACTTTAACATGCTGGTGAGTAACAGTCATCCAAATGTCTTTATCTTGACATTATACCAATACAAAAAACTAGAGAGATCTGGGCAAATAGAAGACTGAAGGAGGTAGACAGACGAAGTGTCATTGTATTACTATTTCAACATGTTGCTTTCTTATTATGTACTTCACTTATCCTAAGATGACTTTAAGAATGTGTTAGGATTTATGTTCTAAAATCATGTGCATACAAAGGTCAAGTTTAATAAGGTCACATATCTCATGTGTGCAGTTCATGTGCAGACACTGTGAAAAACTTAAAGTTGAAGTCTGAAGTTCACATACACCTTAGCCAAATACATTTCAACTCAGTTTTTCACAATTCCTGACATTTAATCAGAGTAAAAATTCCCTGTCTTTGGTCTGTCAGGATCACCACTTTATTTTAAGAATGTGAAATGGCAGAATAATAGTAGAGAGAATGATTTATTTCAGCTTTTATTTATTTCATCACATTCCCAGTGGGTCAGACGTTTACATACACTCAATTAGTATTTGCTAGCATTGCCTTTATATTGTTTAACTTGGGTCAAACGTTTCCACAAGCTTCCTACAATAAGTTGGGTGAAGTTTGGCCCATTCCTCCTGACAGAGCCGGTGTAACTGAGTCAGGTTTGTAGGACTCCTTGCTCACACACACTTTTTCAGTTCTGACCACAAATTTTCTATAGGATTGTGGTCTTTGTGATGGCCACTCCAATAGCTCCAATACCTTGACTTTGTTGTCCTTAAGCCATTTTTCCACAACTTTGGAAGTATGCTTGGGATCATTGTCCATTTGGAAGATATAGATAATTTTGTACCTGTTCCTCCAGCATCTTCACAAGGTCCTTGGAATTGTGATACAGTGAATTATACGTGAAATAATCTGTCTGTAAACAATGCATAAAGTAGATGTCCTAACCGACTTGCCAAAACTATAGTTTGTTAACAAGAAATTTGTGGAGTGGTTGAAAAACTAGGTTTAATGACTCCAACCTAAGTGTATGTAAACTTCCGACTTCAACTGTATATATCTGTCATGTATCCTATTCCATTCACTTAGCTATCACGATTTCAACTGCCTCTACTTCGGTTAATTCATGTTATCTACTGTATACAGACATTTCTAAGAGGAAGAGCATGGCCAGATCTTGTCTCTCTCTCTCTTGGCAAAAACATAACTAGTGCTAAAATTAGCTCAAACATATCAACCAATATGTTCAGTACTCAACATTTCATTGCTCTTATTAATGACATATAATTCTGGCATTGAGATCAGGTTGGTTATTTTTGATATATGAGGCTACAGTTGTTTGTGGCCAATTTGATCTCTCATCACAATCAAGATCAAATGTTCAGCTGAAAAGGATTTGTGCTAATGTGTCTGTAGACACGGAGAGCCAGAGAACAGGTGAGATGAGTCTCTTCAGAACCATTTGGAGGACTACCGTCATATTTCTCTTGTCCAGATGTAAGTGATTCCTGTATTTTTGTAATATGGAAATAAATAATGTTGTGCATTACATTTTACATTCCAATAAATGTTTAGTTTAACATTGTTTATTATTGCTTAACATTCCAGAGTTGGTTCATTCCTCTCTAGAGAGAACTGCCCGTGACATCACAATACAGTGCATTTGGAAAGTATTCAGACCCCTTGTATTTTTCCACATTTTGTTACATTACAGCTTTATTCTAAAGTGATTAAATTGTTCCCCCCCTCATTAATCTACACAAAATACCCCATAATGAAAAAACATTTTTGAAATGTTTTGCTAATTAAAAAAACAACAACTGACATATCATATTTACATAAGTATTCAGACCCTTTTCCTCAGCACTTTGTTGAAGCACTTTTGCCAGCGATTACAGCCTTGAGTCTTCTTGGGTACAAGCTTGGCACACCTGATTTGGGAAATTCTCCCATTCTTCTCTGCAGATCCTCTCAAGCTATGTCAGGTTGGATGGGGAGCGTCGCTGCACAGCTATTTTCAGGTCTTTCCAGAGATGTTTGATCGGGTTCAAGTCCGTGCTCTGGCTGGGCCACTCAAGGACATTCAGAGACTTGTCCCAAAGCCACTAATGCGTTGTCTTGGCTGTGTGCTTAGGGTCATTGTCCTGTTGGAAGTTGAACCTCCACCCCAGTCTGAGGTCCTGAGCACTCTAGATCAGGTTTTCATCAAGGATCTCTCCGTACTTTGCTCCATTCAGCTTTCCCTCGATCCTAACTAGTCTCCCAGTCCCTGCCGCTGAAAAACATGCCCACAGCATGATGCTGCCACCACCATGCTTCACCGTAGGAGCAGTGCATTCAGGCCAAAGAGTTCAATCTTGATTTCGTCAGACCATTGAATCTTGTTTCTCATGGTCTGAGAGTCCTTTAGGTGCCTTTTGGCAACTCCAAGCGGACTGTTATGTGCCTTTTACTAAGGAGTGGCTTCAGTCTGGACACTCTACCATAGAGGCCTGATTGGTGGAGTGCTGCACAGATGGTTGTCCTTCTGGAATGTTCTCCCATTTCCACAGAGGAACTCTGGAGCTCTGTCAGAGTGACCATTCAGTTATTGGTCACCTCCCTGACCAAGGCCCTTCTCCTCCGATTGCTCAGTTTGGCTGAGCGGTCAGCTCTAGGAAGAGTGTTGGTGGCTTGGATTTTGCTCTGAAATGCACTGTCAACTGTGGAACCTTATGTAGACAGGTGTGTGCTCAATGTTGAGTCTCATAGCAAAGGGTCTGAATACTTATGTAAAAAAAAAATGGGGGGGTATTGTGTGTAGATTGATGAGGATAAAATAGTATTTAATACATTTTAGGATAAGGCTGTAACTTAACAAAATGTGGAAAAATCAAGGGGTCTGAATACTTTCCGAATTCACTGTATGTAACATGTTGTGTTTGTGGACAGGTACATTCCAGGTTCCAGCCAACCCCTTAGGTCCGAGAATGGGTATCATCTGTCAGGGGTCTGTGACTGTAGAACCTGGGCCACTCTTTCGCATGGGTTCCAACCTTACAGTGTACTGCACAACCACAAAGCCCAACTGTGGCCAGAGGTCTGTCTGTCGGTCGATCGGTCGGTAGATAGATAGATAGATAGATAGGTGTCAATTGGTTAGTGTTTGTCTGCCTGCCTGCCTATATGTTTGTATATAGAGAGGAAGGAGAGTGACATAATGAAGAGAAGGGAACAGAGAGAGACATTTTGTAGTATTGAAACCTCTTTGTGTTGTCAGTTTATCTGTGGAACTGAATGGGCAGGACCAGACGGCACTAGAGATCTTGAACTGTTCCACTGTCCGGCTGAGACTGACTAACCTCCGCACACCAAACTCCATTCTGGTCTGTAGGCTGCGGCAAACAGACGGACGCATACAGACTGTTTGTGGGCTAGACCTACACACTGGATGTACGTCTACTGTCTTTAGATTCTGGATGTTATCTTTGCAGTGTTGCTTCCTCTCTGGCTGGTTGTTGTTGCAGCAAATTAGCATTAGTTCTCACTTGACCAATTCTGGACTCTTATGAAATAGTAAAACAAATATTTGAGATGTTATTCAGAGCAATTGCTAGACCCTGTAAGGGTGTGCTGTATACTATTGCTCTACTTCCCTGCAGATCCTCCTGATGAGCCCAGTGGTATAGCCTGCCAGGCTTCCAGGGACTCAGAGGAGATCACCTGTAGCTGGAGCATAGGACGGGAAACACACCTGGTCACAACCTACAGTGTCTCAGTCAGGAGGTGAGCTGGGTGATGAGCCCTGTAGTGTGGTAAAGTCTGCTCACTGTATTTTCCTCCACCTTGGGCTAGGGTTACCACATCAGAAATATATTGTGAATAGATGTGTAGCTACACTCTTAGACAAAAGGGTTCCAAAAGGGTTATTCAGCTGTCCCCATAGAATAACCCTTTTTGGTTCCAGGTAAGAAACCTTTTTGTTTCCAGGTAGAACCCTCTGAGGAAAGAATTCTACATTGAACCCAAAAAGGGTTCAAGCTGGAACCAACACGGGTTCTTCAAATAATTATCTTATGGGAACAGCCAAAGAAACTTTTTAGGTTCTAGATAGCACTTTTTTTTCTAACAGTGTAGTATACACAAAATCAACCTTTTATGTACGTGGCTTAAGCACTTAAACATAATAATTAACAGATTCAAGGCAAGGAAAGCTTTTTCCCATTTGTCCTTCTCTGGAAAAGTAATGTGACTTGCTTATCCACAGTGTGAACAGAGCCCAGGTGTTTCACCATGGGATTCAGGGTACTGGTGTGTTCAGTATTCCACGGTTGGAGCTGGATGAGAATGAACAGTACCAGCTGAGTATAAGAGCTCACAACCACCTGGGAACATCACTGTCCCAACCCTTCAACTTCTCTGTCAATGATGTAGGTAAGTTCATGTCTCTGAATACATACATACATACACACACACACACACACACACACACACACACACACACACACACACACACACACACACACACACACATACACACATACAGTGCCTTGCGAAAGTATTCGGCCCCCTTGAACTTTGCGACCTTTTGCCACATTTCAGGCTTCAAACATAAAGATATAAAACTGTACTTTTTTTTGTGAAGAATCAACAACAAGTGGGACACAATCATGAAGTGGAACGACATTTATTGGATATTTCAAACTTTTTTAACAAATCAAAAACTGAAAAATTGGGCGTGCAAAATTATTCAGACCCCTTAAGTTAATACTTTGTAGCGCCACCTTTTGCTGCGATTACAGCTGTAAGTCGCTTGGGGTATGTCTCTATCAGTTTTGCACATCGAGAGACTGACATTTTTTCCCATTCCTCCTTGCAAAACAGCTCGAGCTCAGTGAGGTTGGATGGAGAGCATTTGTGAACAGCAGTTTTCAGTTCTTTCCACAGATTCTCGATTGGATTCAGGTCTGAACTTTGACTTGGCCATTCTAAAACCTGGATATGTTTATTTTTGAACCATTCCATTGTAGATTTTGCTTTATGTTTTGGATCATTGTCTTGTTGGAAGACAAATCTCTGTCCCAGTCTCAGGTCTTTTGCAGACTCCATCAGGTTTTCTTCCAGAATGGTCCTGTATTTGGCTCCATCCATCTTCCCATCAATTTTAACCATCTTCCCTGTTCCTGCTGAAGAAAAGCAGGCCCAAACCATGATGCTGCCACCAACATGTTTGACAGTGGGGATGGTGTGTTCAGGGTGTTGCTTTTACGCCAAACATAACGTTTGCATTGTTGCCAAGAAGTTCAATTTTGGTTTCATCTGACCAGAGCACCTTCTTCCACATGTTTGGTGTGTCTCCCAGGTGGCTTGTGGCAAACTTTAAACAACACTTTTTATGAATATCTTTAAGAAATGGCTTTCTTCTTGCCACTCTTCCATAAAGGCCAGATTTGTGCAATATACGACTGATTGTTGTCCTATGGACAGAGTCTCCCACCTCAGCTGTAGATCTCTGCAGTTCATCCAGAGTGATCATGGGCCTCTTGGCTGCATCTCTGATCAGTCTTCTCCTTGTATGAGCTGAAAGTTTAGAGGGACGGCCAGGTATTGGTAGATTTGCAGTGGTCTGATACTCCTTCCATTTCAATATTATCGCTTGCACAGTGCTCCTTGGGATGTTTAAAGCTTGGGAAATCTTTTTGTATCCAAATCCGGCTTTAAACTTCTTCACAACAGTATCTCGGACCTGCCTGGTGTGTTCCTTGTTCTTCATGATGCTCTCTGCGCTTTTGACGGACCTCTGAGACTATCACAGTGCAGGTGCATTTATACGGAGACTTGATTACACACAGGTGGATTGTATTTATCATCATTAGTCATTTAGGTCAACATTGGATCATTCAGAGATCCTCACTGAACTTCTGGAGAGAGATTGCTGCACTGATAGTAAAGGGGCTGAATAATTTTGCACGCCCAATTTTTCAGTTTTTGATTTGTTAAAAAAGTTTGAAATATCCAATAAATGTCGTTCCACGTCATGATTGTGTCCCACTTGTTGTTGATTCTTCACAAAAATTACAGTTTTATATCTTTATGTTTGAAGCCTGAAATGTGGCAAAAGGTCGCAAAGTTCAAGGGGGCCGAATACTTTCGCAAGGCACTGTACATACATACAAGTTTTTTTATATCTTCATATATTTTGTTACCATAACAGATGTGCACACGCCACTACCACCACATCGCATCTCACTCTGGTGCTGGGAATAAAACAAATAAAAATACATTTAAAAAATCCTTGTAAATATATACATAATGTTCTCTCATATCTGAAAACGTTTATGGGTTTTGCATGTGAAGTAATTACTCATCCTGTAACTTGTTCCTTTTAAGGACATCTTGCTGTGAAATCCTCTGATATGGTTTGAGTTTGACATTGTTTTCAAAGGATCGGCTTCCTGCATGTATTGTCTCTATGTGCTGATTAATACCAGGACTGTCAATGTTAATAAACCGTAAATGAACAGGACATTGGGGCATAACAACTATTAAATGATGAGAACATCCCATTAAGCCCATCTAGGTTTGTAATTTACCTGATGTGTCTCTTGGCATTGCAGTGATTCCAGACACCCCTCAGATCATGAAGCTGGAGTTTTGGAGTGGCTCCAGGGCGGCTGTATTGCACTGGAACTGCTCTGAATACCCCAAACCTTTAAGACCCCACGTCAGGCTCAGAACAGGCAATGGCTCCTGGGTGAGTTATATTATATTGTCGTCATCAACATCCCCATTCCTCACCTTGGTTGCATCTAAATGTTCCAATACTGTACATGCACTCTCACAGTTGGACTAATACAAGAATAAAGAGAAGAAGTATGAGTGAATGCCATTATCTGTTGGTGTTTTTGTGCAGCTGGAGCTACACTTGGATCCTAGCAGAGGCCTGGTCAAGGTGGAGGGCCTGAAGCCCATGACGCAGTATGAGTTCCAGATCAGAGTCTGTTTCTCCATAGAGAGGCCAACCTCTGCACAGAGGCCCACCCCTGCGCTCAGGCCCTCCTCCACCCAAAGGCCCCTCTGCAGTAGATGGAGCCCATCAGCTAGTAAAACAAGCCCAGGCATAGGTAAGCCCAGAGCCCAGCATGGTTTTTAAATAATGCACGTTTCAGAGAGAGCCTGTTCACACATTACAGTGAGGGTTGGAAGTCACTGACAACAGATTCTTTTGACAGTGTTGTGGAAGTTGTCTAAAGAAAAAGTCTAAATGTAGATATTTTTACTAACCTGTAAAGTGTTGTCATCAGAGTAACTTGTTCTCCTTTATGTTTTCAGCCCCCACTAGAGAGCTGGATGTCTGGAGGGTGTTGGGTATCCCAGGGGTGGATGGGGTTCAGGATGTGACTGTACTATGGAAGGTATCTGCAGAAACACTATCAGTTTTGATTGGTTGGTTAGCACGCTTAGCAACAAAAAGCTGTTCTTTGACCCCAAGAACTTTAAAGAAGATCAAATAGCATACCATGGTGGACTGTTGGTGGTAATTATATTGTTTGAGGTTGTGATTTTTCAATGGTGTTCTGTAGAGCTTTAATCCTTAAATTTAGTTTGGATGATAAACGTGGATAATACTACATGGAAAGGAGATCTTTATCTATTTATCTCTCTGTCTCACCTCTCTCTGTCTCACCTCTCTCTGTCTCACCTCTCTCTGTCTCACCTCTCTCCGTCTCACCTTTCCTCTTTTCTTCCCTCTCTCCATCTGTTCCCCCCTCTCTCTCCTCAGCCCCTGTCTCCAGGTGACTATAGTGGTCATGTGTTGAGGTATGAGCTGGTCTACCTGCATGAGGGTCAGAGACAGGAGGAGGTCACCTATCCTGCTGGTGCCACCCAGTGTTCTGTCCAGGTGTCACCTGGGGTTCAGGAGTTGTTTGTAAGGGCTGTCACCTCCTACGGGACATCTCCACCTGCTACCATACAGCTCAAACACACAGGTGAGAAAATATACTTGCTACCATACAGCTCACACACACAGGTGAGAATATACACCTGCTACTACACACCTCCCAGACACAGGTTGACTTGTTTTTCACTTAAGTAATTGTGATATGATGAACACCGACCATATTCTTTGTATTACAGGTGTGTCTGGGCCTGTTCTGAGAAGCCTCAGTCCGGCAAACGTAGAAGGAGGGGATGTAGTTGCCCTGTCCTGGTCATGGGATGGATCTAGTGGGGCTGAAGCGGAGGTACTGTTGGGCTTTTTGGTGGAGTGGAAGAGTCAACATCAGGAACTGGGCTGGCAGAGAGTGGCCAGGGAGAGAAACACAACACTCATCACAGGTAAGTACATAAGTCAGAAACACAGACACAGTTCTGACCGTGTCTTTGTATACAAACTGCTGCTGATTCTGACAATGCATGTGATGGGGCAATGCTCATCATCAACCACAAGAGGTAGCTAGTGGAGAGAATTGACTATTTTGGACTACTGAGATAGACTCATCAAATCAAATAAAATGTTATTAGTTACATGCGCCGAATACAACAGGTGTAGACCTAACTTACAAACCTCTAACCAACAATGCAGTTAAAATGAATAAGAATAAGAAATAAAAGTAACAAGTAATTAAAGAGCAGCAGTAAAATAACAATAGCGAGGCTATATACAGGGAGGTACCAGTACAGAGTCAATGTGCGGGGGCACCGGTTAGTCAAGGTAATTGAGGTAATATGTACATGTAGGTAGAGTTATCAAAGTGACTATGCATAGCATAGATGATAACAACAGAGAGTAGCAGTGGTGTAAAAGAGAGAGGGGGTTTGGGCAATGCAAATAGCCTGGGTAGCCATTTGATTAGATGTTCAGGAGTCTGGAGGGGTAGAAGATGGCTTGGGGGTAGAAGCTGTTTTGAAGCCTCTTGGACCTAGGCGTGGTGCTCTGGTACCGCTTGCCATGCGGCAGCAGAGAGAACAGTCTATGACTAGGGTGGCTGGAGTCCTTGACAATTTTTAGGGCCTTCCTCTGACACCGCCTGGTATAGAGGTCCTGGATGGCAGGAAGCTTGGCCCCAGTGATGTACTGGGCCGTACGCACTTGCCCTCTGTAGTGCCTTGCTGTCTGAGGCCGAGCAGTTGCCATACCAGGCAGTGATGCAACCAGGGAGGATGCTCTCGATGGTGCAGCTGTAGAACCTTTCGAGGATCTGAGGACCCATGCCAAGTCTTTTCAGTCTCCTGAGGGGAATAGGTTTTGTCGTGCCCTCTTCACGACTGCCTTGGTGTGCTTGGACCATGTTAGTTTGTAGGTGAAGTGGACACCAAGGAACTTGAAGCTCTCAACCTGCTCCACTACAGCCCCGTCGATGAGAATGGGGGTAGCTCGGTCCTTATTTTCCTGTAGTCCACAATTATCTCCTTTGTCTTGAGAGGTTGTTGTCCTGGCACCACATGGCCAGGTCTCTGACCACCTCCCTATAGGCCGTCCTGTCGTTTTCAGTGATCAGGCCTACCACTGTTGTGGCATCGGCAAACTTAATGATGGTGTTGGAGTCGTGCCTGACCGTGCAGTCATGAATGAACAGGGAGTACTGAGGGGACTGAGCACAGGGGCCCCTGTGTTGAGGATCAGCGTGGCGGATGCGTTGTTACCTACCCTTACCACCTGGGGGTGTCCTGTCAGGAAGTCCAGGATCCAGTTGCAGAGGGAGGTCCCAGGGTCCTTAGCTTATTGATGAGCTTTGAGGGTACTATGGTGTTGAACGCTGAACTGTAGTCAATGAATAGCATTCTCACATAGGTGTTCCTTTTGTCCAGGTGGGAAAGGGCAATGTGGAGTGCAATAGGGATTACATCATCTGTGGATCTGTTAGGGTGGTATGCAAATTGGAGTGGGTCTAGGGTTTCTGGGATAGTGGAGTTGATGTGAGCCATGACCAGTCTTTCAAAGCACTTCATGGCTACAGACATGAGTGCTACGGGTCGGTTGTAATGATTCTCCTCTTCGTCTGAGGAAGAGTAGTCAAGATTGGACCAACATGCAGCGTGGTAAGTGTCCATGTTAATATTTTAATATAACAGAACACGCAACAAAAATAACAACGAGAATGTAAGAAACGAAACAGTCCTGTCAGGTGAAACAACACAAAACAGAAAACAACTACCCACAAACACAGGTGGGAACAGGCTACCTAAGTATGGTTCTCAATCAGAGACAACGATTGACAACTGCCTCTGATTGGGAACCATACCAGGCCAAACACAAAGAAGTACAAAACCGAGGACAAAACATAGAATGCCCACCCCAACTCACGCCCTGACCAAACAAAATAGAGACATAAAACAGGAACCTAGGTCAGGACGTGACATCGGTAGTAATTTAGGCAGGTTGCCTTAGTGTTCTTGGGCACAGGGACTATGGTGGTCTGCTTAAAACATGTTTGATTTACAGACTCAGACAGGGAGAGGTTGAAAATGTCAGTGAAGACACTTGCCAGTTGGTCAGTGCATGCTCGCAGTAATCCATCTGGCCCTGCGGGCTTGTGATTATTGAACTGTTTAAAGGTCTTACTCACATTGGTTGCGGAGAGCGTGATCACACAGTCTTCCGGAACAGCTGGTGTTCTCATGCATGTTTCAGTGTTATTTGCCTCGAAGCAAGCACAGAAGTAGTTTAGCTCATCTGGTAGGCTCGTGTCACTGGGCAGCTCTCAGCTGTGATTCCCTTTGTAGTCTGTAATGTAATGGCCGGTGTAGTACAATTCGATCTTAGTCCTGAATTGACGCTTTACCTATTTGATGATTCATCGGAGGGCATAGTGGGATTTATTATAAGCTTCCGGGTTAGAGTCCCGCTCCTTGAAAGTGGCGGTTCTAGCCTTTAGCTCAGTGCGGATGTTGCCTGTAATCCATGGCTTCTGGTTGGGGAATGTACGTTCGGTCACTGTGGGGACAACGGCATTGATACACTAATTGATGAAGCCAGGGACTGATGTGGTGTACTCCTCAATGCCATCTGAAGAATCCCGGAACATATTCCAGTCTGTGCTAGCAAAACAGTCCTGTAGCTTAGCATCTGCATCATCTGACCACTTTTTTATTGACTGAGTCACTGGTGTTTCCTGCTTTAATTTGTGCTTGTAAGCGGGAATCAGGAGGATAGAATTATGGTCAGATTTGCCAAATGGAGGGCGAGGGAGAGCTTTGTATACGTCTCTGTGTGTGGAGTAAAGGTGGTCCAGAGTTTTTTCCCTCTGGTTGCACATTTAACGTGCTGATAGAAATTTGGTAAGCTCATTGAGTGCGGTCTTAGTGCCAGCATCGGTCTGTGGTTGTATGTAGACAGGTAGATAGTGTGGTAGATAGTGTGGTCTACAGCTTATCATGAGATACTCTACCTCAGGCGAGCAGATCCTCGAGACTTTTAGATATTGTGCACCAGCTGTTATTTACAAAAATACATAGTCCGCCACCCCTTGTCTTACCAGACGCCGCTGTTCTATCCTGCCAGTGCAGCGTATAACCAGCCAGGTGTATGTGGATAATGTCGTCGTTCAGCCACGACTCCGTGAAGCATAAGATATTACAGTTTTTAATGTTCTGTTGGTAGTTTAATCTTCCGCACAGGTCATCAATTTTATTTTCCAAAGATTGCTCGTTTGCTAGCAGAATGGAAGGCAGTGGGGGTTTATTCGATCGCCTACGAATTCTCAGAAGGCAGCCTGACCTCCGGCTCCTTTTTCTCCGCCTTCTCTTCACATAAATGACGGGGATCTAGGCCTGTTCCCGGGAAAGCAGTATGTCATTCATGTTGGGCTCGTCAGACTCGTTAAAGGAACAAATGATTCTGCCAGTTCGTGGCGAGTAATCGCTGTTCTGATGTCCAGAAGTTATTTTCAGTCATAAGAGACGGTAGCAGCAACATTATGTACAAAATAAGTTTTAAAAATAAGTTACAAACAACGCAAATAAACAAACAAATGCAATTGGTCAGGAACACGTAAAATGTCAGCCTTCTCTGGCGCCATCTTATTCATGTATTATATGGTGTGTTTTGTTTCAGGTCTGACGCCGGGAGTGAGGTATAATGTGTCTCTGTATGCTGACACTACATGGGGTGTGTCCAACCCCTCATCTGGCCTGGTTTATTCCAGAGAAGATAGTAGGTTTACATGATTAGGAATTTGTGAAGTTATCCCTCATGTAAAATAACACATTGTGTTTTTGTTTGCTACTTTATGGTATTACTTTGCACTGCTATTTCGTTACTATCCCATTATATAAAGTAAACATAATGAGCTGTGGATTGTTCTTATTCTCCAGTGACAGTGTTCCCTGACTCCCTGTCTGTATTTAAGAACCTGTGTCGGTACCGAAGGTGTCAGTGTTGGCCCATGAAACCAGTCGGGTTCTGATCCAATGGGATGAGCTACCAGTGGACCAACAGAGAGGCTTCCTAACACACTACAACATCTACCTCAAGACACTGGACTCTGACACAGATCAGAATCAGAGGGGTGAGAGGATAGGAGTGTGTGTGTGTTGTAGTGTATGCATTATCAATATGCATGTGTGTGCATTTTCGGTATGTCTAAGGTGTTCTGCGCATACTCCAGTATTACAATGGAAAAAACATGTCACCTAAAAATGAATCTCGCCCACCAGCCGGCTCTCTCTCTGTCGCCAGCAATTCGTGCCTGGGGACGGGGTTACCTAGAAATCAACCTAGTGTAATTTCTTTGATTCGCACGCCTCACAAACCCACAGCTGAGAGAGCTGACACAGAGCTGAGACAGGGCTTTCCACCCTTTCACCACACAGAGAAAGACAACACCCCTCTCCTTAGTTCCAGTAATCTGTCTCTCTGAATCACACTGAATTAAACTGTACTGTACATCAGATGTAGAGGGAATAGACTGTGATATTATAAAGTACATCTCAAGAATCTTCAGGAAGTATACTCTGGGAGCCAAATGGACCTCCTCTCAGTCAATGGAAGAGAATGGATGTCTTGTTTGTTTGTATTAGTTAGTCTCAGTTAGCTACAGTGTGCAGTTTCAGGGCTTGGTGCTTCAGAGAATCAGAAGTTATTCTTAAACACCACAGCAGGATGTGGTTGTGTGCACATGCATATCCGACGCTAAAGTCAGACCTGAGTTGTTACCCAACATGCACCACTCCCGTTTGTGGACCCCTATACTGGTGCGGAAAGCAGCTAGAACAACTACTTTTCACCCTGTCCCTGTAGTGTAATGACTTGGTGTGATGAAAGCTGTGTGCAATACTGTAGTTTAACTGTTGTTGTCCTGGCTGTAACAACATGTTGTAGGGAATCTACAGAACCAGTCAAAAGTTTGGACACACCAACTCATTCAACGGGTTTTCTTTATTTTCACTATTTTCTACATTGTAGAATACTAGGGAAGACATCAAAACTATGAAATAACACATTTATGTCATAACCAAAAAAGTGTTAAATCAATCAAAATACATTTTAGATTTTAGATTCTTCAAAGTAGCCATCCTTTGCCTTGATGACAGCTTTGCACACTCTTGGCATTCTCTCAACAAGCTTTACCTGGAATGAGTTCCCACATATGTTGAGCCCTTGTTGGCTACTTTTCCTTCACTCTGCGGTTCAACTCATCCCAAACCACATCAATTGGGTTGAGGTCGGGTGATTGGGGAGGCCAGGCCATCTGATTTAGCACTCCATCACTCATCTTCTTGGTAAAATAGCCCTTACACAGCCTGGAGGTGTGTTGGGTTATTGTTCTGTTGAAAAACAAATGATAGTCCCACAAAGCGCAAACCAGATGGGATGGCGTATTGCTGCAGAATGCTGTGGTAGCCATGCTGGTTGTGTGCCTTGAATTCTAAATAAATCCCAGACAGTGTCACCAGCAAAGCACCCCCACACCATCACACCTCCTCCTCCATGCTTCACGGTGGGAACCACACATGCCGAGATCATCCGTTCACCTAATCTGCTTCTCACAAAGACACGGCGGTTGGAACCAAAAATTTAGACTTTTCTTCTTATTGGTGTCCATTAGAAGTGGTTTCTTTGCAGCAATTTGACCATGAAAGCCTGATTCATGCAGTCTCCTCTGAACAGTTGATGTTGAGATGTGTCTGTTACTTGAACTCTTTATGAATTCTTTATCTGGGCTGCAATTTCTTATCTGGGCTGCAATTTCTGAGGATGGTAACTTATTCTCTGCAGCAGAGGTAACGCTGGTTCTTCCTTTCCTGTGGTGGTCCTCATGAGAGCCAGTTTCATCATAGCTCTTGATGGTTTTTGCGACTATACTTGAAGAAACTTTCAAAGTTCTTGAATTTTAGGTGACTACCTCATGAAGCTGGTTGAGAGAATAGTGTGCAATGCTGTCATCAATGGAAAGGGTGGCTACTTTGGAGAATCTCAAATATATTTTGATTTGTTTAACACTTTCTTGGTTACTACATGATTCCATATGTGTTATTTCATAGTTTTGATGTCTTCAGTATTATTCTACAATGTAGAAAATAGTAAAAATAAATAAAAACCCTGGAATCAGTAGGTGTGTCTCAACTTCTGACTGGTACTGTATGTTAGGGGGTTATCTTGTCTGCTCTTTTGTGGATATACATTACTTATACTGACCTACACTTTGTGATAAATGCATTTGTAAGAACGTTACATTTAAAGTCGGAATCAGCAGTTGAAGCAATAACAAAGTATTCTCCCGCCGTTTTCAGAAAAAAGCTGAGAAATGGGGCTGGAGAAGTTTAACCAAATTCATAGACAGAGCTATGGATGCAAGGACTGACCATCCATGATATCAAAATTATAGTTATTACCATGTTTTCAGGCTATATAGTGTTTATTTCCATTTACTTTGTTTACAAACATTGGAGTAAACCAAGCTTATATTTTGGGTTCTGACAGGGTATGACAGTTGAACTGGGACCATGAGGCATTTGCTGCAGAATGTTATATTCCTGAAGTTATATTCTTCAGGAATCAATGGGTACAATTTTTTTTAAATAAAAAAAATGGATGAAGTATCTGCTGATTTCCCCTTTAATTGAGTTGGTGATTGATTGAGAGGTTGATTGATTGATTAATTGATTGTGTGCATGGTGAAATGCTATATCTCTGGTCCGCCGTCTTTTCTCCAGTGACTGTATCAGGGTCCATTACAGTGTCAGGGCCCAGTCAGAGGTGGCTGGAATGTCCTGAGGGGGCCGTGGCCCTCAGAGTGTCTGCCTCCACGGCTGCAGGGGAAGGACCACAGGGGGAGTGGCTACTCTCACACTCTCCAGTCACTGCAGGTCAGTCACATTCACTACCATGGCCATGTTCCAAACTTACTCACAACAACTCACTCCCTCCCTCAGCTCTGCAGGTCAGAAACATTCACAACTAGCCTTGTACGGACATCCTGATCTCGCAAGCTTGCATTCTTATTTGCTAGAATGTAAGCTTCCAAGATCAGGATTGTCGAAGAGGCTAATTCACAACCATGGCCACGTTCCAAACCAATCACGCCTTCTCTTCACTCTGTTCCAAACACATTATGATTGCCTCTCTGATGTCTTAACCTGTTCTTACAGTGTGCTGTCGTTTACTAACATGTACCCTGTTCTTCTCTAGTTGGGATGGTGGCTGGCATGTCGCTCGTGGCAACCATTGTCATGGTGATAGTGGCGAACCTGATGTGTTGGAGCTGTGTGAGGAAAAGGTACCAAGCTGGTGGCGCTTGCGTTTATAATCCTGTTTCAGCTGTTTATGCTTTAGTTGACGTGGTAACAGACAGTGTATACTTTCTGGTACTTACTTTCCAAAGAAGTACTGTACTCTTTCTGTTTTTAAGCTTACCGTGCTATTGAGGTTGACATTTTTGACTGTGGTGAACAATGTGGTTAACACATCTGTTTGCATGTGATATTTACTGCATGCACTGTAATGCACTGTGTTGCCTAAAGAGCTGAGAAAAACTGGTCACAACAACACTATCACAAAAACAATACAACCCCAATATGACTAAGTGATCAACAGCAAACAAGCAGTAAACAACCCAGCTCATTATGAGACTTCCATTCCCTGCAGGATCAAACAGACATGTTTATCCCTGGGTCCTGTCTGGCTTTCTGAGAACCTCCCCAAGCCTGGAAACAGCAATGCTATCAGACTACTGAAGGTAATCTACTAACATAAAAATGGTATCTTCACCTCCCTGTCTACATTTTCAGAATGCAATATAAATGCATCTATATCGTTCAGAATGCAATATAAATGCATCTATATCGTTCAGAGTGCAATATAAATGCATCTATATCGTTCAGAATGCAATATAAATGCATCTATATCGTTCAGAATGCAATATAAATGCATCTATATCGTTCAGAATGCAATATAAATGCATCTATATCGTTCAGAATGCAATATAAATGCAGTGCAACCTTTGATGTTATTGATCATACATTTTTATTTAAAAAATGCACTTTCTATGGCTTCACATCACCTGACATCACATGGTTGGAGAGTTATTTATCCAACAGAAACCAGAGAGTGTTCTTCAAAGGAAGCTTCTCTAACATCAGATATGTACAGTTCGGTGTCCCTCATGGCAGTTTCCTTGGGCCATTACTCTTTTCTATTTTTACAAATTATTTGCCACTGGTCTTACACAAAGCTAAAATAACTATGTTGTGGAGGATTCCACAATCTACATGCCAGCACCTAAAGCTAGTGAGTTTGCAGGAGTTAGAGTCAGTATCCGAATGGGTGATTAATAATAAACTGGTCTTAAATACACTGCTCAAAAAAATAAATGGAACACTAAAATAACACATCCTAGATCTGAATGAATGAAATATTCTTATTAAATACTTTTTTCTTTACATAGTTGAATGTGCCAACAACAAAATCACACAACTTATCAATGGAAATCAAATTTATCAACCCATGGAGGTCTGGATTTGGAGTCACACGCAAAATTAAAGTGGAAAACCACACTACAGGCTGATCCAACTTTGATGTAATGTCCTTAAAACAAGTCAAAATGAGGCTCAGTAGTGTGTGTGGCCTCCACGTGCCTGTATGACCTCCCTACAACGCCTGGGCATGCTCCTGATGAGGTGGCGGATGGTCTCCTGAGGGATCTCCTCCCAGACCGGGACTAAAGCATCCGCCAACTCCTGGACAGTCTGTGGTGCAATTGGAGTTGGTGGATGGAGTGAGACATGATGTCCCAGATGTGCTCAATTGGATTCAGGTCTGGGGAACAGGCGGGCCAGTCCATAGCATCAATGCCTTCCTCTTGCAGGAACTGCTGACACACTCCAGCCACATGAGGTCTAGCATTGTCTTGCATTAGGAGGAACCCAGGGCCAACCGCACCAGCATATGGTCTCACAAGGGGTCTGAGGATCTCATCTCGGTACCTAATGGCAGTCAGGCTACCTCTGGCGAGCACATGGAGGTCCCCCAAAGAAATGCCACCCCACACCATGACTGACCCACCGCCAAACCGGTCATGCTGGAGGATGTTGCAGGCAGCAGAATGTTCTCCACGGCATCTCCAGACTGTCACGTCTGTCACATGTGCTCAGTGTGAACCTGCTTTCATCTGTGAAGAGCACAGGGCGCCAGTGGCGAATTTCCCAATCTTGGTGTTCTCTGGCAAATGAAAAACGTCCTGCTCGGTGTTGGGCTGTAAGCACAACCCCCACCTGTGGAAGTTGGGCCCTCATACCACCCTCATGGAGTCTGTTTCTGACCGTTTGAGCAGACACATGCACATTTGTGGCCTGCTGGAGGTCATTTTGCAGGGCTCTGGCAGTGCTCCTCCTGCTCCTCCTTGAACAAAGGCGGAGGTAGCGGTCCTATTGCTGGGTTGTTGCCCTCCTACGGCCTCCTCCATGTCTCCTGAAGTACTGGCCTGTCTCCTGGTAGCACCTCCATGCTCTGGACACTACGCTGACAGACACAGGAAACCTTCTTGCCACAGCTCGCATTGATGTGCCATCCTGGATGAGCTGCACTACCTGAGCCACTTGTGTGGGTTGTAGACTCCGTCTCATGCTACCACTAGAGTGAAAGCACCGCCAGCATTCAAAAGTGACCAAACATTAGCCAGGAAGCATAGGAACTGAGAAGTGGTCTGTGGTCCCCACCTGGAGAACCACTCCTTTATTGGGGGTGTCTTGCTAATTGCCTATAATTTCCACCTGTTGTCTATTCCATTTGCACAACAGCATGTGAAATTTATTGTCAATCAGTGTTGCTTCCTAAGTGGACAGTTTGATTTGGAGCTACATTGTGTTGTTTAAGTGTTCCCTTTATTTTTTTGAGCAGTGTACATCTAAAACTTAAAGCATTGTATTTGGTTCAAAACATTCTCTCAGACCTAAACCTCAACTGGAGTTGTACATAAAGGGGGTGACCATTGCGCAAGTTGAGGAAGCTAAACTCCTAGGTATAACATTGGATGGTTAATTATCATGGTCAAGTCATATTGACAAAGTTGTTGTGAAGATGTGGAGGGGAATGTCTGTTAAAAAAATATGTGTTCTGCGTTTTTTGACAAATCAATTGTAGTAGTTGTTCAGGCTCTGGTCTTATCACTGTCTGGTAATATGGTCAAGTGCAGCAAATAAATACCTAGCAAAGCTGTAGCTGGTAAAGCTGCACATGTGCGTCAATCTAATTAACATGATAAACAATTCTCCATCAAAATCTACCAGTTTAAGTTAGCGATATCTGTCTTTTGCATGGGGTACGTCTCAATCCACCACATCCGCCTATGTTGGCCTTCTGCATCTGCGGTGGAAAGTGGCAGAGCTACAGCGCTGTTTGTCAGACCAGGAGACATCCCAAAAACCAGTATCCTCACGGAAATTCAAACGGTTTGGCCAACCTAAGGAAAGATGAGACTCTCACGACGGTGTTGAATGAAAGTATGGAGGTATGCAGGTACAGTACCTTCAGAAAGTTTTCAAGCCCCTTGACTTATTCCACATTTTGTTGTGTTACAGGCCTGAATTCAAAATGGATTAAATATTTTTTTTTCTCATCCATCTATACACAATACCCCATAATGACAAAGTGAAAACATGTCTAAAAATATATATATATATCTCATTTACATAAGTATACACGCCCCTGAGTCAATACTTTGTAGAAGCACCTTTGGGGGTGATTACAGCTTGGAGTCGTCTTGGGTATGTCTGTATCAGCTTTGCACATCTGGATTTAGGGATTTCCCCCATCCCTCCTTGCAGATTTTCTCAAACTATGTTAAGTTAGATGGAGTGGCGGTGAACAGCAATCTTCAAGTCTTTACACAGATTTTCGAATGGGATTCAAGTCTAGGCTTAGGTTGGGCCACTCAAGGACTTTCACATTCTTGTTCTGAAGCCATTTCAGCGTTGCTTGGCTACATGCTTGGGGTCATTGTCCTGTTGGAATGTAAATCTTCACCTCAGTCTAAGGTCGTTTTCACACTTTACCATAGAGGGTGGTGTGCTGGTGGAGTGCTGCAGAGATGGTTGTCCTTCTGGAAGGTTCTCCCATCTCCACAGAAGAATTCTAGAGCTCTGTCAGAATGACCATCGGCCTTTCTCCCCTGATTGCTCAGTTTGGCTGGGCGGTCAGCTCATGAAAGACTCTTGGTGTTTCCAAACTTCTTCCATTTAAGAATGATGGAGGCCACTGTGTTCTAGGGGCTCTTCAATGCTTCAGAAATGTTTTTGAATTGAGGCTTTAACACAAAAAATGTTTAATAAAATGTTTAATAAGTCAAGGGGTATGAATACTTTCTGAAGGCACGCACAGTTTTATAAAGAGCCTTGGAACTCCCTTCTATCTCCAATTACTCAAGTAAACAGCAAAATGACCTTTAAAAACACAGATTAAACAGCAACTCATGGAACTGCGGCAACAGTGAGGGGAAACACCTTTTTATTTGTAGTTTATTGTTTATATAAAAAATGTTGTTGTGTTATTTATTTTACCCTAATCTCATGATATCCAATTAGTAGTTACAGTCTTGTCCCATCACTGCAACTCCCCTACGGACTCGGGAGAGGCAAAGGTCAAGAGCCATGTGTCCTCTGAAGCATGACCTTGCCAAGCCACACTGCTCGCTCATCCCGGAAGTCAGCCACACCAATGTGTTGGAGGAACAACTTTCAGCTGGCAACCGAGTCAGCTTGCAGGCACCCAGCCCACCACAAGGAGTTGTGTGAGCGCGATGAAATCCCAGCCCGCCAAACCCTCCCCTAACCCAGATGAAGCTGGGCCAATTGTGCGCCACCTCCAGGTCAAGGCTGGCTATGACACAGCCTGGGATCGAACCAGGGTCTGTAGTGACGCCTCAAACACTGTGATGCAGTGCGTTAGACCTCTGCCCCACTCGGGAGGCCGTTCTTTTTAAGTTGTATTGTTTGTATCTTTTTGTTGTTGTATTGTTTGTATATCGTTCTATAAAAAAATGTGTGTGACTGTTCTTCTCTGTCAGTGAATCAGTGTTTTGTTACTTGTCATGTTTTGTGTTTCTTGTGGACCCCCAGGAAGAGTAGCTGTGGGGATCGAAATAAACAAATGGAGCCCTGTCATCTAAACCAGGCCTACTAGCTTTCTAAGGCCTTGACTTCTTCACAATAACCTCTGTGTTTGTATTGTCCTCCTATAGCATGAAGAGCCAGTGGTCCCAGCTTCATCCTGGTTGTTCACCGTCAGTGACCCACCACTGTCCCCCATTGAGGAGATCCCTCCTGGGGAGAGGGAGGAACTGTACCCCATCATCCACATCGTGCGGCTCCAGGGTGGGGCTAGGGCCGGGGGAGGAGAGGGGACAGGAGAAAGGACAGCAGTACCTCTGGAGAATATCGGATACAAACCCCAGATTACAATCACAGCTCCACGAGACAAGACGGAGAAGAAGGAATACAGGGGACACATTCCCAGCTGTGAGAGAACAGACAGTTGCCCTGAGGAGTCTGGAGGACTGCTAGGAGGCTGGCTGTGTGATGTAACAGTAGATTTCTCTGGCATTTCTCCAGGACTGGATCTGAGCTCAATGGGGCGGAACACCTCCCCAAGCCTTCCTAAGATAACAAGCCTCTTCTCTGGGGACATGTGGCTGGATGAGAAGGGGTTGGAGGTGGGCCTTGGTTCTCTGGACTCAGCACAGGGACAGAACGTGGCTCTGGAGGACCCAGTCGGCTGTCTGGCTAAGACACTGACCACCGGTTACTTCCCCCAGGCTGCTGACCTCAACACCACTACCTACAACCACTGACAAAGACATCTTTAAAGCATTATCTTCTCCATCCTTCAGTGATGAGAGGAAAGGCATTTTTCTGACCAACTGAACAAGAGTTCCAATGAATGGACTTTTATACCATTCTAGCTAAATTTACAGTCATACTAGTGTTTGAGAATGATGAACGGACTGAAAGGACACATACCTCAATTACATAATATACTATAACAGTGGATTTATAACAATTTCTGCTCGCTGCTATATAAAGATTATGGTTCACTATAAAGAGTCTTTCAGATGATAAATGTGTGCGAACCCATTACACCCCTTTGTTTATCTGATTATGCAGGTTTTACCCACTAGCCAAGCTTCTGGGAGAGCATGATGGTTCTCTTTTGATTTGTTGATAAATGTTTCCCTGTCAATCCCTGTTTGTCTATTGATGTATACTGTACCACACAATGGGTTTCGTGCCCAAAGAAGACAGCTGTTGAGGACATGTCAAGTTTACAACATAGTTATATTCTGCATCTTAGAAGTGAGGGATACAGTATTTGCACGCCGCTGTGTAACATGGTATAATAGTAATGGTATAGTAATGCAGGGTAAACTGACCCTAGATCTGTGCCAGGGCTGTGTTCTCCTCATAGAGCCACCTGCTGTACCAGGCAGTTATAGTGACTTCCTGAAACAGACTTCTCACTTCCTCCCTGAGAGCTCATAAAACTGAGGGTGCATCTCAATAGTTTACGATGCCTCCTCTCACCCCCTTGTCTCCTTGTATCTTCAGCTCCTTTCCTTCATTTGCTCTTGTCAAAAATGTCTGGACTAATGAAATCAAATTTCCCAGGAGGCCGCCGCAATATTGCTTTCATTTGTCCTGTGTTTTAAAATCAGTGCAGATGAAGAACAGGAGAGGTTTAGAGAAGATATTAGACATCCAGTCTTGTGAGTGGAGAACATCTGTAAAAAGTGTTAATCTCCAAATTCAGTGTGAGAGGGGCATCCCCTACAACTGGCAAATATCACTCACCTGGTATGTCACTATGGTTGCATTTAGAGAGGCAGACCAATTCTGATATTTTTTCTCCAAAATGGTCTTTTGACCAATCACATCAGCTCTGAAAAATAACTAATGTGGAAATATGTGATGTGATTGGTAAAAAAAAAAATGGTGTGAAAAAATGATCAGAATTGGGTTGCCTTTGTGCACACAGCCATTTTAGGATTGGGCTCAGATGTGTAGGCTACTTGTCGTGCTCTGTTGAACCCGCAGAGGACATAGCAGAGGAACTGAGATGAGGGTTGGTCTTGTCAAATGTCAACTGACACGCATCTCAACCTAAACAGGCTCGCACGCTTTCAGCCAAACCACTGACACACACTGCACTGGGCTAAGTTGATATTCAGAAATGCAGAGGAAAAATATCAAATGAGTGTAAGTAAAAACATAGGGAGCCCGTTGTGTATAATTAACGAATGCTGTTTGGAAGGGAATTATCAACTGTATGATGTCGGAGCTGGGTGAGTGGTGCTTTCTGTTTGTATACAGCCTATGTTCACATGGTCTGTTTGACTCAATTACTGCAGTTGATTATTGTAGTACAGGATCAACCATTTGAGTTATCAGAATAATCTCAATCAATAATCTGTTATGGTGTCATAGTGAACATTGAGCAATGTTCGACATGCATGGGAAGATGTGTAGTCATTTCCTTTTTCTTTTCTTCAAAAAATAAATAAATATTGTTGTCAAAAAGATGGCGTATTTAATAAATAAGAAATACAGTGACATTCTCGTGGGGATACATTAAATGACTTGTATATTGTGCATGTTTATTTCGGTAGTGATACTGAAAGACCCCATGGACCTTCAGCTATGAGACACAAATGGAATGTAGCTCACCACTGGTAGTGAACAACCCAGAGGTCCAATGGCCTATTCACCCCACGGTTGGTGGTCTATCCTCATTGGCATCACTTTGCTGTGTGCCATAGGGTCTAGCAGAGGTAAGTGGTCTATTCACCAATCATGTAGGCTACCTACGTAATAAGAGTTATGTCAAGAACACTTGATATTCTTCCTTAGTGATACTTCAAAGCATTTGTCCAAGATAGATTCATAACATGTCCAAGACATTCTCCCTGTCCACAGACTGTGTACTCTGCAAGTCTGCGTTTGCCTTGAACTGTTCTCATATGCTGTAGGATTATGCTCGATATTTTAATAAACACCCTCTGAATATGTCTTTAATAGTATGAGTTGATTTCCTCTTGCTGTCTCATTTCTCTGTGTGCCAATAGTCACCAAACCTCAGTACAGACTGTATTGAGCGCAGGCTTTTATTCCAGCCCAGCACAAACACACCTGATTCTACAAATATATAATATATATGGTGTGTTATTGCAGGGCTAGAACAAAAGCCTGCACACCCTGTAGCTTACCAGAACCAGTGCTGGAGACCCTTGTTCTGTTGTGTTTTCTGTTCCGCTTCTATGACTATGCTGCTAAAGCAAGTATTTTTAACTTCCAGTTTACTCCTCTGTCATTCCCCAGTGAGATAGCAAGAGTTTTCTTTGTCGTTTTGTTGTGCCTCCAGCTGATAAGCCATGTACTGCATCATCCAGCATTGGGGACCTGGTCCTTCTGGGCTCCAGCTTCCAGGTGTTCTGTACCTATCAGGCCAGCTGCAGAGCTTCCAAATCAATGCACATCGACAAGAAGAAAACACAGAAAATACAGCCCTACAACTCTACAACTATATTCCTCAATGTGACAAACATAAGTAAAAACACAACGTACACCTGCCTGTGTGAAGGAGAACCTGAGCCTTGTGGACTCGATATTGATACTGGATGTAAGTATGGAACAGTATATACTCTGCAATATAGCACTCCGCAATACCAGAGCACTCTGCAATACAAAACAAGGTGTCAACAGTGACCAGAATAACTATAGGGCTGGGGGTGTGAAACCAAACTGAATGGGACAGATGGAGAAAAACAACTTGTGCCTTTTGACACTCATGAAGGAGAACACCGCTCCCTGAATTAGCCAGTCAGATATGCAGTGTGACATCTTTTCATCAAGTAGTCTTTAAGTACAACATGTGGTGGAGGAGTTGCATTATAAAGTCTGCTCTATACCTCTTGGACCATCTAGTCTGACTACTAACTAGTTCAACCCATGTCAGTGTCAGCACTTCTAACAGTTGTGTCGGAGGTGCAAGTTTAAATGATACACATTTAACTCATGTCAGTGGTCTTTAAAGGAACAATACCATCACATGCTGGTTACTGGTCCAAAGCACAATGAGAAAAACACTTTGTACCAGACCACGTCCATTTGTGTTGTTGATGTATTGTCATGGTTACCTTGCAGACACACCTGACCTGCCAGAAAATGTAACCTGTGTCCAGAAAGGTCCAGTTGGAGAGGTGATGTGTACATGGAGGAGAGGAAGGGAAACTCACCTGACAACCACTTCAGAGCTCTGGTGAGTTTGGAAGAGAAAGAGAAAGGGACAGACAGTACTATGGCATGCGCCATATCATAGCTTTAATAAGGAGCTGAGGAATCGCAGGGTTGGTTGTCTCTCTCACATGTTGGAGCAGAGCAGCCTTGGTGGTCAAGCATACTTCTGCTACCAACAACCCAATATGGTTTCTATGGCAAGACAATGACACGTTTAAGTAAAAACAGACTTGTCACTGTTATGTTTTGCTCAGTATAGTTTTTTCACCATACAGACTCAAATACGGAGAATGAAAGAAAAAGAGAAAAGAAGAAAAGGAAAATGCATGAGATAGAAAAGCCAGTTGGTATGGATGAGGTGTACTGTATAGTAAGTTGTGGATGACTTGAGATAGAAAAGCCAGTTGGTATGGATGAGGTGTACTGTATAGTAAGTTGTGGATGACTTGTATGTGTTTCATGTGTTTCAGGGTGAGAGCTGTGTTTGGTAACAGCACATCAGGATCTGTATCCTACCCTGGTTCTGGTTCCAGGTCTGATCCTGGTCTAGTCTCAGCTAATTTCCCTGTGTCTGGTTCTGCCCAGACTGAATACTCCGTATGGGCCAGCTCCTCCAACAAGCTGGGCTCTGCTGTGTCCACCACCCTCAACTTCACACTCGACCACATTGGTATGGCAGCTGCAAAAAACTAAAAAGAATATAACACTGATTATGCAATTTTGATCATTCTGCACCTATATGAGGAAATATGCACCTACAGTTGAAGTCGGAAGTTTACATACACCTTAGCCAAATACATTTAACCTAAGTTTTTCTCAATTCCTGACATTTAATCCTTGCAAAAAATTCCCTGTCTTAGGTCAGTTAGGATCACCACTTTATTTTAAGAATGTGAAATGTCAGAATAATAGTAGAGAGAATTATTTATTTCAGCTTTTGTTTCTTTCATCACATTCCCAGTGGGTAAGAAGTTTTCATACACTCAATTAGCATTTGGTAGCATTGCCTTTAAATTGCTTAACTTGGGTCAAACATTTCGGGCAGCCTTCCACAAGCTTACCAAAATAAGTTGGGTGAATTTTGGTCCATTCCTACTGACAGAGCTGGTGTAACTGAGTCAGGTTTGTAGGCCTCCTTGCTCGCACACACTTGTTCAGTTCTGCCCACAAATCTTCTATGGGATTGAGGTCAGGGCTTTGTGATCGCCACTCCAATACCTTGACTTTGTTGTCCTTAAGCCATTTTTCCACAACTTTGGAAGTTTGCTTGGGGTCATTGTCCATTTGGAAGACCCATTTGCGACCAAGCTTTAACTTCCTGACTGATGTCTTGAGATGTTGCTTCAATATATCCACATAATTTTTTCTCCTCATGATGCCATCTATTTTGTGAAGTGAACCAGTCCCTCCTGCAGCAAAGCACTCCCACAACATGATGCTGCCACCCCCGTGCTTTATGGTTGGGATGGTGTTCTTCAGCTTGCAAGCCTCCCCCTTTTTCCTCCAAACATAACGATGGTCATCATGGCCAAACAATTCTATTTTTGTTTCATCAAACCAGAGGACATTTCTCCAAAAAATATGATCTTTGTCCCCATGTGCAGTTGCAAACCGTAGTCTGGCTATTTTATGGCGGTTTTGTAGTAGTGTCTTCTTCCTTGCTGAGTGGCCTTTCAGGTTATGTCTATATAGGACTCGTTTTACTGTGGATATAGATACTTTTGTACTTGTTTCCTCCAGTATCTTCACAAGGTCCTTTGCTGTTGTTCTGGGATTGATTTGCACTTTTCGCACCATAGTACGTTCATCTCTATGAGAAAGAACGCATCTCCTTCCTGAGCGGTATGACGGCTGTGTGGTCCCATGGTGTTTATAGTTGCGTACTATTGTTTGTACAGATGAACGTGGTACCTTCAAGCATTGCTCCCAAGGATGAACCAGACCTATGGAGGTCTACAATTGTTGGCTGATTTCTTTTGATTTTCCCATGATGACAAGCAAAGAGGCACTGAGTTTGAAGGTAGGCCTTGAAATACATCTACAGGTACCCCTCCAATTGACTCAAATGATGTCAATTAGCCTATCAGAAGCTTCTAAAGCCATGACAACTTCTGACCCACTGGAATTGCGATACAGTGAATTTTAAGTGAAATAATCTGTCTGTAAACAATTGTTGGAAAAATTACTTGTGTCATGCACAAAGTAGATGTCCTAACCGACTTGATAAAACTACAATTTGTTAACAAGAAATGTGTGGAATGCTTGAAAAACTAGTTTTAATGACTCCAACCTAAGTGTATGTAAACTTCCGACTTCAACTGTATCTATGCATTTAGCAATCATTGCTTTATTTTATTTATTTTTTTGCATCCCATTACACTTAATATACAGAAGACTGAAACCAAACAGAACCGTTCGACATACAAACACTGAAGAATGTTTATTAATTATGAAAAATATGAATAACATTCCACCACGAGGCCACTAGAGGGCGCTTTGGTCATTTGACTACTAGGCTATGTTATCCACCTAACGTTTGTTTTAGAAATGACCAGTGTAGCAGTTATGATGCATTCTAGATAAGTACTAGATGTTCGTCAGGTTTGGGTGAGTAATATCACTGGTGATATATCACTGGTGCTCTCTGCACTCTAACCACAAGCATCCACTACTGTACTCTCTCAGTCTGTACTAACTGTCCTATGTGTATCCCTGTCCATTTTGACTGCTCTCTCTCTCTCTCTCTCTCTCTCTCTCTCTCTCTCTCTCTCTCTCTCTGTCTCTTTCTTTCTCTCTCTCTATAGTGCAGCCCTTGCCCCCTGATGTGTCCCAGGTAGAGTGCTGGTCGCTGGGCTGTAATGTCAGGGTGGAGGAGGCTCAGGGAGCTCAGCTCCTGGAGGTCCAGCAGAGAACCGCCCAGGGACCAGGACCATGGATATTACACCCACACACCGTAAGAACCACTGTCACACAGTCACCCACGCACTGTAAACATCACCTGCCATAAAAGGAACTGACTGGGTATTGACCAGTATACACATACAATCCAATGCTGCTTTGCTAGATGTTGAGTTGCAGAAGCGTTGCAAGACACAACCTCACATGTAAGATTTGTGCTTAAATCACAAGACCTCTCGGCTGAGTCAGAAGCCGAGGCAGATTTGACTGGGGTTTGCAGATCCCCGCCTCCTGCTGTTCTGAGATGCTAGACTGCCAAAGCCAGTCAAGCATCTACATGTCTTCACTTTTTAGTAGTCCTCTCATGCCTTGTCTGCCTTGGCAGCCCCCCACATGCAAGTCTTATGATTGTGTAATGAATGTGTAATAATTGTTTAATAAATGTGTGATACATGTCTTATAAAAGTAAGACTGTGTTCTGACTGCTGTGCCTCACAGGCAGGTTCAGTGTGGAACCAGTCCATTGTGTCTCTGCAGCCCTACACGAAGTATGAGTTCCAGGCCAGGGTCAGACTGAGCCATAGGAGAGGCATCTGGAGTGACTGGAGCCAACCCGCCTCTAACTGGACACAGGAGGAGGGTAAGTGCACTAATACTGCACTGTGTGGGTGATTTGTTGGTCCTGCAGATGGCCTTTATAGACAGGTTGGTTGTTTAGCAACAAAGCTGAATGTGCGCAACTATTGGGCAAAACAGACAGGGTTGGTTTAGATTGTTGACAACATGTGAACTATATTTCGTCTCCAGTGTTTATTGAAAGCATGAATAAAGTTTCACAACATGCACTTGTTGTCTAACAAAATACACTGAACAAAAATATAAATGCAACATGCAACAATTTCAACAATTTTACTGAGTTACAGTTCATAGAAGGAAATCAGTCAATTGAAATACATTTATTAGGACCTAATCTATGGATTTCACGACTGGGCAGGGGCACAGCAATGGGTGGACCTGGGAGGGCATAGGCCCACCTACTTTGGAGCCAGGCCCAGCCAATCAGAATGAGTTTTCCCCCACAAAAGGGCCTTATTACAGAAATAAATACTTCTCAGTTTCATCAGCTGTCCAAGTGGCTGGTCTCAGACAATCCCGCAGGGGAAGAAGCTGGATGTGGACGTCCTGGCATGGTTACACGTGGTCTGCGGTTGTGAGGCCGGTTGGACTTACTGCCAAAATCTCTAAAACGATTTTGGAGGTGGCTTATGGTAGTGAAATTAACATTCAATTATCTGGCAACAGCTCTGGTGGACATTCCTGCAGAAAGTCCAAACTTGAGACATCTGTGGCATTGTGCTGTGTGACAAAACTAAACATTTTGGAGTGGCCTTTTATTGTCCCCAGCACAAGGTGAACCTGTGTAATGCTCATGTTGTTTAATCAGCTTCTTGGTATGCCACACCTGTAAAGTGGATGGATTATCTTGGCAAAGGAGAAATGCTCACTAACAGGGATATAAACAAATTTGTGCAATTTATTTTTGAGCAGTAAGCTTTTTTGTGCATATGGAACATTTCTTGGATCTTTTATTTCAGCTCATGAAACATGGGACAAACATTTTACATGCTGTGTGTATATTTTTGTTCAGTGTACATCGTTACAGTTGCTGGCTAGATACATAGAGAATTTGAGCAATATTAGCATAGACGTGACAAGACATGGTATCCATGGTATCCAGAACAAGATAAAACTAACAAACGAGCCACTTAAGATTCCCCACATGGCAGTTTCTTGTCATTGTTGCTAGCTATACGGTCACCCAGAATCACAACAACACACATCCTTCTGTCCCACTGAAGTGTGCGGATCGTTTTCGTGACATTCTCAGCTAACCCATCTATAGCAGAACCAGGGATGTACAGTTACATACGCCTGGTAACTGGTGTTTTATCATACATCTCTATCAGTAACAGATTCAGTTGACATGTGTCACTTTATTAATGATGCCCTTTGGCATACTGTACTGGTTGGTTGTGACTAAGTTATTGTGCAGTTGTGTGCCACAGAGTATGATTTGTATTACGCTGAGTTGTATCACAGAGATGTTGTCAGATAAGCTTGTCCCTCTCCATACCTACACATACACCTACACTCACATAGAGCATTGTGAAAAGTGTATGTCAGGTTTAATCTTATCCCAGGCCAGCAGATTTCAGGTGTTTCTGGAAACACCTCATAACATCATCATACTGAGAGGAACAACAAAGTCTCCTCATGGTCAATACTAAGCAAGATCATATCGTATAATGATTGGTATCACACATTTAGAATTGACCTGTACTGGATAATTTATCATCTGACAAAATATGGTAACACTTCCTTCATTCAGTGAAATTACTTCATTAATTTACAGTGAAAAACACTGTTCTTCATTTCATGTGTTGTTTTAACAACCAGTACTTATGTAGAAGTAGAAGATGAGAAAAGGATGTCCCTCGGGAGTATTGAGACAGTCTTTGAGAGTGTCTTTGAGAGTGTCTCTGCACCTCTGAGCACTATCAACCACACCATCACCCTGTAGGAGAGATAGTCACAGTGTGGTAGCCTCACTATAACCTCACCTCCCTTCTCTGTCATCACTCATCTGCTCTGTAAGCCACATGGCCCACTGCTGTGCGTATTTGTGTTGGTGTGTGTGTGTGTGTGTGTGTGCGCGCCGCAACCAAAATTCCCCCTCTCTCACTTCCTGATCATCAAGGGAGGAGTTTATTTTTCATTGAAGAAAAAGTAAGATATGGAACGATATGGAAAAACATTGAACAACGACACACATTTTGAAACTTAACAAGATTAGGCATGACAGGTCAACATGTATCATATAGGACGGCGAAACATAAAACTCTGAACTCCCCATTTTGTAATTATGAGGATGAGCAGCTACCTACTAATCTTGATGACATTATTCCGGTGAAATACATGAGTGATACATGAGAGAAATACATGAGACATTGTTTGCTTTTTGGAGGTGGACACCTCGTTTTTGCCATAATTTCTGGGAGATGCCATCACCTCTTTTAGAATACCAAGAATTTGACTTAACCCAGATAAGCACCTCATGCCAGAGAAGCCTTTTAATGGCACATCTTAATTCTAATTGATGATGCTGTGTTTGTCCTGTCTGCTGACTTACAGGATGCAGATCACATCAGTCTGGAGATATATGTCACTTTGGGTGGCAGGGTATTATTTGACGCAAAAACGTAAAAAAAATAATTGTTTCCAGGAAATATTAGTCATGTCTGAGACACATCCTTGTTCTTAGGAAAACACAATGAAGGTTGTCAGATGGTTATCAAAACACAAAATAGGCTGAAGGCTGATGGCTGATGGCTGATGGCTGATGGCTATCACAATGACCTTGTACATACAAGCTATGTACTTAATGGATAGAATAGGACTTTATTGATTGGGAGAACACGGGGTCAGCCACAGCTAACTGTTACAATGAATAAACAGTTTGTATCCTGCGCTCTTTTACAGCACCTGCCAAGGCTCTGGATGTGTGGTACACAACCTCCAACTCTCCCAACAACTCCATCACTTTGTACTGGAAGGTGAGCATTCAAAGAGATGTCTTAATATTGTCAGACTCTCTCTCTCTCCCACATGGGAAAAAATACTTTAGTATGCTGTAGTATTCACGGTGGTGTTTTTGTGGACATGACTGTTCTGTAGTATTTAGGATGGGACATGGATACCGGTACTCCAATGCTCCAATGCAGTTTTCAAAGCACTACTGATCCAATACAATGTACCGATGCTCATTACAAAGTATCATTATCGCTTGATCAATGACGCCCGAAGCTTCGTTTGATCACATGGTTTCGCAAACCGTGGTTTGCAAAATGAGAGATCCCACAGATTACGTGACGGTGCTTTCTTCGATTCCAAGTTGCTTTCAAACCCCAACCTCTACTGTGTCACCTGAATGGTAAATAAGCAGGTAGAGTCGGGGACCATAAAACAATGAATGGGGTCGAGTCCTGGTGAAGGCTCATTATTTAGAAAATTGTTTTTATACGACACCACACTCTACACATTATTGTTCAAACAATTTGTTTGATTTAGTATGGTATAAGCGTATGCCTTAAGCATCCTAAATAATGCGATCATTTCAGTTTTTGACAGCAACTTGTAATGGTAAATTATGGCTAGTAGGCTATTAACACCCGCAATGAAAATCTGTGTCAATGAGATTTTATGAATATTGTGGGAAAAACTTCCATATGGACACCCTCGTTGCTTTATATTGCTAATCAACAAATGTCACTAATGTGCATCGTGTTAAAAGTTCTATGTAATGAATTGGTGAAAGCCCCAAATGCTTCAGAAAGCCTTGGTTTCCCATCACTAGTATTTACTGTTGTGTTTTTTGTTGTTGTACATATACACTGAGTGTACAAAACATTATGAACACTCGCTCTTTCCATGACATAGACTGACCGGGTGAATCCATGTGAAAGCTATGATCCCTTATTGATGCCACCTGTTAGATCCACTTCAATCAGTGTAGCTGAAGGGGAGGAGACTGGTTAATTAAGGATTTTTAAGGCTTGAGACAATTGAGACATGGATTGTGTATGTGTGCTATTCAGAATGTTGAATGGGCGAGAAGACAAAAGATTTAAGTGCTTTTCAACAAAGTAGTGTCAGGTGCACCGGTTTGTGTTGAGAACTGCAACCCTGCTGAGTTTTTCACGCTCAACAGTTTCCCATGTGTATCAAGAATAGTCCATCGCCAAAAGGACATCCAGCCAACTTGACACAATTTTGGGAAGCATTGGAGTCAACATGGGCCAGCATCCCTGTGGAACGCTTTTGACACCTTGTAGAGTCCATATCCCGACGAATTGAGGCTGTTTCTGAGGGCAAAAGGCGGGGGGATGCAACTCAATATTAGGAAGGTGTTCTTAATGTTTTGTACACTCAGTGTATATGTTGTTTGTCATAAAATATGGTGTCTCTAGTTCTACCTGAGTAATTAGGAAAAAAAGTGTTACTTTCTTCCTGTTTCTGTCCTAAACTGTAGCCTTTTTTCATGTGGGTGTGTAAAATTTTCTTAGCCGCATTAGGTAAAGGGCAAACTCAGACCACTTCTGAGAGGTGACATTCTCCCCCCCCCTAACCTCACCCCATAGGTGTGAGAGGCTCCCTCCCCAATGATGTGTGAGACTGAAACCTGGGCCAGACACGTGACAGTTTCAGTTTACAAGAAACAGAAAAGACGAGCAGTTTAAAAGAAATGATAGATCCCTTACACACCTCTCATCTCCCAGCAGAGATGCTGCAGGGATAGCATGCCTTCTTAGCTGCTCCTGGGCAATACAATAAAGTTGAATTAAATGTTAAGCTAACACAAGGGTAGGGGCATGTTGATATAGAAACAGTCAGACTCTAGGGGAGAATCTCAATTGCATACTCGTTCTCGAAACCCATTGAATGAGAAAGCCAGAGGTCTCACTCCTTTGACCTTCTCCTCCAATGGATTTTGAGAAGGAGTAAGGAGACACGAGGAGTATGCAATTGAGATTCTCCCTTGCTTTAGGATTCTATGCTGGGAAACAGAAGTGGGATGAAAACACTGATAGCCAATCCTATCACTGCATCATTTGTGATTGTTGCCCATGGAGTGGGCCTGTGTTTTATATGTGGTTCTGAATCTGATTGCAGAGGCTGAGTCACACAGAGGCCAGAGGGGAGATCAGGGGTTACAAGGTGATAGTTCACGACACCCTGGCAGGGAAATCTGAGCGCAACACCTCCATTAATCATATTTCAGGCCTGCCCTGCTCTCGCTGTGATGTCACTGTCTACGCCCTGAACTCCAGAGGTTCCTCACCCCCTGCCCGTGTCACCATTCCCCTCAGAGCAGGTAAGGCATCTCCATTTCCTCCCCGTTTTCCCCCCTTTTCCTCCATCTTCCTATTCAAGATTCAGACTCTTCAGAAAAGTGAAAACTATAAATGCAAGAATTTGTTCCACTTCTTGGCTTCTTTAAGTTAAAAGACAATTAACATTTAAAAACCACATATACATAAATGTAACATCCAATTGACCGTAGTTGACAGGGAAGGGTGACTGCTCTACTGACAGTGTCATACACTCCTCTCCCTTCACAGCCCAGCCCCCTCAGAATGTGATGTGTAGAAATCACAGTAACCACAGCGTCACCATCTCCTGGCGGAGGCCTGTAACTGCAGGAGCAGCCAGTGGGACAGGGGATGGGGCAGTAAGTGGCTACCTGCTGGAATGGTTCCCTGTTGGCAGACAGGTGGAGAAGCTCGGGTGGAAGAGACTGGGTCCTAATGAAACCCATACTGTCATTAGTGGTACGTGTAGCGGATGGATGGCCAGCTTAGCATTGCATTAGATCTTATTGGAGCCCTGAGTGATGACACAGCCAGTTGATCCCTCCTCTTGATCTCATTCCCTCTCTCTCTCGATCTCCCCCCTCCCACTGTCTCTCTTGTGTGTAGATAACATTAAGCCGTTTGAGTGCTATGAGGGAGCAGTTTATGCTCTGTATGAGCAAGCAGTGGGCAGGGCCCAGTTTGAAGACTTCTACACCTTGGAATTAGGTAAGGAAACAGGAGATCACCATTTTTCCGAAGGTTTCACATCAATGGAACAGTGCCCGAGTTCGATTCCTATTTGTGGTGTGACTGTGTCCTGTAGTACCTTCCGCGGGTCCGTCTGTCCATCAGCCGGTGGTGGAGGGGGACAAAGTGACCGTTTCCTGGTCAGAGGTCCCTCAGGAACACAGGCGGGGCTGTGTCATCAACTACACCATCTATGTGAAAAACTCAGAGGGAAAAGACGTTGGAAACTACGGTATGGAGAAGAACTATCAAACACAAAGTGCATTGTGTGTGTGTGTGTGTGTGTGTGTGTGTGTGTATACTGTGTTCATGACCTGTGGTTTTGTTCTAGTCTGCAGAGCATCAGAGAGGTCCTTCACCATCAGGGACCTTCCCCCTGAGTACTACCGTCTATGGATGACCGCATCGACTGCCTCAGGACAGGGCCCCAGAGCCGGACACTCCTTCATCATCAAACCTCAAAGTGAGTATAACGAGAGAAAGAGTGAAAATAATCTGTTTCTCAGAATAATCTAGCTGAAGCACTCTCAGTACTATCATTCCAGTTATGTGAAGTGTTACAATAAATACAGAATGCTTATGTTTATTATACTATATAATGTTTACACTGTGTGCTTATTACAGTGCCTTGCGAAAGTATTCGGCCCCCTTGAACTTTGCGACCTTTTGCCACATTTCAGGCTTCAAACATAAAGATATAAAACTGTATTTTTTTGTGAAGAATCAACAACAAGTGGGACACAATCATGAAGTGGAACGACATTTATTGGATATTTCAAACTTTTTTAACAAATCAAAAACTGAAAAATTGGGCGTGCAAAATTATTCAGCCCCCTTAAGTTAATACTTTGTAGCGCCACCTTTTGCTGCGATTACAGCTGTAAGTCGCTTGGGGTATGTCTCTATCAGTTTTGCACATCGAGAGACTGAAATTTTTTCCCATTCCTCCTTGCAAAACAGCTTGAGCTCAGTGAGGTTGGATGGAGAGCATTTGTAAACAGCAGTTTTCAGTTCTTTCCACAGATTCTCGATTGGATTCAGGTCTGGACTTTGACTTGGCCATTCTAACACCTGGATATGGTTATTTTTGAACCATTCCATTGTATATTTTGCTTTATGTTTTGGATCATTGTCTTGTTGGAAGACAAATCTCCGTCCCAGTCTCAGGTCTTTTGCAGACTCCATCAGGTTTTCTTCCAGAATGGTCCTGTATTTGGCTCCATCCATCTTCCCATCAATTTTAACCATCGTCCCTGTCCCTGCTGAAGAAAAGCAGGCCCAAACCATGATGCTGCCACCACCATGTTTGACAGTGGGGATGGTGTGTTCAGCTGTGTTGCTTTTACGCCAAACATAACGTTTTGCATTGTTGCCAAAAAGTTCAATTTTGGTTTCATCTGACCAGAGCACCTTCTTCCACATGTTTGGTGTGTCTCCCAGGTGGCTTGTGGCAAGCTTTAAACAACACTTTTTATGGATATCTTTAAGAAATGGCTTTCTTCTTGCCACTCTTCCATAAAGGCTAGATTTGTGCAATATACGACTGATTGTTGTCCTATGGACAGAGTCTCCCACCTCAGCTGTAGATCTCTGCAGTTCATCCAGAGTGATCATGGGCCTCTTGGCTGCATCTCTGATCAGTCTTCTCCTTGTATGAGCTGAAAGTTTAGAGGGACGGCCAGGTCTTGGTAGATTTGCAGTGGTCTGATACTCCTTCCATTTCAATATTATCGCTTGCACAGTGCTCCTTGGGATGTTTAAAGCTTGGGAAATCTTTTTGTATCCAAATCCGGCTTTAAACTTCTTCACAACAGTATCTCGGACCTGTCTGGTGTGTTCCTTGTTCTTCATGATACTCTCTGCGCTTTTAACGGACCTCTGAGACTATCACAGGGCAGGTGCATTTATACGGAGACTTGATTACACACAGGTGGATTGTATTTATCATCATTAGTCATTTAGGTCAACATTGGATCATTCAGAGATCCTCACTGAACTTCTGGAGAGAGTTTGCTGCACTGAAAGTAAAGGGGCTGAATAATTTTGCACGCCCAATTTTTCAGTTTTTGATTTGTTAAAAAAGTTTGAAATATCCAATAAATGTCGTTCCACTGCATGATTGTGTCCCACTTGTTGTTGATTCTTCACAAAAAAATACAGTTTTATATCTTTATGTTTGAAGCCTGAAATGTGGCAAAAGGTCGCAAAGTTCAAGGGGGCCGAATACTTTCGCAAGGCACTGTATGTACCACTGTAGGTTTGCTTTCAGACAGCTGGATTTATACCATGGTCCTGGTAGGGATCACCTCCTTCCTGGTGTTCTTTGTCCTGCTGTGCCTGTACCAGGTCTCCTCGCTAAGACGACGGTAATACATTAGGAACAGGAACAGCCTCTAGTCCTAATGGGGAGTCACTAGACAGCAATACTCGAAGGAAATGGAAATATTGATTGACCGTGTTATTAACTGTGTGCTCTGTTCCTGACTCACTGTGGTTATTTTCCATGTTCTCTCCTCCTCAGAGTCTCAACACTCGTCCACTGCCTCATGCCAGATATCGTCCCTGATCCTGCCAACAGCAAATGGGCAAAGGAGTGTGCCAAAGAGAAGGTACGTTCACGCAGACGCCCGAGTGCACACATGCAAGCACGCACGCACACACACACAAACAAACACAGTCTGAATACTTCATTTGGATCCACAGTGATACATTCGTCTGACCCCTTCCTGTCTTCCCCCAGGGTGAGTTGACCCTACACCTCTACCTCAGTGAGTCTAGTGTCAGTGAAGAGGAGGAGCCAGACACTGTGGAGGTCCAGGAGCTGCCTGAGGGCAGTTGGAGCTCATGGAACCCAGCACAGCGCACTGACATCTCCGGAACTCCAGAGGGTGCTATTCACCCCTCCTTACACCTCCTCTTCATGCCCCAGCAGATCCCTGCGACAGACCCGTCAACAACAGCCTACTTCCAGAGCTCCTACCTCAAGAGCTTCTCCCAGGAGTCAGGCTCCTCAGGCCAGACACAGGATTCCCAGGGAACAGATATGACTGTAGACTACATCTCAACACACATCCTAGAGGGCAGAGAGGAGAAGGAAGAGGAAGGTCTGGATGTGATGGGATTCTTCTCCTGTCCTCAGAACCCCCTGAGTCCGTTCATGAACCCTTTGGTGTCTTTCGGAGGGAAGCTGACTCTGGATGCGGTCAGGATCGACTGCAGTGAGTTCTTAGACTGATGGGTTAGACTGATAGCCATATAAAATAACCCAAGGAGCAGGTTGTGTGAAGACCCTGTGTAATCTCAGTGTATCATGACTTTGATTCTCACTAACCAACAATCATTATAAACAGTTATATTGCATTACAGTACAATAGTACACTATCTATCAGAGATGGGAGACTACAGACCTCGGGGTCCATAGTGGTGTAACACTTTTTCACCATAGCAAACACTAATTGCATTCTAAACTGAAGATGACAATGAGTTGATTTTTGGGGTCAGGTGTTAGCTGGGGCAAAAGTGTGACATCAATCCGGCCCCCGAGGACTGGAGTTGCCCATCCTAGATCTATGTCTTGGATAACACAAAAGATCAATACAATACAACTCACCTGTCACATTTCCCCCAGTTTACAGGGACTGTAAGCAATGAGCTTTTCTGAAATAAACCATGGGAGTTATGTAAAGTGCACTATGAGTTCATATCTGGAAGTGTATTTATTATTTTCACAAAGAGATAGTACTGGAATATGCAGGGTCAGCCTTAGCATAGAGTCCTGGATCCTTGCAGAGAGTACAGGTGCTCTATAGTGTAAATGTAATATTGGGGATTCTTAAACCCTAGTGAAAGTTTAATACATTTAATATAGGGGATTATTGTGATGAGAAAAAAGGAGACTGGAGATGCTAGTGAGGTTAGACTTGTATTTGTTATTTGGGGTCTTTGAATCAGTTACATTTCGTTATCAACAAATCGGCCTGCATCTCAAATCGACAGTTAATCAGAGCAGCAAGAAGCAAAAAACACAACCAACCTGGGGTGAGCAAACAGGCATGTATTCTGAGAAGAATAACAGATAGATATTAGGATACAGATTACAGATGGATCAATGTATTTAGCTTTCAAACATAATTTACAATATTGTTTAACAGTGGTTTGTTATACACAAAAAAATATGTGAACCCTTTAGAATTAGCTGGATTTCTGCATAAAGTCATAGCAATAGACAAACACAGTCTGCTTAAACTAATAACACACAAACAATTATAATTTGGATGTTTTTATTGAACACACCGTGTAAACGTTCACAGTGCAGGTTGGAAAAATGATGTGAACCCTTGGATTTAATAACAGGTTGACCCTCCTTTGGCAGCAATAACTTCAACCAAACGTTTTCTGTAGTTGCAGATCAGACATGCACAACAGTGAAGAGGGATTTTTGACCATTCCTCTTTACAAAACTGTTTCAGTTTTACAATATTCTTGGGATGTCTGGAGTGAACCGCTCTCTTGAGGTCATGCCACAGCATCTCAATCGGGTTGAGGTCAGGACTGACTGGGCCACTCCAGAAGGCATATTTTTTTCTGTTCAAGCCAATCTGTTGTTGATTTACTTTTGTATTTTGGGTAGTTGTCCTGTTGCATCACCGAACTTCTGTTGAGCTTCAATTTGCCGACAGACTCATTCTACTGCAAAATGTCTTGATAAACTTGGGAATACATTTTTCCGTCGATGATAGCAAGCTGTCTAGGCCCTGAGACAGCATAGCAGTCCCAAACCATGATGCTCCCTCCACCATACTTTACAGTTGGGATGAGGTTTTGATGTTGGTGTGCTGTGCCTTTTTATCTCCACACATAGTGTTGTGTGTTCGTTCCTTCCAAACAACACAACTTTAGTTTAATCCGTCCACAGAATATTTTGCCAGTAGCGCTGTGGAATATCCAGGTGCTCTTTTGAAAACATCAGACGTGCAGAAATATTTTTTTTGGACAGCAGTGGCTTCTTCCATGGTGTCCTCCCATGAACACCATTCTTGTTTAGTGTTTTATGTATTTTAGACTCGTCAACAGAGATGTTAGCGTCTTCCAGAGATTTCTGTAAGTCTTTAGCTGACACTAGGATTCTTCTTAACCTCATTGAGCATTCTGCGCTGTGTACTTGCAGTCATCTTTGCAGGACGGCCGCTCTTATGGAGAGTAGCAATAGTGCTGAAATTTCTCAATTTATAGACAATTTGTCTTACTATGGACTGACTTTTAGAGATACTTTTGCAACCCTTTCCAGCTTCTGACATCTTTTGTTCGAGGCATGGTTCACATCAGACAATGCTTCTTGTGAATAGCAAACTCAAATTTTGTGAGTGTTTTTTATGGGGCAGGTCAGCTCAAATGAATATCTCCAATCTCGTCTCATTGACTCGACTCCAGGTTAGCTGACTCCTGACTCCAATTCGTTTTTGGAGAAGTCATTAGCCTAGGGGTTCACATACTTTTTCCAACCTACACTGTGAATTTTTAAATTATGTATTCAATATGGACGAGACAAATACAAAAATGTGTGTGTTCTTAGAGTAAGCACACTGTGTTTGTCTATTGTTGTGACTTTTTTATTTTTATGTTAAATTTGATGTTACATTTATGCAGAAATCCAGGTATTTCCAAAGGGTTCACCTACTTTTTCTTGCCACTATATATAAAATGGATGTATTCGTTAGCAACACACACAAGCATTCGCACCATCAAATTAAAATCAATTGTATCTTCAGTTCAAGATCTTTTGAAGACCTCATTATCCAATAATAATCTGCAGTAGCGAGTTTAGCGAGAGAATATAGCCTAATAATGAAATACACCAGAGTTAGGGAAGGTATATGGCTCTTTAGTTGATGTGAAAGTGGTTTAGGTGCATTGAAGTAAAAATCACTTAATTTATGAGTACATTTATACAGAGAAAAGAGTAGAATCAGAGATGAGAATATAATGAGAACCGCCAGAAACGCCAGAACCACCAGAAACACTATATTATTGTTTCATATTTACAATGTGTTACAATCCGAGTGCCGAGTTCACTATGTACATTTACTGATGTGTGTGTGTATATATATATACAGTGGGGCAAAAAAGTATTTAGTCAGCCACCAATTGTGCAAGTTCTCCCACTTAAAAAGATGAGAGAGGCCTGTCATTTCTCATCATAGGTACACTTCAACTATGACAGACAAAATGAGAAAAATAAATCCAGAAAATCACATTGTAGGATTTTTTATGAATTTATTTGCAAATTATGGTGGAAAATAAGTATTTGGTCACCTACAAACAAGCAAGATTTCTGGCTCTCACAGACCCGTAACTTCTTCTTTAAGAGGCACCTCTGTCCTCCACTTGTTACCTGTATTAATGGCACCTGTTCGAACTTGTTATCAGTATAAAAGACACCTGTCCACAACCTCAAACAGTCACACTCCAAACTCCACTATGGCCAAGACCAAAGAGCTGTCAAAGGACACCAGAAACAAAATTGTAGACCTGCACGAGGCTGGGAAGACTGAATCTGCAGTAGGTAAGCAGCTTGGTTTGAAGAAATCAACTGTGGGAGCAATTATTAGGAAATGGAAGACATACAAGACCACTGATAATCTCCCTCGATCTGGGGCTCCACGCAAGATCTCACCAAGTGGGGTCAAAATGATCACAAGAACGGTGAGCAAAAATCCCAGAACCACACGGGGGGACCTAGTGAATGACCTGCAGAGAGCTAGGACCAAAGTAACAAAGCCTACCATCAGCAAGGGCATTGAAGATGAAACGTGACTGGGTCTTTCAGCATGACAATGATCCCAAAAACACCGCCCGGGCAACGAAGGAGTGGCTTCGTAAGAAGCATTTCAAGGTCCTGGAGTGACCTAGCCAGTCTCCAGATGTCAACCCCATAGAAAATCTTTGGAGGGAGTTGAAAGTCTGTGTTGCCCAGCAACAGCCCCAAAACATCACTGCTCTAGAGGAGATCTGCATCCAGGAATGGGCCAAAATACCAGCAACAGTGTGTGAAAACCTTGTGAAGACTTACAGAAAACGTTTGACCTCTGTCATTGCCAACAAAGGGTATATAACAAATACTGAGATAAACTTTTGTTATTGACCAAATACTTATTTTCCACCATAATTTGCAAATAAATTCATAAAAAATCCTACAATGTGATTTTCTGGATTGTTTTTCTCATTTTGTCATAGGCCTCTCTCATCTTTTTAAGTGGGAGAACTTGCACAATTGGTGGCTGACTAAATACTTTTTTGCCCCACTGTATATATGTGTGTGTGTGTGTGTGTGTGTGTGTGTGTGTGTGTGTGTGTGTGTGTGTGTGTGTGTGTGTGTGTGTGTGTGTGATACCTGTTAGATATTGGGGGCTTCCTCTGATTGCTGTATAAGTGAGTTAGTTAGCATAATCGAGATGTAATGGGCGCATTAGCCCCTGCTAATACAGTGTTACAGATTCATGCTATCAACAGCCATCAATATAATCAAGCCGGAGGGGATGGCTGCTGTTTTATGGGCTACTGACCAATTGTGCTATTTTGTGGGGGGGTTTCTATTTTTTTTGTAACTTATTTTGCACATAATGTTTCTGCTACCATCTCTTACGACCGAAAAGAGCTTCTGGACATCAGAACAGCCATTACTCACCTCGAACGGGACGAAGATCTTTTCTTTAATGAGTCTGAAGTGAAGGATTTACTGCTTATGGTAGATAAATTACAATATTATGTTATAATACTGTTTATGCATTGAATAGCTATGATGAATCATCTATTTCATTGAATCATCTATTTCTGTGGGACTGAGTTGGGCTTGAGCTGATAATTTACCTACAACTGGCATTCCATAGATAAGATGTGGTGGGTGTAACCGAGATAGAGAGAGCCTGGAGGAGTAGAACAAAACACCTTATTGTTCCTAATCATCCTGTAATTTGGATTTAAACAACACCAAGTGCAGATAACCACCAAATGAACCCAAAGTGGCTTGTGATGCCCCCCAATCTGCATGGGAGGGGTGGAACCAGCCATGACTAAGCATTCTTAGTGTGAGCTATATAAGAACCAGGATTCCTCTGTAAAGGTTAAGCTCTCGGAAACGCACTCAAGAGTGTGGGGTCGACAGTTTCATTATTGCTATAATTAATCGATATGAAATAAAGATGATTATTTGAATAATTGTCCAAGTCTCTCTCAGTATACATTAATTTCCAAGACATGCTGCTCCCGGACCAGGCCCACATCCCCGTCATTCGCATGAAGAGGAAACGGAGATACAGAGACCGCAGATCCGAGTGCCTTGTGAGAATTTGTTTGCAAGTGCGTAACCCGCCTCTACCATCCTTCCTATTGGCCAACTTGCAATCACTGGAGAATGAACTGGATGAGCTCCAATCAAGACTATCCTACCATCGGGACATTAAAAACTGTAATGTCTTATGTTTCACTGAGTCGTGGCTGAATGACGACATGGATCTGGATTTTCTGTGCATCGGCAAGACAGAACAGCTACTTCCGGTAAGATGAGGGGTGGTGGTCTGTGTATATTTGTCAATAACAACTGGTACGCAATCTCTAATATAGAGAACCTCATGATAAGCTGTAGACCACACTATCTACCAATCAAGTATTTTCATAGCTGTCCATTTACCACCACAAACCGATACTGGCAATAAGACATCACTCAACCATCACTCAACTCTATAAGGCCATTAGCAAATAAGACAATGCTCATTCAGAAGCGGCTGGGACTTTAATGTAGGGAAACTTAAATCCATTTTACCTAATTTCTACCAGCGGGAAAAACAACTCTAGACCACCTTAATCTACACACAGAGATGCTTACAAAGCTCTCCCTTGCCCTCCATTTGGCAAATCTGACAATAATTATATTCTGGTAAGCAGCAACATGTGAAGATGTGTTTTCTTGGTGCTTGTGTCCAGGGCGAACAATTTACTATTAATACTTCACCAACACCTCCCCTACCACGTTCATTTTGTAACATTTAATTAGGAATCAAACCCAACTCAGTAATTGGGCAATTTTTCCTGACATTTTTGACCTTTTCATCATAAAATGTCAGAATTACAGCCACGAGTCACAAACTTACTTCCAAGGATGAGGACCTAGAGGGAACGGTCACATTTTCGGCGTGAGAGAGGGACTCGAGACCGTAGGCGGATTGCAGCCTATCCTGTTCATAGCTAAACTGCTACTGGAAATTCTAGGCCTCGAATACGTCCCCACCCTTGACCGTGCTCATAGAAGCTTACAGTCCGCACCAAAGAATGGGGAGCCGCTCTGACCCATCATAGTCAAATTCCACTACTTTCAGGAGAAGGATATTCTCCTTAAGGCATCACGAGCGGCTCCCATCACACACAACGGCCAGAAGATTCTACTTTACCTGGACTACATGGCGGCAGTCATGAAGAAGAGGTCAGCCTTCAACGTGGTGAGGGGGCTCCTACATCGCTGTCTGGACACCAAGTTTGGCATTCTCTACCCAGTAGTGCTGAAGATCACTACTCCCAGAAGACATTCATGGACCCAACCAGGGCCAAAAAATACATTGTAGCACACCTACATCCACAGGAGGGCAGGTGACATACAACTAACAAGCCATTGTAGGCCCATGCCCCTGACACTACACTAGCCATGCTAACGCGACCAAGGACCAACTAGTGAACTCATGTACCTCCTTTTTTTATATAGTTTTTTATTATCCTTCAAATATGCAAATTGAGGTGGTTCCCTCCTGAATCCTTTCCCTTTGTGTCAACTTGATTATGTTCGGCCTGGATAGAGCTGAGGTTCGGTTTAACATGGTAGTATTTTGCTCTAGTCTAGGAGAGGTATTTTGTTGTTTTTAGCTGTTTTTTCTTTTCTTTATATTTTATACACTGACCTTTCAGCACGCTGGCCATGTGATTGTACTAACATTAATTTCTAATAGCTATGACAATGCCTAATTCATATACTCTAGGCCCCACTTGCTTTATCAGCTGGAACTTAAAAGGAATTAACCATGTGGTCAGTATGCTCATCTTAAGTCTTTAAGTCCAGACATAGTTTTTCTCCAAGAGACCCATCTCTTGTCCAGCGACCATGATAAACTAAAGAAGCTTACAGTCCGCACCAAAGGGGTCGACCAAACATTTCACTCCAACTTTGGTGCTAAAGGCCAGAGGGGCAGCCATCCTTATCAGAAAAGGCCCTGTTTGTCTCCTCCAAAGTCATTTCATATACTAATGGCAGATATATTATAGTGATGGGGAACTTGTTTAGCACACAGGTTGTTTTGGCTAACCTCTATGGTTCTGGCTAACCTCTATGGTTCTGGCTAACCTCTATGATGCTACATTTTTCTCTGACCTCATTGCAACACTTCCGAACCTTAACTGTCATCACTTGATACTGGGCGGAAATTTAAATTGTGTATTACATCCAAGTCTAGACAGATCCCAAAAAGCCCAACAGTGTCATTTCAAAATCAGGTGCAGTAATCAACTCATTTCTGGAATCCTATAATTTTCCTGATCCATGGAGGAGGAGCAATCCCATTGCTAAACAGTACTCCTTTTTGTATCCAGTCCCACCACTCATACACTAGGGTTGACTTTTCCCTGCTGGACGATATAATTATTCCTTTTGTAACTAATAACCAATATCACAGCATCTTTATCTCAGACCATAGCCCTGTCCAGCTAGATATCCGCTTTCTTTTTTACAGATCAACTGCACCACTAATGTGTCTCATTCTACTGTGTTAGAGTCGTTAAAAGCATTTCTAAGGGGCCAAATTATTTCATACACAGCATATGACAACAAACATTGCACTAAATGCTTTTCGGAGCCATCTCAACTCATTCTAGACATGGACAACAGATATGCCTCTTTACCGACTCCTAAACTCTACAAAGAGAGACTGCTACACCAATCGTAATTTGTTCATCTTTCCACTAAACAAATGGAGCAGCTTCTGTTTAAGTCGAGGCAGACATTTTATGAACACGGAGAGAAAGCTGGCAAATTGTTATCTCACCAGCTTTGACAATCCGCTGCTAGCAGCACCATACCTGAAATCTGTGTCGCAACTGATTTAATTTCTACTATTCACAAAGAAATCAGCAATCAATTTAAGCAATTCTACTCTGCTCTTTACTCATCAGAGGCTCTTCCTGACATCATATGCATGGATTCCTAGACAATCTGGACATCCCCTGTCTCATTTCAGATGAACAAACTAACATGAATAACTCAATACGTGATGATGAAGCTACTCGGGCAATTCAGTCCATGCAGAGCGGTAAAGCTCCCGTGCCTGATGGCTTCCCTATTGATTTTTTTAAAGCATTCTTCTCTAAACTATCCCCTATCCTTAGCGCAATGTACAATGAAGTCCTTTCCAGTCAGAAACTGCCCCAGACACGTACCCAGGTGACTATTTTGGTTGTGCTTAAAAAGAACAAGAATCCTTAGGCCTAGACTGTGGCTCATCCCGCCCTATAAGCGTTTTGGTTGTGCTTAAAAAGAACAAGAATCCTTAGGCCTGGACTGTGGCTCATCCCGCCCTATAAGCGTTTTGTGCGGCGATTATACAATTCTCACTAAGGCCCTTTAGAGACAGTTATGCCAAACTGGATTAAGGGAACACTAAGGCCCTTTAGAGACAGTTATGCCAAACTGGATTAAGGGAACACTAAGGCCCTTTAGAGACAGTTATGCCAAACTGGATTAAGGGAACACTAAGGCCCTTTAGAGACAGTTATGCCAAACTGGATTAAGGGAACACTAAGGCCCTTTAGAGACAGTTATGCCAAACTGGATTAAGGGAACACTAAGGGGCGAAATAACTCACAAGGTGTCTTTATGTGCAGACGATCTTCTTTTAAACATCTCTAACTCTGTGGAGACTATTCCCTATCTCTTGGACATGCTACAAGGTTTTGGGACATTCTCTGGTACAAGTTAAATCTAACAAAAAGTGTGCTCCTCCCCATTAATCAGTTAGCAGAAGGTATTGGATATCATTTAAGGCTTTGTTTAAACATAACTTCAAAACATTCCTGGAGTGCACTAAGCAGAATTTCATAAGGTGGTCGTCTCTTCCCATTTAATTAGCAGGTCACATTCATCCTGTTAAGATGACTGTACTACCTAGGTTTTTGTACTTATTCCAAATGATTCCTAGTTTTCGGGCAAAAACGAAGTTCAAACAACTGGACAGCTACATTTCCAACTTAATTTGGAATAAATCAAATCCACGAATGAGAAAGGTATATCTAGAGAGACCTAAGCCGGCAGATGGGCTGGGCCTTCCCATTTTTTACACTACTACTGGTCAGCAAATATATCTAAATGTGTTTATTGGGTTTCTACATTTTGAAGACGTGTGCGAGCAAGGAGGCCTACAAACCTGACTCAGTTACACCAACTCTGTCAGGAGGAATGGGCCAAAATTCACCCAACTTATTGTGGGAAGCTTGTGGAAGGCTACCCGAAACGTTTGACCCAAGTTAAACAATTTAAAGGCAATGCTACCAAATACTAATTAAATGTATGTAAACTTCTGACCCACTGGGAATGTGATGAAAGAAATAAAAGCTTAAATAAATCACTCTACTATTATTCTGACATTTCACATTCTTAAAATAAAGTGGTGATCCTAACTGACCTAAGACAGGGAATGTTTACTAGGATTAAATGTCAGGAATTGTGAAAAACTGAGTTTAAATGTATTTAGCTAAGGTGTATGTAAACGTCCTACTTCAACTGTATGTGACTCATTGTTAGTAGTAGTTGTGACTGTATTGCCATGGCACAGGCGGAAGTGGAGGAAATGTTTGCCCCCTAGTCCCCGGCAAGATGGCCATCTTTAAAGGGGGCTGGGCGATTATTATGATGGGAGGTCCAATAGCTCCTCCTCATCCCCTGTTTCCTGTCTTTCTAGATTTTTACTGTCCCACCCTAAATCCCCATTTAGATTTTACCTCCGAATGAGTGACCTTTTTTCCCCCATTTGAAGACTGCAACCCTTGGACAATTCTGATATGGCAGGTGTAACAGTGAGTTAGCAAGATATCTCTCTGATACTTGTATTTGTCTGTCTGTTTGATAGAGTCAGAAAGAGATTTGGCAGGGTTTTCATTGTGTACCAGAGTAATTCAACTTGAGATAGAATGAACTCCCTCTCCGTCTATGTCATACTGGGTGAGCTCCTATACATTTCATTTCCTCATTGACTAATTAGAATTGTCTTAATTGTTCATATACATTTCCAGTGGTGTAAAGTACTTAAATAAAAATACTTTTGGGGTATCTGTACTTTACTATTAATTTTTTTGACAACTTTTACTTTTACTTCACTACATTTCTAAAGAAAATAATGTACTTTTTACTCCATACTTTTCCCTGACACCCAAAAGTATTTTGAATGCTTTGCAGGACTGGAAAATGGTCAAAATCATGCACTTATCAAGAGAACACGTGGTCCCCAATCCCTACTGCTTCTGATCTGGCAAACTCACTAAACACAAATGCATCATTTGTAAATGATGTCTGAGTGATGGAGTCTGCCCCTGGCTATATGTAAATGTCTTAAACAAGAAAATGGTGTCGTCTACTTTGCTTAATATAGGGAATTTGAAATGATTGATGCTTTTACTTTTGATACTTAAGTATATTTAGAACCAAATACTTCTGGATTATTACTCAAGTCGTATTTTACTGGGTGACTTTTACTTTTACTTGAGTAACTTTCTATTAAGGTATCTATACTTTTACTCAAGTATCACAATTAGATACTTTTTCCACCACTGCACATTTCAATGGTCAATTATTGTCATTGATAATGTGCATGATGATATAACCCGGGCTGAATTTTGATTAACTGCAGGGCACTCTGCATAGGCTACATTTTTTTAATATGTTTAGTGTAGCCTATTAGTTGAATGTGAGAATGGGGTAAAATGTCACTCTTAAGAGAACATGTTTAGGTGGGTTTATTTGAGTGCTATCTACTCTTGTATTTTTCTTGACATAAGCTCCATGACCATGATTGTAGGTTGTGTGGAGTCTTGTTGTGAAGGCAAGGATCAGAAATGGCAGGAAAGGACATGCGTGTACATTCCTCCTACCCCCATGGGGATGATATCCATCTACAGACTCATTAGAGACTGTTTCCCATTCCTCTGCCCACTGAGTGTATATACAGTAATGTTGTTACTGCTCTATTTCCTACTCCTGAATAGTAAACAGAGTTAACTTCTGATCACATTGATCAATGATCCTTTTTTTCTTCATCAGGTCTAACAACATTGATGATCCAGACTACAGACTCTAAAGGTAAAACACACACACATACTCATATACACATACTAATATACAGACACTCATATACACATACAGAAATGTCCAGAAATAATGAGCTTCCCTCTTTCTCTAGGGTCTCCCAATATCAGAGTGGTTCTGTCTGTTTGGCCCCCAGGATCAACCATCTACTTAAGGGAATCTGTGGCCCTGAGATGCAGTGTGGAAGCAGGTGCTAACTATTCTTGGACCTATCACTGGTTCAGACACACATCTCACAAACTTGTGACCCCAAACGCTAGACACATGATCAGTGGTGACGGTTACTCCATCACTGGGGTTGCCAAGGCTGACGGTGGTAGCTACTGGTGCCAGGCTGAGCGGAATGGCTCAACCACACCCTTACTCAGTGACCCCGCCCACTTGACTGTGTCAGGTGAGACAACCTTCAGTCTAATCACTGTTCACTGATTGGTTGTCACCCCCACTTATTGTACTCATCTCTCTCGCAGAGCTGACCCCACCCTCTTTGGCAGTGATCCCCAACAGCCTACAGCACTTCCAAGGGGAGCGCTTCTCTCTCCAGTGCCCTGCTGTGTCTGAGAGCAACTCCACAGAGAGTAACTCCACAGACTGGACATTGTGGCAGCTCACTGACTTTGGAGTTAGGTCTGGGTGTCAGACACTAGAGGGCACTGTCAGGAAAGAGGTTCCTGGAGCATGCAGCCTCTCCTCTCTATACAGTGGGTTGTACTGGTGTGAGAGCAGCAAATTGCGCAGCAACACGGTCAAGATCACAGTGAGCTGTGAGCCATATCTGTATCACTGATGTCTGATACATTAGCAGCATTGTGATCATGTGGTTGGGGGGAAATAATGCAATGTGCCTGTAGAAACCGAGATTATGCATAAGAAAGCAAGTAAGATGCACTATATGTAATGGTCTATGTATCTGTATCTGTAGTGTCTTCTCTTGTGTCTCACAGATGGTTCCATGATCATTGTTGGCCCTGCTCACCCTGTCACAGAGGGAGATCAGGTGACTCTGCATTGCCGGTACTGGCTCCACAAACCTAACCTGACCACCTTCTACAAAGACGGAGTAGAGGTTGTTCTGAACGTCACAGAGATGACCATTGACAATGTGAACGGTGCAGACGAGGGCTTCTACAAGTGTGCTGAACCTGAGGAGAAGTTGGAGAGCCCAGATAGTTGGCTGTCTGTGAGAAGTAAGACCAAACGGTTGGGCACAACTGCGGCCCAAATATTTTACTGCCTCCCAATACTGCTTGAAATACAGATTAACTTCATTTGACGTTGCGTTGCTTTTAATGCCTTTATTTTAGGGAACTCCACCTCAGAAGAAAGAAAGACATTGTCCTCTGAAGGTACAGTGTCTACACATAAAACCCTTCAATCACATCAACCCCCCTCCTCCAACACACACACGCACGCGCACACTCGACTTATATGGTTTCATGTTTATCCCCATTCAGGTACCTGGATATGGGTGTTGCTGTTCTGTTGCTTTGTGGTTATCCTGTTGCTTATTCCTGTTGTTATGTTACTGGTTCATCACTACAGGTTAGTAGTTATTACCTTCAACAAATATCTCTGTTTACTAATCACATTCAATGGACATAAAAAATAGAAACACTCTGTAGTAAGCAGGAAACTCTGTATGTGTCACTAACCCGTCTGTTATTGGGTTCAAGGTTGCGTATGTGGTGCACCCGCAGCTGTTTCTCCTCCAAAGAAGGGCCACCCCCAGGAGAGGCACCCCAGACCACGCAGGATGTGACTGAGGTACAGTGGGATCTGGGCTGGATGGAGATGGCCAACCTGTTGGACAAGCAGCAGTACCCTGCCACTGCCAGCTAAACTCTACCACTCAAACTAGAGACTAGTGTGCTTAACACTGTACAGAACATACCAGAGGAGGCTGGTGGGAGAAGCTATAGGAGAATAGGCTCATTGTAATGGCATAAGTGAAATAAATGGAACGGAGTCACACGTGGTTTCCATATGTTTGATGTGTTTGATACTGTTCCATTTATTCCATTCCAGCCATTACAATGAGCCTGTCCTCCTATAGCTCCTCCCACAAGCCTCCTCTGGTACAAACATATTAATTATCCTTTGTATCTGTTTCTCACTGTTTCTGTTTCTAACAAGAGTTTTTATTTTATCTGGTCAAATTAAGAAATAAAGAGGATGTACAGTATGAGCTAAAAAACTATTGTGTACAAGTACAATATTTCCATATGCATCATTAAAGTCACTCCATCTTCATGTTACACCTGTTGGTGAACTACTAATGAGTATCAGAAATGCCGTTTCTGTACAGTAAATCCCTTCCATTTACTGTAAGGTACCTCTCTACTTATGAATAGGCTTTCATTTGGCTGCTTGAGATTTTGAAAATAGAAACAGGTGTGAAGTAGTAATCTTACTGCATAATTTAAAAAATATATATTTAATGTGAAATTTGAGGCTTACTGGGAGAAAATTCATTTTCACCGATATCTGCACAGCTTTAGTGTAACAGTATAACTTTAGACCGTCCCCTCGTCCATACCCGGGCGTGAACCAGGGACCCTCTGCACACATCAACAACAGTCACCCACGAAGCATCGTTACCCATCGCTCCACAAAAGCCGCGGCGCTTGCAGGGCAAGGGGAACCACTACTTCAAGGTCTCAGAACAAGTGACGTCACCATTTGAAACGCTATTTAGCGCGCACCACCGCTACCTAGCTAGCCGTTTCACATCCGTTACACTAGGACACCACGGTCACTACTGTTAAAACAGAAGAGTGATTGCAACAGCTGGTGAGTTTTACAATACTTTCAAATGTATTTTACTCACATGATTGTCCTATTTTTTAATTGGTATTTAATTTCCAAAAGCATTGACTTGAGAGTTAAATCTCTCAAATAGTAAATATAAGAATTTACACAACCACAGTTTTGCTTGTTTAAAGGTGCTGCAACCCTTTTTTTCATTTTACGCCTAAAATGACATACCCAAATCTAACTGCCTGTAGCTCAGGCTTGTAGCTTAAGCAAGGGTATGCACATTATTGATACCATTTGAAAGGAAACACTTTGAAGTTTGTGGAAATGTGAAATTAATGTAGGAGAATATAACACATTAGATCTGGTAAAAGATCATCCAAAAAAAAAAAACAGTGGATTTTAGTAACCTGCAATTTAAATTTTGGCTACTAGATGGCAGCAGTGTATGTGCAACGTTTTAGACTGATCCAATTAACCATTGTATATCTGTTCAAAATGTTGTATCAAGACCACCCAAATGTGCCTAATTGGTTTAGTAATACATTTTCAAGTTAATAATTGTACACTCTCTTCAAACAATAGCATGGTATTATTTCACTGTAATAGCTACTGTAAATTGGACAGTGCAGTTAGATGAACAAGAATTTAAGCTTTCTGCCCATATCAGATATGTCTGTGTCCTGGGAAATGTTTTTGTTACTTACAACCTCATGCTAATCGCATTAGCCTACGTTAGTTCAACCATCCCGCAGGGGGGACAACAATCCCGTAGAGGTTTTTAAACAAATGTGGTTTCTACTGACAATTGAGATGTACAAATTTTGGCATATGGGGACGACAAGCAGATAAGAGACAATCCTTACTTAATTTAAATTAAGACATTAATAAGCAAGCTACGACGGACATAGTCAATATAACTATTTGTTCAGCACTTTTGAAATGTACAGCGACAGAATTCAGAACATGGGCTGTTCTTACAGTGTACTCCTTGTACAAGTTAGAACTTTAGGATCAAATCAAATCAAATCAAATGTATTTATATAGCCCTTCGTACATCAGTTGATATCTCAAAGTGCTGTACAGAAACCCAGCCTAAAACCCCAAACAGCAAGCAATGCAGGTGTAGAAGCACGGTGGCTAGGAAAAACTCCCTAGAAAGGCCAAAACCTAGGAAGAAACCTAGAGAGGAACCAGGCTATGTGGGGTGGCCAGTCCTCTTCTGGCTGTGCCGGGTGGAGATTATAACAGAACATGGCCAAGATGTTCAAATGTTCATAAATGACCAGCATGATCAAATAATAATAATCACAGGCAGAACAGTTGAAACTGGAGCAGCAGCACGGCCAGGTGGACTGGGGACAGCAAGGAGTCATCATGTCAGGTAGTCCTGAGGCATGGTCCTAGGGCTCAGGTCCTCCTTGAGAGAGAGAGAAAGAAAGAGAGAAAGAGAGAATTAGAGAGAGCATACTTAAATTCACACAGGACACCGGATAGGACAGGAGAAGTACTCCAGATATAACAAACTGACCATAGCCCCCCCGACACATAAACTACTGCAGCATAAATACTGGAGGCTGAGACAGGAGGGGTCAGGAGACACTTTGGCCCCATCCGATGACACCCCCGGACAGGGCCAAACAGGAAGGATATAACCCCACCCACTTTGCCAAAGCACAGCCCCCACACCACTAGAGGGATATCTTCAACCACCAACTTACCACCCTGAGACAAGGCCGAGTATAGCCCATAAAGATCTCCGCCACGGCACAACCCAAGGGGGGGCGCCAACCCAGACAGGAAGATCACATCAGTGACTCAACCCACTCAAGTGACGCACCCCTCCTAGGGACAGCATGGAAGAGCCCTAGTAAGCCAGTGACTCAGCCCCTGTAATAGGGTTAGAGGCAGAGAATCCCAGTGGAAAGAGGGGAACCGGCCAGGAAGAGACAGAAAGGGTGGTTCGTTGCTCCAGAGCCTTTCCGTTCACCTTCACACTCCTGGGCCAGACTACACTCAATCATATGACCCACCGAAGAGATGAGTCTTCAGTAAAGACTTAAAGGTTGAGGCCGAGTTTGCGTCTATCACATGGATAGGCAGACCATTCCATAAAAATTGAGCTCTATAGGAGAAAGCCCTGCCTCCAGCTGTTTGCTTACAAATTCTAGGGACAATTAGGAGGCCTGCGTCTTGTGACCGTAGCGTACGTGTAGGTATGTACGGCAGGACCAAATCAGAGAGATAGGTAGGAGCAAGCCCATGTATGCTTTGTAGGTTAGCAGTAAAACTTTGAAATCAGCCCTTGCCTTGACAGGAAGCCAGTGTAGGGAGGCTAGCACTGGAGTAACATGATCACATTTTTTGGTTCTAGTCAGGATTCTAGCAGCCGTATTTAGCATTAACTGAAGTTTATTTTGTGCTTTATCCGGGTAGCCGAAAAGTAGAGCATTGCAGTAGTCTAAACTAGAAGTGACAAAAGCATGGATTAATTTTTCTGCATCATTTTTGGACAGAAAGTTTCTGATTTTTGCAATGTTACGTAGATGGAAATAAGCTGTCCTTGAAACAGTCTTGATATGTTCTTCAAAAGAGAGATCAGGGTCCAGAGTAACGCTGAGGTCCTTCACAGTTTTATTTGAGACGACTGTACAACCATTAAGATTAATTGTCAGATTCAACAGAAGATCTCTTTGTTTCTTGGGACCTAGAACAAGCACCTCTGTTTTGTCGGAGTTTAAAAGTAGAAAGTTTGCAGCCATCCACTTCCTTATGTCTGAAACACATGCTTCTAGCGAGGGCAATTTTGGGGCTTCACCATGTTTCATTGAAATGTACAGTTGTGTGTCAATCACATAGCAGTGAAAGTTAACATTTTGTTTTCGAATGACATCCCCAAGAGGTAAAATATATAGTGAAAACAATAGTGGTCCTAAAACGGAACCTGGAGGAACACCGACATTTACAGTTGATTTGTCAGAGGACAAACCATCCACAGAGACAAACTGATATCTTTCCGACAGATAAGATCTAAACCAGGCCAGAACTTGTCCGTGTAAACCAATTTGGGTTTCCAATCTTTCCAAAAGAATGTGGTGATCGATGGTATCAAAAGCAGCACTAAGGTCTAGGAGCACGAGGACAGATGCAGAGCCTCGGTCTGATGCTATTAAAAGGTCATTTACCACCTTCACAAGTGCAGTCTCAGTGCTATGATGGGGTCTAAAACCAGACTGAAGCATTTCGTATACATTGTTTGTCTTCAGGAAGACAGTGAGTTGCTGCGCAACAGCCTTTTCAACAATTTTTGAGAGGAATGGAAGATTCAATATAGGCCGATAGTTTTTTATATTTTCTGGGTCAAGGTTTGGCTTTTTCAAGAGAGGCTTTATTACTGCCACTTTTAGTGAGTTTGGTACACATTTGATACATAAATGGGGCATATAAACAGACAATGAAAGCTCTTACAATATTCAATGATTACATTTCTCTAAAACAGGTTATAGGCTATTTGTGCACCACCAAGTTAGAACACTAAGAGGTGAAAATAGACCACATTGAACGCCGTTTGGGTCTTTATGTGTCAAAAAAGAAACACGTCATATAACACTATATGACGCGTTAAATAACACAATTATATTATAGAATGTTGTGTTTGCTGAATTTGTACGTGCAAGCCAAGCACCACAAATACTATCAGTAGCATTGTCAAAGCTGTACAAAAAAGTAGCCAAACAAGCACACACCCGGCCATGAACATGTGTTTACAATACTGTGTTTGTGAAAATAGACCGAATTATTAGGGTGAGGCACAGTTTACTACACAATATACACTTAGTATTACTTTCTTCGCTACAGTATACATTTCTCCCTTGCATATTACATAATTTTTGCAGCAGCATACTTTTGAAGGTGGCGTAGAGGTCCTTTGTGGGCAAATTTTGTCAACAAACTTTGTCATCAAAGTCTGGCATTCCCTGGATTTATGATGGGTACTTTAGGAATAAAACAGCCACTTCATTGAATAGCAGGTTAACGTTAGTGGTTTCTTGCTATGCTTGCAGTTAGCCACTGATTCCTTCCAAACAATTCATTGTTGTGTAATCTTTATGTACAAATGCCAAGCACCGACACGTTTTATCTATAGTTTCTCTTCATTATTTTTCTTCATTTGACAAGGATTAGAAAGGATTTGCCAGTAGATTGTCGACAATTGATGATGACTGCTATCTAAGACTTTGAGTCATTCTATCTGAGTTATTATATTTGATGTCATTCTGTCTGTGGCAAGAGCAGGTATTCTCAATGTTTTGTATTCTCATACTATACTTGGCATGTAGGTTTCTCACTTATGGGTGGCACAGTATCCCTGCAGGCCAACTCCTGACCGATATCCTCGCACAGGCTGCTACGATAGTGGTCGATAAGGGCCCTGTCATTCCATCCCGCTCCTGCGGCCAGGGTCCGAAATTCCAGGGTGAACTCCTGGGCACTCCTCGTCCCCTGCCTCAGGTGGAAAAGACGTTCACCCGCCGCTGTACCCTCGGGCGAGTGGTCGAAGACTGGCCGGAAGTGGCGGGTGAACTCCATGTAGTCATCCAACGCCGCATCTCCTTCTTCCCACACGGCGTTAGCCCACTCCAGAGCTCTCCCTGAGAGGCACGAGACGAGGGCGGACACCCTCTCCCTTCCCGAGGGAGCCGGGTAAACGGTACCCAGGTATAGGTCCAGCTGTAGTAGGAAACCCTGGCACCATGCCACCGTCCCATCATACTCCCCGGGAAGGGCGAGACACATCCAACTGGAACCGGGTACAGGAGGGACGAGTAGTGGTAACCCCTGTTGTGCTGGTGGAGGCGCTGGAGGGACTCCCTGTCTCTCCCAGCGGTCCATGGTCTGGACAACGCGGTCCATCGCGATGCCGAGATGTTGTAGCATCGCGGCGTGTTCTCTGACGCGCTCCTTGACTTCTATAACCAGGGTACATGCTCCTGCTGACTGGTGTGGAATTCTGTAAGGGGTGCGTAACTGAAGGCAGTGAAGTCAGACGCAGGAGAGCAGAACTAGGTAATAGCCGGAGCAGTTTAATTTCAAAACCAACGGCATCAAGAAATAACCAACATGGGTACAAAACCCGACGCGCACCAGTAAACATGTGCACAAGCACTTACAACAAACAATTCCACACAAAGACATGGGGGAACATAGGGTTAAATACACAACACTTAATGAGGGAAATGAGAACCAGGTGTGTAGGAAAACAAGACAAAACAAATGGAAAATGAAAAGTGGATCGACGATGGCTAGAAGACCGGTGACGCCGACTGCCGAGCGTCGCCCGAACAAGGAGAGGAACCGACTTCGGTGGAAGTCGGGACAGCAGGTTACCTTAGTGTTCTTGAGCAAGGGACTATGGTGGTCTGCTTGAAAAATGTTGGTATTACAGACTCAGACAGGGAGAGGTTGAAAATGTCAGTGAATACACTTGCCAGTTGGTCAGCGCATGCTTGGAGTACACATCCTGGTAATCCGTCTGGCTCTGTGGCCTTGTGAATGTTGAATGTTGAATGGTGAATGACCTGTTTAAAGGTCTTACTCACATCGGCTGCGGAGAGTGTGATCACACAGTCGTCCGGAACAGCTGATGCTCTCATGCATGTTTCAGTATTACTTGCCTCGAAGCGAGCATAGAAGCTATTTAGCTCATCTGGTAGGCTCGTTATTTAGCTCGTCTGCTTCTCCTTCATTTTGGATAAAAAATGTTTTTCAAAACTGTTAAACTATTGTCTTTCTCTCTGTTTGAGTCGACTACTAAACACATTTTATGCACTGCAATGCTAGCTAGCTGTAGCTTATGCTTTCAGTACTAGATTCATTCTCTGATCCATTGATTGGGTGGATAACGTCAACGGGCATGACTTTAAAAATGGCAGAGTAATACTTTTTTTTCACATTCATGAGCAGTCCAAATAACTGTTTTAGCAGTTTTAGTGTTAAAGACTTTCGTTTTGTGCTGCTTAGTGTTCACTGTGTTTGTTTTTCATTCCTTTCTCATCCCTGTATTGAAGCCTACTGTAGGTTTAATCATTCTTAGCATGCCTCTTATTGATTAGAGCTCTTCATATCTCTGAAATGTGTCACTGGAAGGCTGGGTTGAGAAAGAAACCAAGGAACTTTTACAGACACATAGAGAATGACTTTATCTCTACATCTCTGCTATTGTAACACAGTACCATGCAGGGATCTTTGCTGAACCTGTCTTAGAGATAGCCCATGCTCAATGTGAGATGATGTTATGCAACGTATGACGTTATACACATGCATCCAAACACACTCTTCGGTGTACCTTAACATGGTGCCAGATCTGTGAGTTTTCTTGGACTATCGGTGACATCAGTAATAAACACAACCTGACTGTGCACTGGACTGAGAAACACACTCACAGAGACTGTGCTCCGTACACAGAGATAATATGCTCGTATGTACTGTCTGTGTTAGGAACGTGCTCATGTGTATTGTCTGTGTGAAGATGTCTGAGATGGGCGTGTGTGCGACTGAGACTTCGAAACTTGCTCTGTACTGCCCTCTAGCCTCACCTCACATAATTGTCTCAATCTTTCCCAGGTCTGTCTGAAAGTAGGTGTAGGGATTGTGCCACTGACTAGGAGCTCTTCGGGAACAGTCCACACTTTAGAAGGTTCTGTGGTATATCAGACATTCTGTTTACTGATTGGAAAAACACCTCAGCATCTTTTCTGTCTGTGATATGAGTGAGCTGTCGATGGAAAAGACCTCTGTGTTGTAGTCTGAACTACAGTCCTGCAACCAACTGCTGGAGCCTCAGAGCAAATGTAAGTACACACTTTGAGTGTAGTGTGTATGTTTGGTTTTGTTATCGATCTATGACTATTGGAAACTTGTATAGTAGTAAGAAGTTTTGACAAGCTGAATGCAACGAGCTGTCTGTTTACTACTAGCACACAGCTCGGACACCCATGCATACCAAACAAAACATAACACCAGAGGTCTTTTCACAATCCCCAAGTCTAGAACAGACCATTGGAGGCTCACAGTACTAAATAGAGCCATGGCTACATAGAACTCTATTCCTCATCAGGTAACTGATACAAGCAGTAGAATCAGATAAAAAAACATAAAAATACAACTTGAAGAGATGTACTGTGAAGAGACACACACACACAGGTACAGACACACATACACACATAAACACTTGAACACGCACTCTACACACACGTACATTGTAATATTGTTGTATGGTGGTATTCTACATTTTGTATTGTAGATACAGTTGAAGTCGGGAGTTTACATACACTTAGGTTGTAGTCATTAAAACTCGTTTTTCAACCACTCCACAAATTTCTTGTTAACAAATTACAGTTTTGGCAAGTTGGTTAGGACATCTACTTTTTGCATGACATAAGTAATTTTTCCAACAATTGTTTACAGACAGATTATTTCCCTTATAATTCACTGTATTACAATTCCAGTGGGTCAGAAGTGTACATACACTAAGTTGACTGTGCCTTTAAACAGCTTGAAAATGATGTCATGGCTTTAGAAGCTTCTGATAGGCTAATTGACATCATTTGAGTCAATTGGAGGTGTACATGTGGATGTATTTCAAGGCCTACCTTCAAACTCAGTGCCTTTTTGATTGACATCATGGGGAAATCAAAAGATACCAGCCAAGACTTCAGAACAAAAAATTGTAGACCTCCATAGGTCTGGTTCATCCTTGGGAGCAATTTCCAAATGCCTGAAGGTACCACGTTTGTCTGTACAAACAATAGTACACAAATATTAACACCAAGTATAAACACCACGCAGCCGTCATACCGCTCAGGAAGGAGACGCGTTCTGTCTCCTAGAGATGAACGTACTTTGGTGCGAAAAGTGCAAATCAATCCCAGAACAACAGCAAAGGTAATTGTGACGATGCTGGAGGAAACAGGCACAAAAGTATATATTTCCAAAGTAAAACAAGTCCTATATCGACATAACCTGAAAGGACGCTCAGCAAGGAAGAAGCCACTGCTGCAAAACCTCCATAAAATAGCCAGATGACGGTTTGCAACTGCACATGGGGACAAAAATCATATTTCTTTGGAGAAATGTCCTCAGGTCTGATGAAACAAAAATAGAACTGTTTGGCCATAATGACCATTGTTATGTTAGGAGGAAAAAGGGGGAGGCTTGCAAGCCGAAGAACACCATCCCAACCATGAAGCACGGGGGTGGCAGCATCATGTTGTAGGGGTGCTTTGCTGCAGGAGGGACTGGTACACTTCACAAAATAGATGGCATCACGAGGAGAGAAAATTATGTGCATATATTGAAGTAACATCTCAAGACATCAGTCAGGAAGTTAAAGATTGGTTGCAAATGGGTCTTCCAAATGGACTATGACCCCAAGCATACTTCCAAAGTTGTGGCAAAATGGCTTAAGTACAACAAAGTCAAGGTATTGGAGTGGCCATCACAAAGCCCCGACCTCAATCCCATAGAAAATTTGTGGGCAGAACTGAAAAAGCGTGTGCGAGCAAGGTGGCCTACAAACCTGACTCGGTTACACCAGCTCTGTCAGGAGGAATAGGCCAAAATTCACCCAACTTATTGTGGGGAGCTTGTGGAAGGCTACCCGAAACATTTGACCCAAGTTAAACAATTTAAAGGCAATGCTACAAAATACTAATTGAGTGTATGTAAACTTCTGACCCACTGGGAATTCTAAAATAAATCATTCTCTCTACTATTATTCTGACATTTCACATTCTTAAAATAATAATATTTACTAGGATTAAATGTCAGGAATAGTGAAAAACTGAGTTTAAGTGTATTTGGCTAAGGTGTATGTAAACTTCCGACTGTTTGTAGTGGTGTAATAATATTATATGATGTATTATTTCATCTTTTGTTTTATGTGTGACATAAGTGCCTTAATGTGTTTGGACCCCAGGAAGATTAGGACTGTACCATCTCCCCAAGTTGGAAGAAGTGTCCTAGAAGACCAACAGTCTCCTTGCCTTTCTCTTTTGATCAGTTTTATTGTGGTAATACATTGCAATCTTTTTAATACTGTTAGAGTTGTTGTCATTTTCTTTTAACTTAATATGCATCCATATCTAAACTCTCTGACATTCAACCCCTGACTTACTGCCTGAAGCTGACCGGCGTTGATGTTAGTGGCAACCCTGTCACTCAGATTGCCAACATCCAATCTGAGTTGTCCAAGCTACTGCCCTAAGTCAATGACCTCCTGATCTGATTGGGCAAACGGCAGGGCACATTCTAAGTTTCCCTTAGACACAGATCTAGGATAAGCTTATCCTACCCCCAAATCCTTATTCATAACTATTCTAAATGGAAAACTGACATTAGATCAGTGTCTAGGGGCAACGCCCCTATTCCCGACATACTACCATCAGCAGAATATGTTTGTGTGTGTCTATGTTTGTGGGCATGCATGGATGTGAGAAGCAGAGGGGTGGTTTTTGAAGTGTTTTGTGTCTCTTTTCCACCATTTATTCCACTTGTGTGGGGACATGGATTCACAGTGACCCCCACTATTGTGTAAGTTAACAATTTGGGTAAATATACATACAGTGCCTTGCGAAAGTATTCGGCCCCCTTGAACTTTGCGACCTTTTGCCTCATTTCAGGCTTCAAACATAAAGATATAAAACTGTATTTTTTTGTGAAGAATCAACGACAAGTGGGACACAATCATGAAGTGGAACGACATTTATTGGATATTTCAAACTTTTTTAACAAATCAAAAACTGAAAAATTGGGCGTGCAAAATTATTCAGCCCCCTTAAGTTAATACTTTGTAGCACCACCTTTTTCTGCGATTACAGCTGTAAGTCGCTTGGGGTATGTCTCTATCAGTTTTGCACATCGAGAGACTGAAATTTTTTCCCATTCCTCCTTGCAAAACAGCTCGAGCTCAGTGAGGTTGGATGGAGAGGATTTGTGAACAGCAGTTTTCAGTTCTTTCCACAGATTCTCGATTGGATTCAGGTCTGGACTTTGACTTGGCCATTCTAACACCTGGATATGTTTATTTTTGAACCATTCCATTGTAGATTTTGCTTTATGTTTTGGATCATTGTCTTGTTGGAAGACAAATCTCCGTCCCAGTCTCAGGTCTTTTGCAGACTCCATCAGGTTTTCTTCCAGAATGGTCCTGTATTTGGCTCCATCCATCTTCCCATCAATTTTAACCATCTTCCCTGTCCCTGCTGAAGAAAAGCAGGCTCAAACCATGATGCTGCCACCACCATGTTTGACAGTGGGGATGGTGTGTTCAGGGTGATGAGCTGTGTTGCTTTTACGCCAAACATAACGTTTTGCATTATTGCCAAAAAGTTCAATTTTGGTTTCATCTGACCAGAGCACCTTCTTCCACATGTTTTGTGTGTCTCCCAGGTGGCTTGTGGCAAACTTTAAACAACACTTTTTATGGATATCTTTAAGAAATGGCTTTCTTCTTGCCACTCTTCCATAAAGGCCAGATTTGTGCAATATACGACTGATTGTTGTCCTATGGACAGAGTCTCCCACCTCAGCTGTAGATCTCTGCAGTTCATCCAGGGTGATCATGGGCCTCTTGGCTGCATCTCTGATCAGTCTTCTCCTTGTATGAGCTGAAAGTTTAGAGGGACGGCCAGGTCTTGGTAGATTTGCAGTGGTCTGATACTCCTTCCATTTCAATATTATCGCTTGCACAGTGCTCCTTGGGATGTTTAAAGCTTGGGAAATCTTTTTGTATCCAAATCCGGCTTAAAACTTCTTCACATCAGTATCTCGGACCTGCCTGGTGTGTTCCTTGTTCTTCATGATGCTCTCTGCGCTTTTAACGGACCTCTGAGACTATCACAGTGCAGGTGCATTTATATGGAGACTTGATTACACACAGGTGGATTGTATTTATCATCATTAGTCATTTAGGTCAACATTGGATCATTCAGAGATCCTCACTGAACTTCTGGAGAGAGTTTGCTGCACTGAAAGTTAAGGGGCTGAATAATTTTGCACGCCCAATTTTTCAGTTTTTGATTTGTTAAAAAAGTTTGAAATATCCAATAAATGTCGTTCCACTTCATGATTGTGTCCCACTTGTTGTTGATTCTTCACAAAAAAATACAGTTTTATATCTTTATGTTTGAAGCCTGAAATGTGGCAAAAGGTCGCAAAGTTCAAGGGGGCCGAATACTTTTGCAAGGCACTGTATACTGGCACAATCCACAACTGTTAAAGTTAAGTGAAAAAACAAAGTGTGTGGTTAATCTATGTAGAGTTGAATTCTAGTGACACGTTGTATTCATTCTGAGTCATTAGGAAATTCTGGCAATGATTGCCTATAAGTTTGCGTTTCATCTCCATGGTACGTGAACCTGGGTCCTAAGAGCCATTCCACTAAATATATGAATTCATGATAAATACTTACCCTCACTGTTGACATACAGAAATTAATTTAATTGACATTTCTACAAAATAATTTGAGATGAATGTTGAGAAATGTGAAGCATCAAGTTATGAGATATCCCACTATCATGTGATAAGGGCTATGTTTGAGATACAAATGTATTATGTTTAAACTCAAAGAGACCCATAGGGATCTTACATCACAAATGTATGTCTCAGATATGTTCAACTTTTACATGTACAGTATGTATCCCCATGCAGTCTCTCAGAATGCACAGCCAGAGCTAACTGTTTTATAATATAAAATACAACATGTCTTAACAATGTCTTAACTCATTTTCAAACTGCAGTGGTTACATATCATGTCCGAAAATGGCTGCTCAGTGTTTGAAGTGTAGCATTCATCTGTGTTTGGATGGGTTTGTTTGAACTTAATCAGAGGCAACTTTCAACTTGGGGTCACAAGATTTATGGAGAATTGAACTCTGAGGGGCTCACATGGATGCGAGCGTGACATCACAAGTGAATATCTGAGATGTGTTTGGGGGGTGTCAAATTTGGAACCATTTGTCTTGACTGGTGTTCAGACAGCACATTGGTAGAGAGACATGTTGCATAGAAGCCTGCCTGATTAAATGACTGCATTCATGTGAACAGTCTCATGACATATCCCCTGTGTGTGTAAGATGCCCTTTATCCTCTTTTTATCATTGTCACCTGGTTGTCTGGAGTTTTCACTGTTTTCTTCTGTTTTGAAATGTGTGTAGCCATTCACTTTGGTGTCAGGCTTGCTTAAAGTATCAGATTGTCTATTACTTTTAGAAAGTTAAAAGGGAAAGTCCTCGGTGGGCTGAGAGTTTAGTTTGAAGGTTCAACACAAGTTAGGCAATTTGTGGTATAGATTTTGACATTGAATAGATAGTTTGACATGTGCACACACAATGCTACAGTCAGCAACTAAGCGGGACACACGCCACTGCACTGATTCTATTATGGGAAATGGGATGGGCCAATTTGGGGAAAGTGCCCAGACTGACTGACTTCATACTGTATCAGTGGACTAGGGGAGGAGAATGAGGAGGCAAGGAATGTGTTTCTACTGTCTATCTCATAATCTTGAGTTTAAAAGTTCTCTCAAAGAGGGTACTAAGTAGTTCAACACAGTGTGAAGAAGAGAGGACACGCACAGCATACCACGGCAATATTATTTTGACCTGCGCACAGGACTGTTCAGTCAGCGGCTGCCAGTGGGGATTCAACAAACACTAACCCGTCGGAGAACTCAACACATAGATTACAAAGTAAGTGAATATCTGTAAATGTCTGACAGTTAAAATCATGATTCATGAATTCAATTCATTCTCATCCAGATAGCCTGCTGTTTTTAAACTTAGTGGTGTTTGACACATTGCGAAATACAATTCACTATGTCTCTGTTCACACCGTGAGTCACAGATCATCTCATCCAGTTTGAGGAAAAGGATGGGAGATGAAACTATGTCTTTGGTCGGGGTTCACCTGTGATTGGCTTCTGGCAAAGTAACATGCACCTTGAACTAATTTGTTTGGCCAATCAATTAGTGGCTTTATCAGCAGTCTATACAAGTTGTTCAGTGTCAGATAGATTCCCAATGTTATAACAAATGTATTTGTCCACATTGAAGAACATTGTAATTTAAAGAATAGAAAAACAGATTTTCACAGAACAGAAAGGGTGACTAAGGAAAAGGACAAAACGGTGTGGTAATTAGCTAGATTATTGTCTGTGCTTATTGTATGATATAGTGCTTACTGTGTGTCATTATAGTGAATTGGTCTGTTATTTTGTGACCTGCCTTATTTAATTGCTATTTTTAATTGCTCGTTTTCTGCAGTATTATGTCAGAAAGGTAATAACAAAGAAACAAATAATTCAAAAATAAAATGTTATTGGTCGTGCACAGATTTTGCAGATGTTATAGCAGGTGCAGCCGAAATGCTTATGTTTCTAGCTCCAACAGTGCAGTAATACATAACAATACAAAACAATACACACAAATCCCCAAATAAAGCAATTAAGAAAGTTCAGAATAAGCAATAGCAAAGTCTGGAATATAAATATAAATATGTATATATACAGTACATATAGCACTTGTAGGCAAGAGTTCACTCACATGCATACACCTCACCAGCCTACAAATACTTGACTTACAGCATGACTATCTCAACCTCTCTCTTCAGTCCCACCCTCATCATATAAATACATACATCTACTACGCTAGACACTACTGCACATCTACCACCTACTGTAGCTGTATCCAAGCCTGAGGGCAAACCCTATCAACAGTGACTGCTGTACAGTACTGTATGTAATCAAGTCTACCAGGTGAGAGTTCATGCTTCAACGGTCTACTCCTTTCTTTGTATCAGTCAGTCTAGCCATGCCTAACCAACAGACTTCTGAAACATGCTCACAGCCACTGGCAAAACATTCACTCCTGGCAGATTAGATGGTGAGCATATTCTTTCAGCTCTGGATAAGTGAAAATGATTCCTCAATTGCATTGGGGTGTGGTTTCTGGCCCTCCCTTGTTTCACAAAATGTCATAAAAAAATATTTAGCTGCAGTGACTCAAGCTCTGAGGTACACTCCTCCACACTTAGCGGCAATTCATTAATTGTACATTTTCCGTCTGTCCACTGTATGTAATAATATTGTACTTACAAGCTAGATACAACACAGAGCAGGTCTACTGGACATGGCTAAGTGCCACCCAGCAAGCTGGACATTCACCCATTCTCAAATGGAACACATTCCCATTCCGTACAATCCTGACCTCAACCCGTTCATATTTTTGGCACTGGGGCAGGTGGTGTACTTCTTACCCTATCATTGTGTATATGTATGAGCATGTGTCCGTATGTCTTTAATGGTTTGTGTGTGTGTACATATTATGTGTTTGAATGTACAGTATGTGTACATATCCATGTGCATACCGCTTGTATCAGGATTCAAGTTATTGTTGCAGTAGTTAGGTATTTCCATTTTTAGTTAGATTTCCTATATCCCACTTTTCCACTTATACATCTCAGCAGTTGCTCAATTTCTATTATGAATTCAAAATCAGTGTAATGTTTTCTCACTCTCCCTTTCCCAGTTGTTTTTCAGTCTGAGGGCAGAGGTGTTAAGTGTATTAGTAATGAAGAAGAAGCATTCCTTTCTTTCTCTGTCTAGAATTTATCTTCCATTTCTCCACTCCTTTCTTTGATTGTCCTCATTGGCACGTAGGTAAGGAATGAGCCGGCCCTCTTCCAGTGTTACCTCGTTGAGACTGTGATCTGTCACTATGTAGCAACAGTTAGTGAGAGGCAAGAATGCAGACAGAGTGTGGGAAAGACTTTCAGAGGGACTAAAGAAGTGACTGGATAGGCCTCTACAAAGAGGATTATGAAAAAGTTGGATAAGAATGAAAGAGTTAGATGAAGGAGCAATAGGACAGGAAAACAACATACACACATGATAAGGAGATGCTAGTTAGCTTTCATGCACTCATGAGAGCACAACATTTGATTTGTGATGCAAATTGACAAATTATAACGACATCTGTTCAAAAGTTATCGGATGGATCTGGATTGATGATAGAGTACCAAGCACAAGCAAAATGACAACAATACATGCTCCTCTGTTTTTTTTTAATTCTCAGGATGCCTGTGGAAATGCTGTCAGTCAGACACTCTCTGTCTAATGTGGGTAGGTTCCCATCAGTCACATTGGGATGGGGGAAGGATGAGCCAGAGAAGGAGGAACCAGAGGAGGAGAACACAGAGGAGGGGGCGTGTCGACAATGGTTGCGTAAGATCTGTCCTTGCTGCTGTCAAAGACTGAGCGATGATGATGACATCACAGATACAGACAACAATGCAGGGATGAATGGCGACAAGCCAGTCACTGGTGGAAGTGAGCTCGAAGGTAATTTACTCTTTTAAAACTAGTATTATTACTATGCTAGACGTTGTTGCATTTGTGACAAAATGGTTGACATTAAAATGGCCTTCCTTCATTATATCCCTGTCTCAGAGCTGTTGTTGACAGTGCGGTCCATAGACCTGATGAAAACCAAGACGGGTCTGAACCGCCTGGAGCATCACACAGACCGTTACTATGGTGATGACCTCATCATCCGCAGGGGGAATACCTTCATGATGTGGCTTGACCTCTCACGACCTTACTACCCCAACACAGACAGACTCCACCTGGAGCTTAAGACAGGTCAGTGAGACATTCTGCAGAATCATGATAGGCTACTATGACTTAATGGCCTCGTCGTCCCCCTTCTGGGAATCCCTAGGGCTAATAAGTGCACATGATAACAGCAAGCCCTTTATAATCAATCATGCGAACTCTGAGAGTAACTTTAAGCTGTTGTGTGTTTACGGGTATGAGCGTGTGTGCTTCTTTGTGTGTGCTTGTGTCTCTGAAGCCCTGTGCCTCCACTATGTTTTGGTGGTTATCGCCATGGTAACTGATTCATCCATGTGGTTGTTGGCAAGTCTCCAGTGTTTTAGAGGAGAATATCTCACAGTCCTGCTCAAATTCCCCCTTTCCACTGAGGACTATCGCCTACCATAAACAGCTTTAATAACCACCAACCAGCTCACCAACTCAATTCACAATGCCCTTTCAGCTTCTTGATTGTAAACTTTATCTTAGAGTATGAGTGTGTACCATACTGTATGAGGAGATGTGTCTTAAGCTTGCTGGGTGGTAGCCAGTGTATTAATAGACAGGCAGTAAATCACCATCTACGCCATGCTGGTATTTATAGAACAGCAACATGCAGGACAGATTCTGTATGGAGCTTTAGAATGAGTGTACTGCGGGTGGACTGTAGGTGTGTGTGTGTGTGTTTGAGGAAGATATAGTTTCGCTACTTGTTTTTTCAAGCACACCCTATTGTGGCAGGACTGCACCCAGCTAGCGGCTCTAGCCGCGCGTCGACACCGGCCTCGGGGACGACCCGGAGGGCGAGGTGCAGGGAGGTCTGGATGGAGATGGTGGAATTCTTTTAACATGGAACACGTCCTCCACCGGAACCCAGCATCTCTCCTCCGGCCCATACCCCTCCCAGTCCACGAGGTACTGAAGGCCCCTCGCCCGACGTCTCGAATCCAATATGGATCGAACAGAGTATGCCGGGACCCCCTCGATGTCTAAAGGAGGCGGATGAACATCACTCACTTCAGCCTCCTGGAGCGGGCCAGCCACCACGGGCCTGAGGAGAGACACATGGAACGAGGGGTTAATACGGTAATTAGTGGGCAGTTGTAACCTATAACACACCTCGTTCACTCTCCTCAGGACTTTAACCGGCCCCACAAACTGCGGACCCAGCTTCCGGCAGGGTAGGAGGGGCAGGTTTCGGGTCGGGAGCCAGACCCTGTCCCCTGGTGCGAACACTGGGGCCTCACTGCGGTGACGGTCTGCGGCAACTTTCTGGCGCATTTTGGCGTGCTGAAGGTGGACGTGGGTTGCCTCCCAGGTTTTGCTGACTCAAATAATCAACTAGTCGTCAAGATTTGATTATTTTTTATCAGCTGTGTAATGCTAGGGCCAAAACCAAAATGTGTACAACTTGGGGTCCCCAGGGCCGAGTTTGGAAAACGCTGGCCTAGTGTCTGCTGGTTTTTGGGTTTTCCTTTCAATTAGGACCTAGACATCCAGGTGGGGGGACCCCATTTCAAGAAAACATGCACTCATTAAGATCAGGTGTGGCCAATTAGTGGGTGTGGCCAACACACCTGAACACACTTAACATGATAGAGGATAGAGAGAGTTTTGTTGATGCTGAGAACAGAATGTTTGGTTTAAAATAACAGAAGTTTTATTGTGGTTTTATGGACAGTTTTCTTAACGCTCTCAGAACAATTTGAGAACATGGCTTTAAATAGAACCATGAGGAAACCTGTAGGAAACATGATGAAGTACTGAAATTCCTACAGAAGAACGTTGTTTCTTTATGTTTCTTTGAACAATTTCAAAGCATGACTATTAGTAGAACAATGAGAAAACCTGTAGGAAATGTTATGCTGAAGTACTGAAATGCCCACAGAAGAACATTGTTTCTTAACATTCTCTGATTTATTTGATTTCAGAGAACTGTTTAAATGTAGCCATGTTTGAACTTTTAGAAAACATTCTGTTAAAGTAATAAAACACCATGAATATTCAGATTTTTGTGAAGTCCCTTAAATGTGCTGAGAATGTTCCAAAGCCAAGCAACTGTCCTTTACCATTCCCAGAAAGTAGTTGTGGGAAGGGTTGTATGCAAAATAACCATAGTACAACCACGCTTTCACCAAGCTCTAAGAAACATATGGTCTCAGAACATTATGTACTAGCTGAGCAGGGTGCGGTCATCAATCTGGAATACAGTGGCTTGCGTAAGTATTCACTCCCCTTGGCATTTTTCCTATTTTGTTGCCTTACAACCTGGAATTAACATGGATTTTTTGGGGGGTTCGTATAATTTGATTTACACAACATGCCTACCACTTTGAAGATGCAAAATATGTTTTATTGTGAAACAAACAAGAGAACTTGAGCGTGCATAACTATTCACCCCCCAAAGACAATACTTTGTAGAGCCACCTTTTGCAGCAATTACAGCTTCAAGTCTTTTGGGTATGTCTATATAACCTTGGCACATCTAGTCACTGGAAGTTTTGCCCATTCAAGGCAAAACTGCTCCAGCTCCTTCAAGTTGGATGGGTTCCACTGGTGTACAGCAATGTTTATGTCATATCACAGATTTTCAATTGAATTGAGGTCTGGGCTTTGACTAGGCCATTCCAATACATGTAAATGTTTCCCCTTAAACCACTTGAGTGTTGCTTTAGCAGTATGCTTAGGGTCATTGTCCTGCCGGAAGGTGAACCTCCGTGCCAGTCTCGAATCTCTAGAAGACTGAAACAAGTTTCCCTCAAGAATTTGCCTGTATTTAGCAGCATCCATCAGTCCTTCAATTCTGACCAATTTCCCAGTCCCTGCCAATGAGAAACATCCCCACAGCATTGATGCTGCCACCACCAATCAACCACCATGCTGGGGAGGGTGTTCTCGGGGTGATGTGAGGTGTTGGGTTTGCGCCAGACATAGTGTTTTTTTTTATGGCCAAAAATATACATTTTAGTCTCATCTGACCAGAGTACCTTCTTCCATATGTTTGGGGAGTCTCCCACATGCCTTTTGGCGACCACCAAACGTGTTTGCTTATTTTTTTCTTTAAGCAATGGCTTTTTTCTGGAAGAGTGTACGGCTTAAAGTGGTCCTATGGAGAGATACTCCAATCTCTGCTGTGGAGCTTTGCAGCTCCTTCAGAGTTATCTTCAGAGTTAAAAAAAAAAAAAATTCACAATTTTGACTATTTTGTGTATGTCCATTATATGAAATCCAAATAAAAATCTATTTAAATTACAGGTTGTAATGCAACAAAATAGGAAAAACGCCAAGGGGGATGAATACTTTTGCAAGGCACTGTAGAACTCCTTTGGGAGGGAATACATTGATGGGGTTTATAACTAAGTACAGGAAATGAGCTAACGTGTGTCTGTGAAAAGTTTTATTACGATATGCAACCCTTGTTTTTGGCAACTTTGCCACATTTTTTCATGACAAGTGACAGCAACTTCATGTCATTTTTTGCAAAGAATTATCAATTCAGTTAAAATAGGAGTAAGAGATATTGCACCACAGAATTACACCACATTTTGTTCTTATCCCGCTGAGTAATATGTCTGTGTGTTTATGGGACAGGATCCCTACCTACAGTGGCAAAGGGCACCCATGTCATCATCCCATTGGTTGAGGAGCTGGAGGATGACCGTTGGGAGGCCAAGATCGTGAAACGGGACGGCAACAGGATCAAGCTGTCTGTTAACTCCCAGCCCACTGCCATGATTGGCCGATACCAGCTCACTGTGGCAACGCATAGCCCGAAGGGCAAGGTCACATCTACACATGACCCAGGGAATGACATCCGCATGCTGTTTAACCCTTGGTGTGAAGGTGAGAGGAGAGAGAGAGAGAGAGAGAGAGATTAAATGAGTTAATACAAAGAGAGCTTATCCCTGTTCTCAGCCCACTGACTCTTAAAAATAATACTCACACCCAACATAATAGATCTCTGGGTGGTATAATGAAACATAATCTAACCGGTCAGGTAAGCCATATATTTGTGTAATAAAGGAAATATGTGTCATTCAGAAGATCTAGTCTTACACCCTTCTGTAAGCTCAGAGACTCTCCATAGTCCAATCCACCCTTATTTCAGGCTCATGACATGATGGAATTGTTTTATTTTTGAATAACTGAATCTGACCGCTCTCTCTTTCTTCATCAGATGACACTGTGTACATGGACGATGAGGATGAGAAGAATGAGTATGTCCTGAATGACGTCGGCAGGCTTTACTATGGCACAGAGAACCAGATTGGTGCAAGAACATGGAACTATGGACAGGTGAAGGAACATGAAGATTGTCAGTCAGGTGATGGGAAAATGTGGCCTGAGTAAGTCAGACCCAACTAACTTATTTCTATCATTGTCAATGCTTCTCTCTCTCCTTCCATCTCTACCTCTCTATTTCTCAGTTTGATGAGGGGATCCTGGATGCCTGTCTGTATGTTTTGGAGAAGAGTGTAACCCCCCCCTCAGGCTGGGGAGACCCTGTCAATGTAGTCCGAGTCATTTCAGCCATGGTGAGTTCTCCTCGCAAACACAAGGTGTCTTAAAAACCTCACACTATTACCTCTAACATCACTTCTAAGTCCAATCAATGTCCAACCAAACTGGCACCTCCTTATTCCAACTCTAAACTGAATCCAATGTGAACCTGTAATCTCCTTCATCCCAGATCAACTCCCCAGATGATTGTGGGGTCGTGGAGGGTAATTGGTCAGGGAAGTATGTGGGAGGGACTTCCCCTACAGCCTGGAGTGGCAGTGTGGACATCCTGAAGAAGTACCAGAAGGACGGAGGCATACCAGTCAGATATGGACAGTGTTGGGTCTTCTCTGGGGTCACTACCACAGGTTAGTTACTGTATGTGTGTGTTTGTACATGATCAAATCAAATTACTTTTATGAGAGGGTGCTAGGTTGATATGCATTGACCCCTATCCTCTCACCATCCTATCTCTTTCAGTATTGAGGTGTTTGGGCATTCCCTCCCGTAGTGTGTCCAACTTCAACTCTGCCCATGACACAGATGTCTCCCTGACAACAGACGTGTACTTCAATGAGAATTTGGAGTCTATAGATCACCTCAACACTGACTCCATCTGGTTAGTAGAATACACATAATATCTCATTCAGTGTATCATCTTAGTCATGTCATCACACACCACTCTTACAATATGGATTTACTAGATTCCATCTAAATTATAACCCATCCCTCCATAATATCTGTCTTTAGGAACTTCCACGTGTGGAACGACTGTTGGATGGCTCGTCCAGACTTGCCACCAGGTCATGGTGGCTGGCAGGCGATAGACTCCACCCCCCAGGAGACCAGCCAGGGCACCTTCCGCTGCGGCCCTGCCTCCATCACCGCCATCCGCAACGGACAAGTGTTCCTCAAACATGACTCACCCTTCATCTTTGCCGAGGTCAGTCTAGTCTAGTGTGTCTTCCTCTTTCTACCTTTGTCTTTCCTGAGATGTAATTATCACACCTCTCTCTGCTTGAGCTCAGCTTTCCATGCTAGCAGGGTACGTTTCACAAATAATCTTCTGTCTATCTCAGATGCACAGTGATGACCTCACATGCCCCTGTCAGTCTCAGCTGTCCTCCATCTCGACCATCTCTACCTTTCTTTTCCTGCTGTACCTGTCCTGTAGGTGAACAGTGATAAGATATACTGGCAGAGGAACCTGGATGGCACCTTCACCCAGATCCACAGTGAGAAGAATGCAGTGGGCCACTGTATCAGCACCAAGGCTGTGGGCTCAGATGAACGCAACGATATCACACACCTTTACAAGCACCCAGAAGGTAGCTTCACATAGCTGTGGAAACACTGACATGCATTGTTTTATTACACACATATACAAGCAGACTCCTGTACAAGGCAAGCACCCAGAAGGTAAAATGCATTAATTCCCACTTTATTGTCCTTCTATCAGGCACAGAAGAGGAACGCATTGCTGTGGAGACTGCCAGTCGCTATGGTTCCAAACCAGATACCTACTCCTCTCCAATCGCTGAGGATATATCAATAGAGGTGACCATGGATGGGGAGGGGCCACGCATGGGGGGAGATGCAGAACTGAACATTGTCATGCGAAATGCTAGTTCTCTACCACGCACTATCAACCTCCACAGCCAGGTGGCAGTCATGTACTACACTGGCGTGCTCAAGGCCACCGTCAAGAAGGACGAAACGCCTGTGGAGCTGCTAGCCAATGAAGGTGAGCCAATGAATATATTGTATTAAAACATCAGTGACGTTCAGTCAGACAGTGTTATGTATTGCATGCCCAGGTGTTTCTGATCCCTAGTCCTGTCCTGTCCCCCTCTCCTGTCCCCCTCTCCTAACAGTGAAGACCTTGGAGTGGATCCTTCAGTACCAGCACTATCAGGACCAGCTAGTGGACCAGGCTGCTCTGATGCTGACCCTCTCAGTCCGGGTCACTGAGACACAGCAGGTCCTTGCCACTCAGTTCAGCTTCCGCCTCCGCACCCCCGACCTCATCATTAAGGTGAGACAAAACTACACAGACTGAATTAATCCTATCTACAGCATTTTTCTTTCTATATATAATCTGTCTTTCTCTGTGTCTGATATTGTCTACTGATAATATGATTCAGAGATGTTCTGTAGTGGTAACAGTTTCCTATACTTTTCCCTCCTAGCCGGTAGGGGAGGCTGTGGTGGGGAAAAAGATGGCGGCTGAGATTTTCTTCACTAACCCTCTGCCACGCACACTGAAGGGAGTGGTGTTCCGTGTGGAGGGGCTGGGCCTGCAGAGTGTTCGACAGATCGCTGTTGGGTGAGAAACAATTATAATTCTGTTCATTATCTGCAGCTTCATCTAAGCACGGCTTTAGTCCTTATGACTCTGAAGGTGCACAATGTGTGACGTATGTTGTCACTGTTCTTTTATGTTCTGAACAAGCACAGGTCTGAGTGTCTCTCTCATCTCCTCTCTCAGTGACGTGGCCAGTCGCTCCTCTGTGACTCTGACGGAACACTTTGTTCCTACTCTGCCTGGATCCAGGAAACTGGTGGCTTCTCTGGACTGTAAGCAGCTCACACAAGTTCACGGCGTCGCCAACATTGATGTCAAGGAGAAATGAGCCTTTGGACACCATAGACCCTTTTGGTCTGCTTTACTATTGAGGCATAATCACTGTGGATGACAGAAGACGTCACCACCTTCTCCTCTTCCATACCAGAGCACTGATGTTGCTGTTGAGTTCATTATGATGTTTGAAAGTACAGTCTAAGTTAGAGACACAGGAAAACCAAACACCATGCAAGACAAACCTTTTCAATCATCATATGTTTCAACTTGAGGATTCCTGTCCCTTATATTGTAACATTTTTTCATCCCTTCCACTCAATATCAGATTGGACCTGTATAATGTGCCTTGGAAAGTGCCTAAGCATATGATTGCAGCCTTTACACGATTGGTATTAGAACTTGTATAATTGCATGACATTTCAAAATGTATCTTACCTACTGAACAGAGCACAACTACAGTATATGACACATGGGAACAATAATGTTTGTTTAGTATGATGTACAGTAAAGCACAAATACTGTGTACAGTGGTTTGTTATGTTGCCAGAGCATTGTATATCTATGACACAATCAGCTTTTTCTCAGATATTATTTTCTAACACTTATTAGAAGGGGTATGTGTTACCTTACACTCTACATTTGAATAATTCTATGGTGTTATTAACTCGTAAAACGTTGTTGATTTTAAGAGATCAGTTCTTTTAAACATACAGGTAACTGCCAAAATAAAGGAAACACTTGGGTAAATGAGGAATACATTGTATATTGAAATCAGGTGAATCCACACAGGTATGGTTCCTGAGCAATTGACATCCCGTTATGCTTAGGGCCATGTATAAAAATTCTGGGCAGGCCAAGTTGCCCATTATTTTGCTACCATGGTTATGCCCTCATAGGATGACAATGCCCCCATCCACAGGGCACGAGTGGGAACTGAATGGTTTGTTGAGCATGAAAATTATGTAAACCATATGCTATCACCGTCTCAGTGACCAGATCTCAACCCAACACTTATGGGAGATTCTGGAGCAGTGCCTGAGAGTGTTCTCCACCACCATCAACAAAACACCAAATTATGGAATTCCTTGTTAAAGATAGGGATGTGATACCATCGATAGAGTTCCAGACACTTGTAGAATCTATGCCAACGCACATTGAAGCTGTTCTGACAGCTCGTGGTGGTCCAACATCCTATTAAAACACTTTATGTTGGTGTTTCCTTTATTTTGGCAGTTACCTGTATATCCACCTGTATTTATGCACGACAGTGTAACTGTCTAAAAGTAATTCTATGTGAAATTGATGAACGTGAGTGTATTATGAAGTCAAGTTAAAGATGCTCCAGCCCAGGTTTTGTAGTAATATCAGCTAGCTTTTCTAAATGGCAGCTTTGGCACTTAACAAAATTAACAACCCTGAAGTGTCACAAACTGATGTAAAGGCAGCTAGATCACAAACAGTAGTCTGCAACTGCTTTAACTGTTTGAAAACAGAAAATATATTGTATTTATGTGATATTTACATTTTTATACTGTATTATACCATGCAAGTAAATGATTTCATTTCAATATTTTGCCCTTATTCTGTGTGTGAGAGAGCGAGCGAGAGGATAGGATGAACTTTGTCCCTGAGGGGGAAATTATCTTAGGCACACAGTGCGAGAGAGAGAAAGTGGTATAGTGACAGAAACAGGTCTACAACAAGTACAATATTTGGTTGGACAACCTCTCCCCTCCACCTTTCTGCAAAACATAAATTATTAGTGACCCTCCTTTGGATGGTTAATTTCTACACATTTTGCTATGGGGCACAGAGAAAATGTTGCAGTTTTTATACATGTTTTCTGCAATTCTACATATTTTGCCATTGGGTGGTGTGAACATTTTATAACATATTTCATGCAATTCTACTAATTTTGCAATGGGGCAGAGATACATTTTATTAAACTATCTGTTTTAAAGCTAAGTTCCTGCAATTTCACATATTTTACCATGACTTATGCCATGCTAATATGATATCCGAGTGAGAGTCAGTAACCAAATTAATGGGGGCCACCTGGAGGTAAGGGCCCTTGGCACGTGCCCCGTCAATATTCGGCCTCGATTACTACAAGTTTAGATAGTCTAGCCAGCTAACTACGAATGAAAAAAAATTGTAAGATGACATGGCTAATTGAGTGACTGTCAGTGACTGACATAACAAGAAAAACTGCTGAACGATGCACAACCAAATGTCAAAATTGCACCTGGTGTATTCTACTATTCTTACACTTATAAGTTGAGACCCCGACTGAGTTCCTGATTGTCACTTATGCCTGTAGCCGGCCCTGCATACACATACAGTGCATTCAAAAAGTATTCAGACCCCTTCACTTTTTCCACATTTCGTTACAGCATTATTCTAAAAAGGGAAAAAAAAACATTTCCTCCTCAATCTACACACAATACCCCCATAATGACAAAGCCAAAGCGGGTTTTTAGAAATGTTTAAAAAACAGAAACAGCTTTTTTACATACATATTCAGACCCTTTGCTATGAGACCCGAAATTGAGCTCAGGTACATCCTATTTCCATTGATCGATTGAGATGTTTCTACACAGGAGTCCACCTGTGGTAAATGCAATTGATTGGCGATGATTTGGAAGGGCACACACCTGTCAATATAAGGTCCCACAGTTGACAGTGCATGTCAGAGCAAAAACCAAGCCATGAGGTTGAAGGAATTGTCCGTAGAACTCCGAGACAGGATTGTGTCGAGGCACAGATCTTGGGAAGGACACCAAACAATTCCAGGTGACTACATCATGAAGCTGGTTGAGAGAATGCCAAGAGTGTGCAAAGCTGTCATCTAGGCTATGGGTGGTTTTTGAAGAATCTCAAATATATTTCAATTTGTTTAACATTTTTTTTGGTTAGTACATGATTCCACGTGTTATTTCTGATGTCTTCACTGTTATTCTACAATGTTGAAAATAGTTTAAAAACACAAAAAAACAATTGAATGAGTAGGTGTTCTAAAACTTTTGACCGGTAGTGTTTATGTACAAATCACATCTCTCTACAGTTATTTAGCCTTGTTCATATTGAGTAGTTCATTACAACACAATATTGGCAGTCATAAAACAACCTCTTCAAATAAAATGTTATTGGTCACATACACATGGTTAGCAGATGTCAATGCAAGTGTAATGAAATGCTTTTAGTTCTGAATGAACAGTAATATCTATCGAACAAGTAATCTAACAATTATACAAGTGTAAAGGAATGAATAAGAATATGTACATATAAATATATGGATGAGCGATGGCCGTGCGACATAGGCAAGATGCAGTAGATGGTATAGAGTACAGTAGATACATATGGGATGAGTAATGTAGTGTATGTAAACATTATATAAAGTGGCATTGTTTAAAGTGACTAGTGATACATTTATTACATCCAATTTAATTATTAAAGTGGCTAGAGATCTGAGTCAGTTTGTTGTCAGCAGCCATTCAATGTTAGTGATGGTTGTTTAACAGTCTAATGGCCTTGAGATAGAAGCTGTTTTTCAGTCTCTCGGCCCCATGTTTGATGCACCTGTACTGACTCAAGGGGTTGTTGTCCTTGATGATCTTTTTAGGCCTTCCTGTGACATCGGGTGCTGTAGATGTCCTGGAGGGCAGGTAGTTTGCTCCCGGTGATGCGTTGTGGGCGGAGCAGTCTGGAGAGCCTTATGGTTGTGGGCGGAGCAGTTGCTGTACCAGGCGGTGATACAGCCCGACAGGATGCTCTCAATTGTGCATCTGTAAAAATTTGTGAGTGTTTTTGGTGACAAGCCAAATTTCTTCAGCCTCCTGAGGTTGAAGATGCGCTGTTGCGCCTTCTTCATCACACTGTCTGTGTGGGTGGACCATTTCAGTTTGTCCGTGATGTGTACACCGAAGAACTTAAAACTTTCCACCTTCTCCACTAATGTCCCGTCGATGTGGATAGGGGGGTGCTCCCTCTACTGTTTCCTGAAGTCCACGATCATCTCCTTTGTTTTGTTGACATTGAGTGTGAGGTTATTTTCCTGACACCACACTATGAGGGCCCTCACCTCCTCCCTGCAGGACGTCTCGTCGTTGTTGGTAATCAAGCCTACCACTGTAGTGTTGTCTGCAAAGTTGATGATTGATTTGGAGGCGTGCATGCCACCCGGTCATGGGTGAACAGGGAGTACAGGACAGGGCTGAGCGGAATGGAGATGTTGTTTCCTACCCTCACCACCTGGGGGCAGCCCGTCAGAAAGTCCAGGACACAGCTGCACAGGGCGGGGTCGAGACCCAGGGTCTCGAGCTTAATGACAAGTTTGGAGGGTACTATGGTGTTAAATGCTGAGCTGTAGTCGATGAACAGCGTTCTTACATAGGTATTCCTCTTGTCCAGATGGGTTAGGGCAGTGTGCAGTGTGATTGCGTCGTCTGTGGACCTATTGGGGCGGTAAGCAAATTGGAGTGGCTAGAAATAAAGTCAAGATACTATAATGGTGATCTTACTGTCAGTCATGACAACCTCTTGAAAAGAGAAACTTAAAAAGTCACACAACTCACACAGTAGGCTGTATAATATAAATAAAATGAAGCAGCATCATTAAATCAGTGAAACACACAGACTTTGTTAGGCTACAATGTCGCAGATGCTCTGCACAACTCTGTTGAACTCCTCAGCATAGACATTGTGAGCTGCTCCTTCAACCATCTGAGACTGATTTCAATATGGGTTTGGCAGTGATTTCTTATTTACATGTTTTCTCCTTCCACAATGAGTGATTGGTGTGTTTTTACACTCCATCTCACCACAGTGCAGGTGTAGCTCCTTCTAGAGCATCAACCTGAAGATCACTGATCAACCCCCCAGAGTTCCCAGGTGTCGTGAAAGCACCATAAATCCAGAGAATGCCAGGCAGATGACAAAATTTGCCCACAAAGGACCGCCGTGCCACCTTCCTGTTCAAGTGAGCACAGCACAACAAGGTGAGTCCAAAAATGTATTGTATGCTGCTGCATAAATTATGTAATATGCCAGGGAGATATGTATACTGTAGCTAAGAAAGTAATACTAATGTATGTTGTGTAGTAAACTGTTAGTTGCCCATGTGCCTCACCCTAAAAATGTGGTCCCTTTTCCCCTCATAACTTAGTCTACTGTTCTGACTTGGTGGTGCACATTTAACCTATAGCCTGTATCAGAGAAATGTCATCAGTCGCGTTGTACAAAACTGGCGATAGCTTTCCGAGCTAAAGGATAGCCGTGGTTAGCTGAATACTAACGTTAGCTAGTGAGCTGGCTAACTTCTGGCTAGCTTCTGTTGTGGATTTCGGATATGAGGTGAATAATAGTTTTGGGAAAAAACAGATCCGCACCACATTTGGTGAGGCGGTTGCAGGAGAGTGTTTTGAAGTTGAGTTTTTAGAAAAAATATAGAAAAAGACAAAAAGAAACAAAACATATATACACGAGACAAGACGAGGACGTCTGACTGCTACGCCATCTTGGAAACCTTGAAGAAGCTATAGAAATAGAATATAAACGCAATAGAAGAGTTGTTTCTTGTACTATTGTCTTGTGTCTTTAGAGAACTGTTTCCCTTTGATGTACTTTTTCTTCTGTCCTTATTTTGTCTTTCTTTTCTTCTGTTAACTAGATCTTTGTTAGCTAGCTAGCTTCTTCCAGGAGAGTCCCTAGCAACTGCTTAGCAACTGGTAAACAATTTAGCTAGCTAAGGTAACTGTACAATTTCATTAAAAAGTTACTTTTTCCAAAGCCTATCTTCTTTGTTTGTTGCTTGTTTTGTCTCCAATTCAGTCTTGCCGTTTTCTTTTGCTTTTTCCAATGTACTTCACTCTAAAAACCATGTACATTTCAATATTTGTAGGAGCTAATTTTTTCATGATTCATGATTTTGACTGGCTGAGAAATACTGCCGGTCTGTCTCACCCAGACTCCCAATATGTTCAGTACTATGGGACTGCTGGAGATCGAATTTTTATTTTATTTATTTCACCTTTATTTAACCAGGTAGGCAAGTTGAGAACAAGTTCTCATTTACAATTGCGACCTGGCCAAGATAAAGCAAAGCAATAAGGCACCTCAGGAGTTTGTGGTATATGGCCAATATTACAAGGCTAAGGTTATATCATGGCATTCCGTGTTGCTTTGTGCCTAAGAACAGCCCATAGCCTTGGTATATATGGGCCATATACCACACCACCTCGGGTCGTGTTGCTTAAATAGACACAGGCTGGAATGCAGTTTTAACTAATCAGCGTTCAGGATAAGACCCACCCATTGTATAAAGCGGCATGACAACGAACGCGATTGGTCGACGGTCTGCTGGGTGGGGTTTTATATGTCAAATCAAATTGTATTTGTCACGTGCTGAATACAACCGGTGTAGAAATTAAATGTTTGCTTATGAGCCTGTTTTTCCATTCATTGTCCAATTGAATTCCTATCTCATCCTTTCTGTAATCTCTCTGGTTAGGGTTTAGGACACTGAGGTATAGGTTTAGGGTAGGGACGTCCCAAGGATTCCGGATAACACTAACCTTTTTCTGTTCGCAGTTTTGCAATAGACGAAACGTTTGGCAGCAGAATCGGCGTAATGAATACACCCCAGTTTCAGTGACACGTCATTTTTGTGCGGCATCTGACGGAAGCGACTTGCATCCTGATTGTCTTTGCACGTTTTGGGGCTTTTGTTAATAAGAAAACATGTCTAACTCGGTAATTTCAGTTATTTCTCGATTCTTGGAGGAATACAGGACCAAAACATCGAATAAATTGAAAGTGGTCGACGCCTACCTTTTCTACATCTTGTTAACTGGTGCATTGCAGTTTCTGTACTGCTTGCTGGTTGGCACCTTCCCATTCAACAGCTTTCTGGCCGGGTTCATATCTTGTGTTGGAGCCTTCATCCTGGGAGGTAATTTAAACACTCAACTGTAAATGTATTTGCATAATCTTGTGATATTCAGCTGTATTGTACATCAGTGAAGCGTGAGGCCAACCAATGGCAGCCACCATTATTGTGAAATGGTTTCTGATCAACTCACCCCATTTTTTTCTGGCCTGCCAACAGTCTGCCTGCGTATCCAGATCAATCCAGATAACAAAGGAGACTTCCTGTCCATATCCCAGGAGAGGGCCTTTGCCGATTTCTTATTAGCCCACACTGTCCTGCACCTCGTGGTCATTAATTTTATTGGTTGAGAAACAAATTATTTGAACCCTCAGACCAGGTGTGAACAGTATGCACAAAGTACATCTTCACAGTAATTGTTATCCAGTGTTATGAATCTGCATGTTACTGACATGATTCTTGTTTATTTCATTTCACAGATTAACAACAGACTTGACCAAAATGCACCTGTCACCTCAAGACAACATTCATACAATAAGATTTTGCCTCCCTAATTTACCCTAACTGTAAGTGCATGGGCCGATCAATAATGACTGTGATAATACCCACATCTTCTACAAATTTCTGTCACTCAACTGTCAGTTTCTCAAATAATTATTTTGTACTGTTTGTATGATTGTTGCAAACCACTTGAGATTGTTGAAATAAAAATAATTGTTGATTTTGTTGTGATTTTAATGGAATATCTCTTTAGCGTTATTGATAATGATTTTCTGAGCAGACCATTCAATAACTAGGACTGGAGACAACTCCCCAATCGGACTTATTCTAAAGCTACTTGAACTGTAGGGCTGTTTCATACTACATGTGTATGACCTAATGATTAGCTATAGACAGCAGTATTCAAATATAAAAGACATGCTAAATTCACAGATAATTTTTTCTCTGACACCCTCCAAATCTGTCTATTTTTCATAACTAATGTAATGATTACACCTTTATTAATTGCAAGCAATCAAAACTTGGCCAAGTCTGTTCATCTTGGTACATTGATCTAGTTCAAAATAAGGCAACAGTAAACACGTTGTCCCCCACGAATGATGCAGAAATAAGCGAAAGAAAAAGGACAGCTCTCCACACGACCTTTTCAATAAGTCTTGCGAGAGCTTGGTAAGTATGTTCTGTCTCGCATGACTGAGTATCACTAACTATGATGAAACAATTTTAAGAAGAGGCAACCGTAAACACGAATAATAAAGGTTTCCGAGTTCCCAGTTGTTTTGAACGTGGCATTTATCAGAACATACCTTTTTCGTTATCTGACGAAACTGTAGGGCAGTAGGATTCACTTTCGTATATGCCCAGCAGAAGGCAGTAAAATACATTTTAAAGGGAAATAAAACATATTTTCAGACTTTGTAGCTAGTATTTTGGTCTTTTCAAGATTCCGTATGTGCAACTACGAACATATTCCCCGACCCCCATATACTTCCAGAGAAAGGTTTCTATACCGTTTTGATACTTCTGAAAGCATCCATGTAACTTGTAAAGATATTTTCTACACATATATTTATATAAACTATGATCGTTATAATATTGCTGACAAGTTGGTGTGTAGCTAGCTATTCAAGCAATATGCTAGTTATAACTAATTATCTAGAAAAGCTAGCGGCAGCCAACTTGCTAGCTATTGTAGTTAGCTTGGGCATTTTCACATACCGGTAGCTTTAATAAAGAGTACATTTGGAAACTCTGGGTATAAGGAGCCATGAAGACGAACGTGTGAAGTTCATAAGAACATCAAAGTAGATGTCAAATGAAAGCTAAGAGTGTGTGTGCCTCTGTTCCTTCATAATCTAATGCAGCTGGATATCTTTGTGGATCTATCCAGACTTTAGACTTCGAATCCACATCCACTTGAAAGCGTTTTGCTACACAAACTCTAGGGGAAGAGGGATACACACACTTTCTCAAATGCAGATCTCTAAGGAGTAAATCAGTGAATTGTAAACATATTGATAGTAGTAATCTTGTAATAACGATTAATTAAATTGTTTGTCAGTCATTTCACTCAAATGTATTATTCACAGATTGTCACCATGCCACTGACAAATGCTGAAAAGCAAAGAAGATACAGGCAAAGACTAAAGGAGAAGGGGAGTTATGAGGAGGTCAAAGAAAAAGACAGGAAGAGGCACAGTTTGAGAAAAGCAAAGGCTAAAAGCAAAGGAAAATGTATGTTTCTAGTGTTTTGTGAGTTTGATCAATTACCCTTTCAATGTACATTTCCATACAAATGATTTATAACTTTGTGTACCTATTTATGCTGCATCATCACAAAGAGAATGACATTCAAATCCATAATTAATTTATGTGTCTAGAACAAAGCAGGGACCCATCATTTCATTCCGTTACCATAAATATGTTACCAGGGGGTTAATCCACTTCTTAATAACCAGATACTTTTTTTGTATAACTAAGTTGTCATATCACAAAGCTGACACCCCATTCTTTCAGCAGACATCTTTTAATCTTATTTCAGAGCAGATATTTATGTTTTTGGAAAACTTGGTCACACATTTTGGGGAATTTACTTTTGCTCTTAGTAATGTCCTGTTTATATTTGCTGTTTTATTCTATTCCTTACTCTGTATGTGTCCTTGGATCTTGAAAGGTGCAATAACATGTATTATTATTATTGACAGGGCATGAGTTTCATCATCATCTGCTGAAGATGGATCAATATGGGAGATATGAAAGCAGTGGTCAGCCAGGAGAGCTTTTTGTAGGTTAACCCACATTTTTATCCATTCTTCAAAATGAGAAGCAATTAATTCTACCATATCTAACACAATTGGCTGTTCATTAACAAGTTCTATTGGTCAAATAGTTTATTTCCCTAACCCCAACCATGGTCTGTTCTAGGATCACTCACTGCATTGGAGGCAGGTCAAAGAGGAGGCTGAAGAATGTGAGATTCAGCAGAGCCAAGGGTCAGCAGTTTCATTAGGAGTTGAAATATCCCAGGTTTGTCTAAAGGAGGACCCAATTGAACAAGATCCCTCCTTTGATACAGTTTCAGACATTCATGGAGTCACAGAACAAGAGCGTGTACATAAACGCATGAAGTATCTCAAAGTAAAGGTAAGTGGCTATGTCCTTAACTGTGCAAGGCTTGTTACAAGGCACAGAGTTATTGTTAGAAATAAAATGATACATTAATTAATTATGTTTTCTCCGTGTCAGGTGCTGCCTTCTCTAGTCCCAGTCAAAGAGTCTGAAGAATGCTCCCTTGTGCCAGTAGATGAAATTGCCTCAATTACAGTGAAGGACGAAGAGAATGAAGACTGGTTGAAGTCAGAAGATGAGGATCTTGTGAAAGTGTCAGTGCCTTGGGAGCTGTTGGAAACATCACCATCATCATCATGTTCAGATACAGAGGACAGTGATAATGTGCTGGTGAGTTCAAACATTTAATAATAGACTGAGTGAAATAGACACACTTTGAGATGTTTTGTAAGGTTAGGTTTGTGTGCATTATCTCTTTAGCTGTGCTTGTCAATGGGCCTCCTAACAATATTTTATGGATGTTATGGAAAATGTCATGTTTTTTTCTTTGATAGCACATGGACACAAAAACCCTCAGTAGAAAGAGGCCAAGAGCTGCTGTGGCCATTCTACCACAGGATCCCCTGGATTCAGAGATGGAAGACCTAAGTGACTCAGAGGATGATGACCTAGAGGATATTCCAAAACCAGGAGATCTGGAGGATGAGTCCCCTTCTAAGCTTACAAAAGGAGATGCTTCCCCATACCCTAAAACCGCAGAGTCTCCCAAGAGAAAGAAGAGAAAAAGCAGAAATGTAATTATATTGGTTCCTACAGACGCATATAACCACAATCTCGACACAGTTGTATGCCCATTTAATTCTAGTTCCTTCAAAACACAGCCAAGACATCCGCTTTGGAAGAAGGCCGACATAGATTCCTTCCAAGTTCCAGATCCAGTGTTTGTGGCACCACAGTGTGTTCAATCCCCCTATCAATATTTCAAGATGTTCTTCACTGATCAGATGATTGCACACATTGCTGAGCAGACCAACCTTTACTCTGTTCAACAGACTGGATCCGCAATCAACACAAACTCTGGAGAAATTGAGGATTTCTTGTCTATGCTTCTCTACATGGGTGTTTTTGACTTTCCAACCTTTGTGGACTACTGGCATTCTGACTCTCGCTTCCCACCTGTGGCTGATACCATGTCTGTGAGAAGGTTCCAGTCACTCTGCAGGTTTCTTCACTTCAATGACAACATGCAAAATAATCACAGTACTGACCGCTTCTACAAGATCCGACCTCTTTTTAACATGCTGCGTCAACAGTGTCTCCTCATACAGCCAACCAACAGGCAAAGCATAGCTGAAGTCATGGTAGCTTACAAAGGCACCAAAGTAGGAAATCTTCGTCATTACAAATCTAATCAGCATGACAAATTTGGTTTTAGGTTATTCTGTCGGGGCAGTTCTTCAGGTATTATCCATGACCTGCTACTGTACCAAGGGGATACAACATTTCTCAACAGTGGGCTAAATGTAGACGAACAGAATCCTCTGCTGAGTACCAAGGTTGTCACCACCCTCTGTACATCTATTGCAGAGCCAGAGGCTACAGTTGTTTTCTGTGACAACTACCTCATCAGTCTTGACCTGGTAAAGTCCCTGCAGGCCAGACTGGGTGTGAGGTGTATTGGCACTGTGAGAGCAAACGGCACAGGTGGAGCAACTGCAATGGATGACAAGGATCTTGCAAAGCTAGGGCGTGGAGCATACGACTACTGTTCTCAAGAGGGGGTGATTGCTGTCAGGTGGTTGGACAAAAAGAGTGTCTCAATACTAAGCAATGCATGTGGAATTGAACCTCTGGGGTATGTTAGGCGGTTCTGTCGGGAGACCCATCAAAAGATTGATATCACATGCCCATCGGTCATGTCGGCTTATATTCAAGCAAAGGAGGGCATCGATCTGTCTGATATGCTGGTGCGTCTGTACAAGACACCTATGAAGGCACGCCGGTGGTACCTACCTCTGTTTGGATACATCCTTGATCTGTGCATTGCCAATGGTTGGCTGATGTACAAGCGGGACTGTGACCTTCTCAAGGAAAAACCAGTGCACCTAAAAAGGTTTCGTTTGTCTGTGGCAGGGACTCTAAAAGTAGTCAACAAACTCCCAACCAGGGTTGGCCAACCATCAGTTCCTCCAAATCCACACACAACTCCAAAGCGGCTGCACAATCCCAGAGCCTTACAGCCTACAGCAGATGTCCGTTATGACTGCCTTGGACACTGGCCTATCTTTGGGGAACAGAGAGGAAGGTGCAACCTGTGCGTCAAGGGCGTCTCGAGGTGGAAGTGTTCCAAGTGTGGTGATGGAAAGTTGTTTTTGTGTCTGAACAACAAGCAGCAGTGCTTTGTGTGTTATCACCAGAAGTGATCATTATCAGAGCACAATAATATTATGTTGGCTTTTTGTTACATAAAAAAATATTTATTCGAAAACATTCGTTTTTGTTGTTTTCCTATTATATGGAAGTTTCCATGAAGTTGATGGACAATCTAATTGTTCTCAGTGTTTCAACATTGATACTGTTAATTGTGGCCATTTTTGCTGTTACTGTGATGCCTATAATTTGGACTACCATGAAGTAAAGGTTACTTTTTTACTTATGTTTTACTTCACTTGAACATGTTTTTGTATTATTGTTTCATAAGGACATGTACATTTACTAAGGTTTACTGAATTATTATAATTTGTGTTGCACAAATAAAAATGCGCTACTTGTTTCTCACTGTTGCCTCTTTGTTCAGAAGTTCATTTTTTCCACTAGTTTTTTTTGACTATTTTGCACCCTACCTATACTGAACAAAAATATAAAACACAATATACAACAATTTTACTGAGTTACAGTTACTACAACAAAATCAGTCAGTTGAAATAAATAAATTAGACCCCAATCTATAGATTTTACATTACGGGGTAGGGGCACAGCAAATCAGAATTAGTTTTCCCCACAAAAGGGCTTTATTACAGACAGAAATACTCTGAAATAGTTTCATCAGCTGTCCAGGTGGCTGGTTTCAGACAATTCCACAATTCAGCCAGATGTGGATGTCCTGGACTGGCGCGGTTACACGTGGTGTGCAGTTGTGAGGCCAGTTGGAAGTACTGCCAAATTCACTAAAATGACATTTGAGGCAGCTTATTGTAGAGAAATTAACATTCAATTATCTGGCAACAGCCCTGTACATTCTTGCATTCCATGCCAATTGCACACACCTTCAAACCTTGAGGCATCTGTGGCATTGTGTTGTGTGACAAAACTGCACATTTTCGTGGCCTTTTATTGTCCCCAGAACAAAGCGCACCTGTGTAATGATGTGTAACCTTAATTGAACTAGGCAAGTCAGTTAAGAACAAATTCTTACTTACAATGATGGCCTACCGGGGAACAGTGAGTTAAGTGCCTTGTTCAGGGGCAGAACGACAGATTTTTACCTTGTCAGCTCGGGGATTCGATCCAGCAACCTTTCGGTTACTGGCTCTAACCACTAGGGTACCTGCCGCCCTGATCATGCTGTTTAATCGGATTATTGACATGACACACCTGTCAGGTGGATGGCAAAGGAGAAATGCTCACTAACCGGGATGTCAACAAATTTGTGCACAAAATTGGAAAGAAATAAGCCTTTTGTGCGTATGGACAATTTCTGGGATCTTTTATTTCACCTCATGAAACATGGGACCAACCCTTTACATGTTTATTTTATATTTTTGTTCAGTACTCCCAAGTGGGTGAGCCTATGCCCCCACCAGCCCCACCCATGGCTGCACCCATTGCCCAGTCATGTGAAATCCATAAATTAGGGCCTAATTAATTAAATAAAACTGGCTGATTTCCTTCTATGAACTGTAACTCAGTAAAATCTTAGAAATTGTTGCATGTTGCATTTATATTTTTGTTCAGTATAGCAAACAGAGTAGCAGCAAATGTGAAACTGTGTGGGCAGTGTGAAACCTTAATTGGGCAGAACGGGCTTGTGGTAATGAATGGAGCAGAATCAGTGGAATGGTATCAAATACATCAAACATGGTTTCCAGGTGTATGATGTCATTCCATTTACATCGTTCTGAGCATTATTATGACTCCCCTCAGCAGTCTCTTGTAAATTGTGTGTTGGCATGTCAGCGTAAGTATGTGTGGGTAGAGTGCAGTGAGTGTGCATAGTCAGTGCAAAATGCAGGCCTAGATAGTATTCAGCCAATTAATGAAGGTTATTTTTTGACTGAACTGAATCTCCCCTCATCTCTGCTTCAAAGGAGCATGACGTTTCAAGAGGGTTGAAGATCGTAGCAGTACATCATTTTATCCAACTATGGCACCTGCTTGACTATGCTTTTTCCACGTCGGGCAGTAAATCAGTGGATGGTACTGATTTAGAAAGTTGTTTTTGGCATCACTGAGCAGTGCCCATTAAATAATTAAATCCAATTGTTAGACTCTACCACCAACTCCAAATCAAACCCAAACATGGATTTCATGTTCTCGCTTTTGTTAAGGGTTGCGTCAATCGAATCTGATATCAGGATAAATATGACACTGAGTCACCTTATTGTATACTATGTATTTTTTATTAGCTAAGCAATAAGTGGTAAATGCAATTTTCGTATATACGTCCCACCTCGCAGGGCAAACAGAGTACTGACTTGTTCCTGACAAAGATATTATAATATACTCTGACAAAAGTAGTTCCTGCTTCCGAGCCGGCCTGTCAGAGTAGAGACTGGGCGTGGTTTAGACTCACTCAGCCTATCGTTGACTGTTGGCGCACAGGCTGGTCCCAGCCCCCTAGGCGCTTCAGCGGTCAGTCGTTGTAGTTGTGTAGAATATCTATGCGCCCGTGCTCGATACAGTTATAAAGCACCTGGCTCCTGTTCTCTAACAAAATACAGTTTGTTCCCTACACTACGTTCTGTATGTGTCTGTTTTGATGTTCTTCTGTAATTTTCCATCACGAGAAAGGCCCATGGCCCTGAAACTGTTAACAATGTCTCAAGTCAGCTATGTTGCATAACACATATACCCACACAAGCCAACAGCAAATATTATTCCATCACATATGATATGGTAAGGGCTAAAGTGTATAACACAGAACCTCACACTTTGCTTGCACACCTGTTTGTCCCAGCTAATCAGCCTCGCAATATGGGCACCTTGTTGACGCAGAGAGAAAGTGGAATAGAGTGCGCGCGCAAACATTGCTATCCATGTTTGGTTTTGATTTGGAGGAGGTTGGTAGCATCTAACAACTGGATTTAATGGCTCCATGGGCACTGCAAATGACGACTTCCTAATCAGAACCGTCTACCACTTACGGATATACTTTCGGACGTAGTAAAAGTGTCGCCAAACAGGCACTGTCCGGCAAATAACACTCATACAACCTGGGTAGATATATTGTGTTATATTCTCCTACATTCAATTCACATTTACACAAACTTCAGTGTTTTCTTTCAAATAGTACCAAGAATATGCATATCCTTGGTTCTGTGCCTGAGCTACAGGCTGTTAGATTTGGGTATGTCTTCAGGCGGAAATTGAAAAAAGTAGGGGGTAGCTCTGAGAGGTTATTAATAAAGCCACATACAAACATGGTCTCTCTTTTGTTTTCTTGAGTAAGGCAGCTCCAACATGCAGGTGTTTCAGCCTAGCTCAGTGCTTTCTGCGGTGCTGGGGCAAGCCAGCAGAAAATAGAGCGTTGTGCCGTGATTGGCTTAGTATTCTGTCACTCATGGGGACACTAAATCACCGCCAAGTCTAAGGGTAGAGCTAGAAATCTCTATCCCCTTGGGTGCTGCCATAGAGTTACATTAGAAGTGCCCATCCAAGAAGGTTCAAGGTCATTGGCCACAGAATGACGTCAAATCACGTTATATGTACAGTAGCTTTGATTGGACTGATCATGTCAACATCATACTTTCAAAATCTTAGCTAGCAGTCATCATCATGAATCAAGTCATCATCATGAATCAAGTCGCCAATCTACTGGCAAATCATTTTTGATCCTTGTCATATGAAGATAAAGAATGAAGAGAAATTATAGATAAAATGTATTAAGCAAAACATTCATACGAGCCTTAAAATCCTATTATAATCCAAAAGTAGTATGACAAGCACTCTTAAGCAACATCTAAATATATGTTGTTTTTTTTGCTGGCTTTCTGTAAGAACTCCCCCATGTTCTGCCACTAACTTTCGCGCATTGCCATCGTGCCGCAATGTTTGCAAACACAGAAAGGGGTCTAACGGGGGTTCCGTTCTTGTTGGTACATTGGTCTCGTTCAAATTCATTGAACGTTATTTTTATCCAAGAAGGCTTCGTTCTTTTGACGTACCAATTGCAGGGAAGTATGATTCACTTTCATGTATGTCCAGCTGAGGTAGCAAAAAAAGCCTTTAAAGGTAAGGAATGTATTTTTCAAAATCTGGTATTTTGGTCTTTTCGAGTTTCCGTATGTGCAACCGCAATAATATTCCCCGAGTCTCGGATACTTCTGAAAACATCCATGTTACAGGTAAATATATTTTTATGCGTATATATTTATCTAAACATATATGCACTTTATTTGATGACAAGTTGGTTGTGTAGCTAGCTGTAGAAGCCATCATTTTGCCAAATATAATCGGATTATCTAGCTAGAATATAATAGATAGCTATCTAGCTACAAGCCAACGTTAGCTTTTGGGCAATTCCACGAACTAGTATACAGCTATATAAATAAACGCAACATGCAACTATTTCAAAGATTTTACTGAGTTACAGTTAATAAGGTAATCAGTCAATATAAATACATTAGGCCCTAATCAATGGATTTCACATGCCTGGGAATACAGCTATGCATTTGTTGGTCACAAATACCTACATAAAAAAAGGTAGAGGCGTGGATCAGAACCAGTCAGTGTCTGGTGTGACCACAATTTGCCTCATGCAGCACAACACATCTCATAGAGTTGATCAGCCTGTTTGTGGAATGTTGTCCCACACCTCTTCAATGGCTGTGCTAAGTGGCTGAATATTGTCGGGAACTGGAACAGGCTATCTCACACGTCCAAAGCATCCCAAACATGCTCAATTGGTGAAATGTATGGTGAGTATGCAGGCCATGGAAAAACTGGGACTTTTTCAACATCCATGAATTGTGTACAGACTACAGAGCCTTGCATTATTATGCTGAAACATGAGGTGATGGCGGCGGATGAATGGCACGACAATGGGCCTCAGGATCTTATCACGGTATCTCTGTGCATTCAAATTGCCATAAATTAAATGCAATTGTGTTCGCTGTCCATAGCTTATGCTTGCGCATACCATAACCCCACCATTGAGCACTCTTTTCACAACATTGACATCAGCAAACTGTTCACCACACGACGCCATACACAATGTTTGCCATCTGCCCAATATCGTTGAAACAGTGATTCATCCGTGAAGAGCGCACTTCTCCAACGTGGCAGTGGCCATCAAATGTGAGCGTTTGCCCACTGAAGTCAGTTACAACTTCGAACTGCAGTTTGGTCAAAACCCAGGTGAGGACGACGAGCAAGCAGATGAGCTTCCCTGATGCGGGTTCTGACAGTTTGTGCAGAATTTTTTTGTTTGTGCAAACCCACTGTTTCATCAGCTGTCTGGGTGGCTGGTCTCAGATGATCGGTTGTGAGGCCGTTTGGATGTACTGCCATATTCTCGAAAACTACTTTGGAGGTGGCTTGGGGTAGCGACATTAACATTAAATTCTCTAGCAACTGCTCTGGTGCACATTCCTGCACTCACAATGAGAATTGCACACTCCCTCAGAACTTGAGACATCTGTGGCATTGTGTTGTGACAAAAGTACACATTTTAGTGGGTTTTTATTGTCCCCTGATCATGCTGTTTAATCAGCTTCCTGATATGCCACGAATGTCAGGTGGCTGGATTAATCAGTTTCCTGATATGCCACGAATGTCAGGTGGATGGATTATCTTGGCAAAGGAGAAATACTCAAACTGGCATGTAAACACATTTGCGTACAAAACTGGGGAGAAATAAGCTTTTTGTGTATACATACTTTTTGGGTCCATTTTCCAACCTGTTGGTGGACATTTGGAACCTAAATTAGCCATAGCTCTGAGTGAGCAAAATTAAGCAAGCATAATGGTGAAAACTTGCAAAGGATTTTTAACTCGCACAGGATTTTAACTTCTCTATCAAACATTGAGAGAATGGCGCTGGATTGGATAGCAGCCATTTTACTGGTTGGGGGGTGCTGATTTAAACTGTTTGTACATAACGTTTCCTCCATTTCCTATGACCGAAAAGAGCTTCTGAACATCAGAACATCGATCATTAACGTGGACATGATGCTCATCCCCGGACCAGGCCCTAATGCTTGATTATTAGTTGATTATTTGAATCAGCTGTGTAGTGCTAGGGCAAAAAATGAAATAAATTTGGTAAAGCCTGGAGTAAGCTGGGGAGGAAGTGTAGTTTGTCAACTGGAGGCACACACAGTATATGGATCTGTGCAAATGCAGCTGTGATATCATTGTGAATCTATCCCTCTTTGGACTTTTTGAATCTCTATCCGCTTGAAAGTGTTTTGTACGGAAACTTTGAAGAAGGTCACTGATTGGCTGGGGGAGGAACACACGTGTGTGTTTGTGATTTAGCAAATGCAGTTGTTTTCAAGGGGTGAATTAATTGATTGTAAACATCTTGATACTAATGTTAGTGTTGTAATAAAGATTAATTCACATGTCCATCAGTCATTCCACTCAAATGTTTTTTTTTCACAGATTGTCACCATGCCACTGACAAATGCTGAAAAGCAAAAAAGAGGGAAGTTAAGGTCAAAGAGAAACTTTGGAATTGCCCTTAAGCTAACATCAGGGGGGGAAGGTAGCTTAGCCGGGCCAGAAACCGAAGAATCACTAGTTTGAATCCCAGAGCTGACAAGGTACTTAATCCTAATTGATCTAACTCAACATTTGGGTGGTTTGTTTTGTTATTGACAGGTCACGAGTCTGTTCATCTACTGAAGATGGATCAATATGGGAGATGTGAAAGCAGTGATCAGCCAGAAGAGGTTAACCCACATTTTTATTCGTTCTTCAAAATGATAAAATATTTAGTTTTACATCTAAACTAATCGGCTATCCATTAACAGGTTTTATTGGTCAAATTGAGTTTATTCTTCTAACACCAACGGTGGTCTGTTCTAGGATCCCTCACTACATTGGAGTGAGGTTAAAGAGGAGGCTGAAGAATGTCCGATTTCAGCTGTGTCGTTAGGCGTTGAAACATCCCAGGTTTGTCAAAAGGAGGACCCCGATGAACAAGATCCTTCCTTTGACACAGTTTCAGACATACATGGAGTCACAGAGCAGGAGTGTGGACATAAAGGCATGACACATCTAAAGGTAAGTATCTCTTTTACACTGCAAGCCCACTTACAAGGCCCAGAGGTGTTAGAATTACAGTACCAGTCAAAGTTTGGACACCTACTCATTCAATGGTTTCAAAGTAGCCACCCATTGCCTTGATAACAGCTTTGCAAACTCTTGGCATTCTCTCAACCGGTTTCACCTGGAATGCTTTTCCAACAGTCTTGAAGGAGTATGCTGAGCACCTGTTGGCTGCTTTTCCTTCAGTCTGCGGTCCAACTCATCCCAAACCATCTCAATTGGGTTGAGATCGGATTATTGTGGAGGCCAGGTCATCTGACGCAGCACTCAATCACTCTCCTTCTTGGTCAAATAGCTCTTACACAGCTTGGAGGTGTGTTTTGGGTCATTGTCCTGTTGAAAAACAAATGATAGTCCCACTAAGCACAAACCAGATGTGATGGTGTATCGCTGCAGAATGCTGTGGTAGCCATGCTACTTAAGTGTGCCTTTAATTCTAAATAAATCACTGACAGTGTCACCAGCAAAGCACCATCACACCTCCTCCTCCATGCTTCACGGTGGGAACCACACATGCAGAGATCATCCGTTCATCTACTCTGCAGCTCATGAAGACAGTGGTTGGAACCAAAAATTTCAAATTTGGACTCATCAGACCAAAGGACAGATTTCCACCGGTCTAATGTCCATTGCTCGTGTTTTTTGGCCCAAGCAACTCTTCTTCTCATTGGGGTCTTTTAGTAGTGGTTTCTTTGCAGCAATTCGACCATGAATCTCAATATCAACTGTTCAGATGTCTCTTAATTGAACTCTGTGAAGCAATTAATTTGGGCTGCAATTTCTGAGGCTCTAATTAACTTATCCTCTGCAGCAGAGGTAACTCTGGGTCTTCCTTACCTGTGGCGGCGATCCCATGAGAGACAGTTTCAGCTCTTGATGGTTTTTGCAACTGCACTTGAAGAAACTTTAAAAGTTCTTGACATTTTTTTGGATTGACTGATCTTCATGTTTTAAAGTAATGATGGACTGTCATTTCTCTTTGCTTATTTGAGCTGTTCTTGCCATAATTTGGACTTGGTCTTTTGCCAAATAGGGCTGTCTTCTGTATACCACCCCTACCTTGTCACAACACAACTGATTGGCTCAGACGCATTAAGAAGGAAAGAAATTCCACAAATGAACTTTTAACAAGGCACACCTTTTTAATTGAAATGCATTAAGAAGCTGGTTGAGAGAATGCCAAGTGTGTGCAAAGCTGTCATCAAGGCAAAGGGTGGCTACTTTAAAGAATATTAAATATAAAATATAAAAAACAAAAAAAATGGTTACTACTTGATTCCATATGTGTTATTTCATAGTTTTGATGTCTTCACTATTATTCTACAATGTAGAAATTAGTAAAAAATAAATAAAGAGAAACCCTTGAATGAGTAGGTGTGTCCAAACTTGTGACTGGTACTTTGTTTTCTCTGTGTCAGGTGCTGCCTTCTCCAGTCCCAGTCAAAGAGGAGTCTGAAGAATGCTCCCTTCTGCCAGTAGATGAAGAGAAAGTTGCCCTATTTACAGTGAAGAAGGAAGAGGATGAAGACGGGTTGAAGTCAGAAGATGAGGATGTTGTGAAAGTGTCAGTACCTTGGGAACCGTTGGAAACATCATCATCATGCTCAGATACAGAGGATACAGAGGACAGTGAGATGGAAAGTGATCATGTGCAGGTAAGTTCAAGCGTGTAATAACGTAGAGTGAAATACACACTTTGAGATGTTTTGTAGGGTTAGCTTCTTGAAGGGCCATACTAAAAGTTAATTAATTCCACTCGTTGTTTTCACCATTCTGCACCCTACATATTTTATGCTGTGTACCACAAATCTATCTTTCAGTCTTCATTCTTTCTGCCACTATGTGACTGCATATGTAGTGGGCTACTGACATATACAAGAAGTAGGCCAGGTATAGGTGTGGCGACAATGTCTAAATTTAAGCCTATAGCTTCATAACAAAGTTAAGATTTCATAAACACAAAGCATAGCTTTCTTGAGCAGCTACTAGCTTGAGTGCTGGGCCTAGTTAGTATTCAGCCAATTCTTAAAGGTAACCCACTGAGCAAAAAACTTGTTGAATCAATGCAATTTGGCAACGTATTGTGATGTGGCTTCAGAAAGTATTAATTCCCCTTTACTTATTCCACATTTTGTTTTTACCGCCTGAATTCAACATTTATTTATTTTTAAATTCTCTCACCCCTCGACCCACAATACCCCATAATGACAAAGTGAAAACATGTTTTAAGAAATTTTAGCAAATTTATTGAACATAAAATACAGAAATGTCTCATTTACATAAGTATTCACACCCTTGAGTCAATACATGTTAGAATCACCTGTGCAGCGAATTCAGCTGTGAGTCTTTCTGGGTAAGTCTAAGAGCTTTGGCCTCCCGGGTGGCGCAGTGGTTAAGGGCGCTGTACTGCGCCAGCTGTGCCATCAGAGTCCCTGGGTTCGCGCCCAGGCTCTGTCGTAACCGGCCGCGACCAGGAGGTCCGTGGGGCGACGCACAATTGGCCTAGCGTCATCCGGGTTAGGGAGGGATTGGTCGGTAGGGATCTCCTTGTCTCATCGCGCACCAGCGACTCCTGTGGTGGGCCGGGCGCAGTGCGCGCTAGCCAAGGTTGCCAGGTGCACGGTGTAGCCTCCGACACATTGGTGCGGCTGGCTTCCGGGTTGGATGCGCGCTGTGTTAAGAAGAAGTACGGCTGGTTGGGAGGACGCATGACATTCAGCCTTCGTCTCTCCCGAGCCTGTACGGGAGTTGTAGCAATGAGACAAGATAGTAGCTACTGGATACCACGAAATTGGGGAGACAAAGGGGTAAAAAAAAAATAATTTAAGTCTAAGCTTTGAACACCTGGATTGTACAATATTTGCACATTCTTTTTTTAATTTTTATTATTGAAGCTCTGTCAAGTTGGTTGTTGATATTTGCTATACAGCCATTTTCAAGTCTTGCCATCGATTTTTCAAGCCAATTTGAAGTCAAAACTAACTAGGCCACTCAGTAACATTCAATGTTGTCTTGGTAAGCAACTCCAGTGTAGATTTGGCCTTAGGTTATTGTCCTGCTGAAAGGTGCGTTTGTTTCCCAGTGTCTGTTGGAAAGCATACTTATATTGTTGTTGCCTGAGCTTGGCTCTATTCAGTTTCCTTTTTATCCTACAAATCTCCCTAGTCCTTGCCGATGACAATCATACCCATAAAATTATGCAGCCACCACCATGCTTGAAAATATGAAGAGTGGTACTCCGTGATGATGTTGGATTTTCTCCAAGCATAACACTTTGTTTTCAGGACATGAAGTTAATTTCTTTGACACATTTTTGGCAGTTTTACTTTTGTGCATTATTGCATGTTTTGGAATATTTGTATTCTGTGCAGGCTTCCTCCTTCCACTCTGTAGTTACTCCACAATACTAAGCTAAATGACAATGTTGTTGATCCATCAACAGTTATCTCCTATCACAGCCATTAAACTCACCATTGGGCTCATGGTGTAATCCCTGAGTGGTTTCCTTCCTCTCCGGCAACTGAGTGGGAAAGACGCCTGTATCTTTGTAGTGACTGGGTGTATAGATACACCAGCCAAAGTATAAAGAAGAACTTCAGCATGCTCAAAGGGATATTCAGTGTCGGCTTTATTTACAAATGGAACCTATTGGCAGATGGGTAAAAAATGTAAGGCATTGGAAAACCTCCCTTTGTGGTTGAATCTGTTTGAAATTCACTGCTCAACATGCAACGATTTTACTGAGTTACAGTTCATATAAGGAAATCAGTCAATTGAAATACATTCATTAACCCCTAATATATGGATTTCACATGACTGGGCAGAGGCCCACCCACTTGGGAGCCAGGGCCACCCACTGGGGAGCCAGGCTCAGCCAATCAGAATGAGTTTTTCCCACACCAAAAGGCTTTATTACAGACAGAAATGCTCCTCAGTTTCACCAGCTGTCCTGCTGGCTTGTCTCGCACGATCCCGCAGGTGAAAAAGTCGGATGTGAATGTCCTGGGCTGGCGTGGTTACACGTGGTCTGCTTTTGTGACGCCGGTTGGACGTACTTACAAATTCTCTAAAATGACATTGGAGGCGGCCTATGATAGAGAAATGAACACAACATTCTTGTAATCAGCATGCCAATCACACACTCCCTAAAATCTTGTCGTGTTGTGTGATAAAACTGCATATTTTAGTGGTATTTTATTCTACCCTACCAAGCAAACTTTTTTGCAGTTATTGCTAACATGACCCCAATTTTCTCCAAAACACAATACAATAAAGGCAGGATACTTGTCCACATGATTAAGCATGTATTTAATGTAGCAAAAATGACATTGCTCATTGGTCCAAAATTAGTTTGTTACTGCCTTTTTGGTTGGTAGGTCAGTATTGTCCCCAGCGCAAGGTGCACCTGTGTAATGATCATGCTGTGTAATCAGCTTCTTGATATGCCACACCTGTCAGGTGGGTGGATTATCTTTATCTTGGCAAAGTGGAAATGCTCACTAAAAGGGATGTAAACAAATTTGTGCACAAAATATTAGAGAAATAAGCTTTTTGTGCATATGGAACCTTTATCTTTTATTTCAGCTCGTTAAACATGGGACCAACACTTCCATGTTGCATTTATATTTTTGTTCAGTATATGTGTGGGATACAGAGATGAGGTAGTCATTCAAAAATCATGTTAAACACTATTGCACACAGAATGATACCATGCAACGTATTATGTGACTGGTTTGGCACATTTTTACGGCTGAACTTATTTAAGCTTGCCTCAAGAAAGGTGTTGAATACTTGACTCACGATATCTCTGCTTTTCATTATTAATTGATTTCAAAAAATGTCTATAAACATAATTCCACTTTGACATTATGGGGTATTATGAGTGACACATTTAACATTTTTGGGTGACTGGAGTCTCTGACAATCTTATGGGACTTCCTCTGACACCGCCTATTATTTCGGTCCTGGGTGGCAGGAAGCTTGGCCCCAGTGATGTGCTGGGCCATTCGCACTACCCTCCGTAGCGCCTTACGGTCAGATGCCGAACAGTTGCCATACCAGACGGTGATGCAACCGGTCAGGATGCTCTCAATGGTGCAGCTGTAGAACCTTTTGGGGATTTGGGGACCCATGCCATATCTTTTCAGTCTTCTGATGGGGAATAGGCTCTGTCGTGCCCTCTTCACGACTGTCTTGGCGTGTTTGGACCATGATAGTTCTTTGGTGATGTGGACACCAAGGAACTTGAAACTCTCGACCTGCTCCACTACAGCCCCGTCGATGTTAATGGGGGCCTGTTCGGCCCGCCTTTTCCTGGAGTCCACGATCAGCTCCTTAGTCTTGCTCACATTGAGGGAGAGGTTGTTGTCCTCGCACCACACGGTCAGTTCTCCGAAAACCTCCCTATAGGCCGTTTCATTGTTGTCGGTGATCAGGCCTACCACTGTTATGTCGTCAGGATACTTAATGATGGTGTTGGAGCCATGCAGTCGTAGCCAAGTTCTTGACACAAACCGGTGCACCTGGCACCTACTACCATACCCAGTTCACTTACATGTTTTGTCTTGCCCATTCACCCTCTGAATGGCACACACGTCATGGAAAGAGCAGGTGTTCATAATGCCTTGTATACTCAGTGTAGATGACAACTAAACCAAAAATCTGACATTGTTATTCAATTGTTCTTTTAGATGTTTGAATGCATAGTGATTACACATTGGGAATTCAACACACTTCTGGCTGTCTTTTTGAGCGGGTGAATAAAGGTTAAACTCTCATTGATTAACGTCTCAACCAAATATTATAAAAATTTCCACCTTGAAATTACGTCGTGTGCCGAGTGAGAACTGACTTTCTGACTGAACTGAATCCCCCCTCATCTCTGCTTCAAAGGACTGTGAAAACCATGAGCTTGATGTTTCAAGAGGAGTGAAGATTAAAGATTGCAGCAGGACATCATTGGATCCAGGGACGGTACCAGATAGAGATGAGAAAGCTAATGCTGTTGATTTCAGTGAGTACCATTGGTGGGGTGGGTTGCAGTTATGGTCTAGATATAATAATGTGTTCCATGTAAATGACAAATGTTTCATTGCTCATTAACTATCTCACTGGGCACAAACATCAATTCAACATCTATTCCACGTTGGTTCATTCCATTGAAATGACGTGGAAACAACATTGATTCAACCAGTGTGTGCCCAGTGGAATGGCGCTAATGAAGTAGAACTTGAGTTAATTTGATGTTCTTCTCACTTTCCTGTAGGTGGCTTTGAAGGGGGGTCCTCCTTCTACCCCTGCCCCCATTGTGCAATCGGCTTCACCATAGAACGCTTTTTCCTTGGGCACCTGAAGAGGGACCACCCTAAAGATTACATTGAAATGCTGAAGACTGGGAAAATCAAAGCCTATAAAAGAGGGAGTTTACGGGTGACCCCAGCCACATGCCCGCAATGTGGCAAGAGCTTCACCAATAAATATGTTATGCAAACACATCAGAGGACTCATGCAGGGAAGAAATCTCATCACTGTGCAGACTGTGGGAAGAGCTTTGTCTACGCTGATGCACTTAAAAGACACAGATGGACTCACGCTGGGGAGAGCATATAAATGCTCTCGAGTGTGGCAAAGGATTCAGCGGACGAACCAGTCTGACCAGCCATGAAATTATCCATACAGGAGGGGGACCATTTAAATGCTCTGTTTGGGGAAAGGACTCAATCAGGGCGTAACTTAAAACGTCACCAACGATTCTGTGTAAAGACCGAGTAAACAGAAGAAGTGAGTAGGTGTCAGAGGATTGCAATAAAGAACATATTATAAATATATAATAATGTAACTGATGTAATACACTGCCACCTAATTAAGTATGTTATTGGTACATTGGTCTAGTCGAAAATGTAAATCATTTAAGACATGCCTTTTCCTTATCTGACGTAGGATTCATGGTAGTAGGATTCATGTAAATGTATGCCCAGCAGATGGCAGTAAAATACATTTTAAAGGAAAATAAAATATTTTAAAATTGGTCTTTTCGAGTTTCCGTATGTGCAACCTTAATAATATTCCCTGAGATTTAGATATGTCTATGTAACTAGCAAGCAGGTAAATATATTTTCCTTGTTAAATAAGCTTTATTGCCATTTGATGACAAGTTGGGCTAACTATCCATCTGTTTGCCAGCTATAACAGATAACTTTAGTTAGCTAGTATGCTTTAGGGCAATTCCACGTACTAGTACAGTACCGGTATAACAAAGACTAGCCATACATGTTTGAAGGCTAGGTATTATGAAGGACCCATTAGGACCAACGTGTGTAGTTCATAGGAGCATGTCAAATGAAAGCTAAGAGTGCGTCTTTGTCGTACTTCATTATCAAATGCAGCTGGGATATCATTGTGGAGCTAGCTAGCTATCCCGCTTTGGACTTTTCGAATCCACCTCCCCTTGAAAGCGTTTGACTTAATGAGGTTTTCTTATTAGCAAGCGAGGAATAATTACAGTTGTGTGTACTTAGTCGAATGCAGTTCTTGAAGGGGTGAATTAATTCATTGTAAACATCGTGATACTAACGTTAGTGTTGTAATAAAGATTCATTCAATTGTCCATCAGTCATTTCACTCAAATGTATTATTCACAGATTGTCACCATGCCACTGACAAATGCTGAAAAGCAAAGAATATACAGGCAAAGACTAAAGGAGAAGGGGAGTTATGAGGTCAAAGAAAAAGACTTAAAACGGAATGTGTTTTAAATCGCAGGCTAAAATACAGAACATGTATGTTGTGTTTTTTAATTTACCTTTAAAAATTTAAATACATTGCTAAAAGAAGAAATTACCTTGTTGAGAGCACATATTACATATTTCTACCTCTAACTATTCAGGCTACATCATCATGAATGTAATGACATTCAAACCCATAATTATTGATTTCTGTACAAATCAGGGACCAATGATGTCATACCATTACCATAGTTCTGTTACTGTGTGTTAATCCACTTCACTTGATGTAGTTTGATAACCAAAGGTTTTTCAAACTAAAGTTGATATTGCTGACTGCCCATTCTTTCTGCAGACATCTTTGAATTATAATTTGGAGCAGATATTTACGTTTTTGGAAAATGTTGTCACATAAAGAAAAAAATATTCATACCGTCATTCTGTTACCAAACTTGGCATCTGCACAGTTCTTTAATAAACCATACCACTCTATGCACAATTACTACTTTTAACAATGCCCTCTGAAAATGTACTTAAACTTTGCACTGAATTGTTTTTGTTTGACATGCATTTAAAGTGAAATGTCTGACTCAGTATAATTCTGTTATTGTGGAATTGCCCTTTAGCTACCATCAACATTGGTGTCATTGTTGACTTTCATATGGGCTTTGTTGATCCTTGTGATCTAACTAAACATGTGGGTGGGTTGTTTTGTTATTGACAGGTCACGAGTCTGTTCATCATCTGCTGAAGATGGATCAATATGGGAGATATGAAAGCAGTGGGCAGCCAGAAGAACCTTTTGTAGGTTAACCCACACATCATGCATTCTTCAAAATGAGAATCAATTTCATTATACAATATCTAAAACGAGCGGGTATTCATTAACAAGTTTTATTGGTCAAATAGATGTTATTCTTCTAACATCAACCATGGTCTGTTCTAGGATCCCTCACTGCATTGGAGGCAGGTCAAAGAGGAAGCTGATGAACTCCAGATTTCAACTGTGCCATTAAGAGTTGAAACATCCCAGGTTTGTCAAAATGAGGACCCGGATGAACAAGATACCTCCTTTGATCCACTTTCAGTCATCCATGGAGTCACAGATCAAGAGTGTGGACATAAAAGCATGACTTACCTCAAAGTAAAGGTAAGTGCCTCCTTAACACTGCAAGCCCATTTACGAGGCCCAGAGTTATTGTTAGAATGACGATGCTGAATGAATTATGTTTTCTCTGTGTCAGGTGCTGCCTTCTCCAGTCCCAGTCAAAGAGGAGTCTGAAGAATGCTCCCTTCTGCCAGTAGATGAAGAGAAAGTTGCTTTAATTACAGTTAAGGAAGAAGAGAATGAAGACTGGTTGAAGTCAGAAGATGAGGATGTTGTGAAAGTGCCAGTGCCTTGGGAACCGTTGGAAACATCATCATGTTCAGATACAGAGGATACAGAGGACAGTGAGATGGAAAGTGATCATGTGCAGGTGAGTTCAAGGATTTAATAACGTACTGAGTGAAATACACACTTTGAGATGTTTTGTAGGGTTAGCTTCTTGTAGGTTTAAACTAAAGGTGTCTTCATTCCTAGTTGTTTTGACCGTTCTGCACCTTACCTATTAAAAGCTGTGTACCACAAACCTAGCTTTCAACCTTCATTCTTTCTGCCACTATGTGACTGCATATGGAGTGGGCTACTGACATACAAGAAGTAGGCCAGGTATAGGTATGGCAACAATGTCTAAATTTAAGCCTATAGCTTCATAATGAAGTTAAGATTTCACAAACACAAAGCATAGCTTTCTTGAGTAGCTAGTAGCTTGAGTGCTGGGCCTAGTTAGTATTCCGCCAATTTTTGAAAATACTGAAACTGACTTTCTGACTGAATACCCGCTTCATTTCTGCTTCAAAGGACTGTGAAAACAATGAGCATGATGTTTCAGGAGCATTGAAGATTGAAAATTGCAGCAAGACATCATTGGATCCAGGGATGACACTAGATACAGATGAGAAAGCTAATGCTGCTGATTTCAGTGAGTACAATTGGTGGGGTTGCAGTTACGGTGTAGAGATATAATAATGTGTTACATGTACATAACGTTTCATTTCTCAATAACTGTGGCTCTATAATGAAATAAGTGTAGTTCATTTGATGTTTTTATTTCTGTCCTTTAGGTGACTCTAAAAAGGGGTCCTCCTCCTTCTACCCATGCCCTCATTGTACGCTCGGTTTCACCATAGAACGCTTTTTTCACGGGCACCTCAAGAGGGCCCACCCTGAAGAGTACATCACTCTGCTAAAGTTTCGGAAGATCATAGCAACCCAAGCCACGTGCCCACAATGTGGCAAGAGCTTCTCCAATAAATATGTTATGAAAACACATCAGAAGAGTCACACAGGAGAGAAACCATATCACTGTGCAGACTGTGGGAATAACTACGTCTTCGCTGATTCACTAAAAAAACACAGATGTGGGAAAGGATTACGAAGACAAACCCATCTGACCAGCTATGAAATGATCCCCACAGTAGAGAGACCATACACATGCGTTCAGTGTGGAAAAGGATACAGATTTCAAACCCAACTGACTAGCCATGAAAAGAGCCACACAGGAGAGAGACCATATAAATGCTCTCAGTGTGGAAAAGAATACAGAAGACCAGCCCATCTAAAAAGACATCAAATGACCCACACTGAAGAGAGGCCATTTGATTGCCTCAGGTGTAAGAAGTCATTCTACCGGCCGGAAACTCTAAAAGCACACCAGAAAACCCATACAGGAGAAAAGCCTTATCGGTGCTCTCTATGTGACAAATGTTTTGGCTTTTCCAGAGATCTTAAGAGACATCAGTTGACACATACAAGGGAGACCCACACTGGACAGAGGTCCTATGATGTCCACGAGTGTAAGAAGTCCTCCGGCCAGCTGGAAATTCTCAATGCACACCAGAAAACACACAAAGTAGAAAAGCCTAAGCCTTATCAGTGCTCTCAGTGTGACAAATGTTTTGGCTTTTCCAGAGATCTTAGAAGACATCAGTTGACACATACAGGGGAGAAACCGTTTAGTTGCCCCCAATGTGAAAAATGTTTCGGTAGGAAATGGGAATTGACGTACCACCAACGGACACACAGCGGAGAGAGGCCTTATCACTGCTCTGAGTGTGGACAGAGCTTTAGCCTAAGGGGGAACTTTAAACGCCACCAGCAGAGCCACACAGGGAAGAAGACGTTTCACTGCACTCAGTGTGACAAGAGTTTCTTCAGAGCGGCTCACCTGAAAACCCATCTCCTCATTCACAATAGAACCAAAACAGTGGTCTGCTCTAACTGTGGGAAAGGGTTCAACCATGACGGGAACTTAAAACGTCACCAACGATTCTGTATGAAGACAGAGCAAAATTGTAATGCACCCCCATCTGTAGAAGTACAGATATGATATAATAATGTAGTACAATGCCATCTAATTATAAGTCTGTTCTTCTTGGTACATTTATCTCTAGTTCAAAATCATTCAAGAGACAGGCCTTTTTGTTCTCTGACGACTGTAGGGGAGTAGGATTCGCTGTCATGTATGCCCATTAGGTGGCAGTAAAATAGGAAAGTATTTTTACATGTAGTGGTACTTTTTACTTTTCGATATTCTGTATGTGCAACCGCAATAATATTAGCTGACCCTCCGATACTCCTGAAAATCATCCATGTAACTAGCTAAAGGTAAAGATATTTCTGAATATATATATATATATATATATTTAAACATATTAGCTTTATAAAGCCATTTGAGGACAAATTGGGTGTGTAGCTGACTATACAAGCCTTATGTTGTGCCAGATAGAATAAATTAGGGCAATTCCACATAGCGTTACTAGTTGTTTCAAATAGGGTGCTAGTACGGTATAACAAAGATAGTAGCTAGCTATGTATGTTTGAAACTGTTTAAAGACCCATGTGGACCAACATGTGAAGTTCAGCATCAAGTTGGGTGTCAAATAAAAGCTAAGAGTGTCTGTTTGTCTGTGTGTGTTCTGTTATAATAAAATGTAGCTGCGGTATCTTTGTGGATCTATCCCTCTTTGGACATTTCTAATCCACCTCCACTTGAAAGCGTTTGACTTCAGGTCATTGATTGGCAAGGAAGAACACAAACATTCTTGAAGGGGTGAATCAATTGATGGTAAATATATTGATAGCAGTGTTGTAATAAAGATTCATTCAATTGTCCGTCTTTTCACTCAGATGTATTATTCACAGGTGTCCCCATGCCACTGACAAATTCTGAAAAGAAAAATAGACTAAAGAAGAAAATGTAGGTTTATGCTTTGTGAGTAAAAAATAAATAAAATCTATTACACTTTCAAAGGTCCATAAGATGACATGACCTTTGATGAGAGCATATATTACCTCATTTCTACCACTAACTATTTAGGCTACATCATCATGAATAGAATGACATTCAAATATATAACTTTGCATTTCTGTGTAGTACAATTCAGGGACCCAGGATGTCATTCTCTTACCGGGTATGAATCCACTTCACTTAATGTAGTTTGCATTTGCACAGTTCTGTAACAAGCCATACAACTTTTTGAGCAAGGATTATGTAGCCTACTTTTAACACTGTCCACTTAAACTTGAATTGTTTGACACATTTCAAAGTGAACAATGAGTCTCAGCATAATCATGTTACTATGGAATGGCCCTTTAGCTAATATCAACATTGGTGCCATTAGCTAGGTTTTCATCCAATTGGTGATAGATTTTCATGCGAATGTTGTAGAACCTTTATGAGCATGTTTCCACCAAATGTACTTTTGCACACAAAATGTCCTTTTACTGACATCTTCATGTACCGAATTAAAATAAATAAATTGTAAGGTCAAATCAAAGTTTATTTGTCACGTGCGCCGAATACAGCAGGTGTAGGTAGACGTTACAGTGAAATGCTTACTTACAGGCTCTAACCAATAATGTGAGAGAAAAAATGTGTGTGTGTGTGTAGGTAAGTAAAGAAATAAAACAACAGTAAAAAGACATTTGAAAATAACAGTAGTAAGGCTATATACAGACACTGGTTAGTCAGGCTTATTGAGGTAGTATGTACATGTAGGTATGGTTAAAGTGACTGCATATATGATGAACAGAGAGTAGCAGTAGCGTAAAAAGAGGTGTTGGCGGGTGATGGGATACAATGGGCCAATTGAGGTAGTATGTACATGAATGTATAGTTAAAGTGACTACATATATGATAAACAGGGAGTAGCAGCAGTGTAAAATAGGGGTTGGGGGGGCACACAATGCAAATACTTCGGGTAACCATTTGGTTACCTGTTCAGGAGTCTTATGGCTTAGGGGTAAAAACTGTTGAGAAGCCTTTTTGTCCTAGACTTGGCACTCCGGTACCGCTTGCCATGCGGTAGTAGAGAGAACAGTCTATGACTGGGGTCTTTGACAATTTTTAGGGCCTTCCTCTGACAACGCCTGGTGTAGAGGTCCTGGTTGGCAGGCAGCTTTACCCCAGTGATGTACTGGGCCGTACGCACTACCCTCTGAGGTGCCTTGTGGTCGGAGGCCGAGCAATTGCCGTACCAGGCAGTGATGCAACCGGTCAGGATGCTCTCGATGTTGCAGCTGTAGAACCTTTTGAGGATCTCAGGACCCATGCCAAATATTTAGTTTTCTGAGGGGGAATAGGCTTTGTCGTTCCCTCTTCACAACTGTCTTGGTGTATTTGGACCATTCTAGTTGGTTGTTGATGTGGACACCAAGGAACTTGAAGCTCTCAACCTGCTCCACTACAGCCCCGTCGATGAGAATGGGGATGTGCTCGGTGCTCCTTTTCCTGTAGTCCACAATCATCTCCTTAGTCTTGGTTACGTTGGGGGATAGGTTGTTATCCTGGCACCACCCGGCCAGGTCTCTGACCTCCTCCCTATAGGCACAGGGACTATTTTGGTCTGCTTGAAACATGTTGGTATTACAGACTCAATCAGGGACATGTTGAAAATGTCAGTGAAGACACCTGCCAGTTGGTCAGCACATGCCTGGAGCACACGTCCTGGTAATCCGTCTGGCCCCGCAGCCTTGAGTATGTTGACCTGTTTAAAGGTCTTATGTCGGCTACGGAGAGCATGATCACACAGTTATCTGGAACAGCTGATGCTCTCATGCATGCCTCAGTGTTGCTTGCCTCAATGTTGCTTGCCTCGAAGTGAGCATAGAAGTGATTTAGCACATCTGGGAGGCTTGTGTCACTGGGCAGCTCACGGCTGTGCTTCCCTTTGTAGTCTGTAATAGTTTGTAAGCCCTGCCACATCCGACGTGCGTCGGAGCCGGTGTAGTATGATTAAATCTTAGCCCTGTATTGACGCTTTGCCTGTTTGATGGTTCGTCACAGGGCACAGCGGGATTTCTTGTAAGCTTCCGGGTTAGAGTCCCACTCCTTGAAAACGGCGGCTCTACCCTCTAGCTCAGTGCGGATGTTGCCTGTAATCCATGGCTTATGGTTGGGGTATGTACGTACAGTCACTGTGGGGATGATGTTCTCAATGCACTTATTGATAAAGCCAGTGACTGATGTGGTGTATTCCTCAATGTCATCGGAAGAATCCCAGAACATGTTCCAGTCTGTGATAGCAAAAACAGTTCTGTAGTTTAGCATCTGACCATTTTTTTATAGACCGAGTCACTTGTGCTTCCTGCTTTAATTTTCGCTTGTAAGCAGGAATTAGGAGGATAGAGTTGTGGTCGGAATTACCAAATGGAGGGTGAGGGAGAGATTTGTACGCGCCTCTGTGTGTAGAGTACAGGTGATCTAGAATTGTTTTCCCTCTGGTTGCACATTTAACATGTTGATAGAGATTTGGTAGAACTGATTTAAGTTTCCCTGCATTGAAGTCTCCGGCCACTAGGAATGCCACCTTTGGGTGAGTGGTTTCCTGTTTGCTTATTTCCTTATACAGCTGACTGAGTGCGGTCTTAGGGCCAGCATAGGTTTGTGCTGGTAATATAGCTGAGAACTCTAGGCAAGTAGTGTGACCTGCAATTTATCACAATATACTCTACTTCAATGTTTTTGTTGCATTTTCAGTTAAGTAAAGGAACTGATTGGTTTCACCTGTCTGCAGTTTGGCTCTGATTACAACTGGAGACAGATGTGGCTATTCTGCCACACTCTAGAAGTTTCCCCTGAGCTGTCCATGGTTCTGCCTCTGTGCATTTTTTTAAAGAAACCTTGCAGGCACATAATATCCATCCACAACACAACCCCAGAAACCGCTACATACCTTCCCCCTCAGCGTTGACCCTGTGGTCAGAGCGGTCAAAGAAAACATGGCATAGACATGAGATATGGCATCAGCATTACCATGTTTAGAACCCAAACGGTGGACGATCCGATAGTGGAAAAGTTGAGGAACCACCAGGTGATCCGGGTGTTAGTGTCCTTCTTCTAGGTAATAGAAGACAAATAACATAATATTTCAAGGACTGCAGAGCCCATTTGATTGCCAAACACTTTTTTCCACCAAAAAGAAAGGAGGACCAAGGCACTCTTCATATAATTAATTTAAATGCCTTTATTAGTATGGCATGTTCAATAGAAACAAAGTTTTTTTAAAACCGATGCGTTTCGGCAGCATGGCCTTCGTCAGGGAGTACAAAAAAGGAATACAATGTCCTCTTTTGAACAGCTTTTCCAATTAGCCCTAATTGGAAGAGGGAGTGGTTACAAAATTGATTGGACACACCTAGTAAGCAATACTATACACATTAAAAGGTGAAATAATGTAGCAAAGTTATCATAAAAATACAACTCCAAGCTAGAAGTATCAGAAGACTAAAAGGTAGTTCTAACCTTAAATATGACTGGGAGAAGTGTCAAGAATAAGAACGCAATATATCCCATAGTACACTAGAACAAAACATGAACAAGAACAGTCTAACCATAGCGGAGGGCAAATTAAGCAAAATGTCCACTGGATGACAGCAAATGGACCCATCACAACCCTAAAGGAAGGGTGAGAAATCCATATCTTCATTTCAACCAGGGTATTTAGTGGCCTGTAGTTTGTAAATCCAAAAACGTTCCTTTTGGTTTAACTGTTTAAGACGGTCCCCTTTTCTAATAGAGGCCGGAATATGATCAATACCCATAGCTTGTAGGGAGGGCAGGGTTGCCATGGTGTAGTAGTGCCTTGCCATGGGGTAGTCTTCATTGCCTACCCGTATGGCGTACTTGTGTTCCGCTAAGCGGTCTTGAAGGCGTCTCTTTGTCCGTCCAAGGTAGAACACCTTGCACTGTGGACATTCCAATCTATAGATGACATGAGTGGTTTTGCAGTTAATGAAATGCTTGACGTAATACTCCATTTTGGAAGCTGTGTCAACAAAATACTTCTTCTGAGCAATATTACTGCAATGGTTGCAATGGTTACATTTAAAGGAGCCCTTGGGTTTGTGGTCAAGCCAAGTTTTTTGAGAGTCACCCGGAAGATAACTGTGGACTAATTTGTCATTTAGGGTAGGACATCTCTTAAAGCTTATGACTGGTGGCTCAGGAAAGACTTGGCGTAGTAGCGTATCACTTTGGATGATTCCCCAATTATTTTTAATGATTCTTTTAAAGTTCTCTGCTTCAGTGCTGTATTTTGTAACAAAATATTGAAAGAAACAGATCTAGGCTTCCTTCTCTGCAGATGTGATTCTGAATTCTTGCGTGTTGGTTTTCTCCAGGCAAAGACCTTGCCATCTCTATAGTCTACTTCATCTCTTCTAAGTTTTCTTAGCTTGTCTTGTTTCAATATCAGAGTGGATGTGTCTACTTTTCACTTTCAAGATCTCATCACATTGTGCTTTTTTTAGGATTGTCACTGTGTTCTGTGATTTTCCTTTTTACTTCTTCAATTTCTGTTTGGACTACTTGTCTGTCCTTTTTAGATTATTCTATTAGAAGTAGCATTAGGTCAAAAGAACACTTGTTGAGAATAGCCTCCCATTTATCTCTAAATTCAGTTTTACCTTGTGCTCCGTTAGCTGGAAACTTCATAATACGGAGTCCTCTGGGGATTAGGCCTTTCCTCCAATAGTCAGACAAGGTGATAGAATTGAGGTCAAGTTTGGTGTCTTTCTCCATAAGGTGGTGCAAGTCTCTGTAAGCCTTGTTTAAGTCCATTCCAGTATTCTCTGTGGCTGTCATCTCATCTAGCAATGAGGTAGTGGTAATAATCCTTTGGCCATCTTCATGGGAATAGGAAAATCTTGTAGCCTCTTGGGTAAAATCCATAGTTTGAGTTGTAAAATGTTCTCAAAAAACACAGAAAGAAATGACTGTGGAGCTGCTTCCTCTAAGCACCACCCAAGTGCTATGCTTAACTAATAGAAAGAGGAGGAAGGGAAGCGCTACTAAGGTATGCAATATTTGGTAGATAGAAGCTGCTCTTTGGTAAAAGGGCTAAATTGGTCATCAAAAATAGAGGACAAAGGCACTTTTTTTCCACTGTTGCATATTTGGTTTCACAGGGAATCAATTTACGGCTAATGTACAACACAGAATGTTCCTCTACATTAACTTCCTGTGAGAGTACAGCTCCAATTCCAGTTTCCAATGCATCTGTCTGTACAATCAGAGGCTTTGAGAAATCTGGCGAATACAACACAGGCGCAGTGCATACGACTGTTCTGAAATGACTCTTCAGTCGCATGGTTCCACTGTACCATGGCAGGTTGGGCCTTCTGGGTTAGGTCACACAGGGGTCCTGAAATTATTGCAAAATCCTGGATGAAACATCTGTAATAACCTGTTATTCCCAGGAAAGCCCGTACCTGTTTCTTATTCACTGGTCGAGACCAATTCTGGATTGCAGCAACCTTCTTCTCTTGTGGTTTGATGAACCCTCGCCCTATGGATTAGCCCAGATACTTTGCTTCACTTACCCCCAGCGTGCATTTCTTTGGGTTGGCCATGAGTCCTGCTTGCCGAAGCGCGTCGATGACTGCTGTTAATCGGATTAGGTGCTCCTCCCACGTGTGGCTGTGGATGATCACGTTCAGGTAGGCTGCAGCATAGGATTGTAGAATGTGGTCCATCAGCCTTTGAAATGTGGCGGGGGCTCCATGAAGTCCAAAAGGCAGTCGCACATATTGGAACAGGCCATCTGGCGTGGAGAGTACCGTCTTCTCACGAGCTGCAGGGCTCAGAGGAACCTACCAATATTCCTTGGTTAGGTCAAGTGTACTAATGAACCAGGTATTTCCCAGTCTTTCTATCATCTCATCTATTCTCGGCATGGGATAAGCATTCAAAATGGCATTCAATTTACGGAAGTCATTAGATAATCGTACTGTACCATCTGGTTTTGACACCAGGACTATTAAGCTGGACCACGCACTGTGTGACTCTTTAATGACTTCCAGCTCCAACATCCCCACTTCTTCATTTTTTGCCGCTCTCTTCGCCTCTGGCACTCGGTAGGTTTTTGACGGACCCTTATAACCTGGAGGTGTGATGATGTCATGTTGGATGTGATGGGTGTGTCCTGGTAAGGAAGAAAATACTTCTTTATTTTTCATAACCAACCCGCCAAGGAGCAGTGTTAGGACGGCAGCAAGAACAGCTCTTCCAAATCTTCGGAACCCTTTGGGCACTTGCCGAGTCCCTCCAACCACAGCATTCCCCAACCCAGGAGGAGCTTGGGCCTGGGAAGGCGATACATCTCCGAGGGTAATCTATTCCAGCAGGTTCTCTGAAGAACAACAAGAAGTGGCTGAAAGTACTGAAGTCTGTATGTTTGTTCCCCCCCAAAATGCTTCTTGACTTACCAACTTTTTTAACAGGTTAATATAATACACCTGTTCTGGCTTCCTTCTCCCTGGCTGACGAATGTGGTAGTTCAAAGGCAGAAGCTTGAATTGTTTACCGTGTGCGTTCGTTTCCTGAGTGAGTTTGAGACTTAGTGTTTGTTGTTTTTTCAAGTGTACTGTGATCCTGCGGCTACCATATCTCAGTAAAGTATTATGTTTATCCTTAACCACTGATTCCTCGTCTGGTCTCTTCTCTGCACCTGGGTACAACCTTACCACATCACAGCAAGCTTCTGCCACAACATGGACCCAGCAGAGATCACCCAGATCCGGAATGTGGTAGCCCGCCAAGGAGCAGTGTTAGGAGGGCAGCAAGAACAGCTCTTCCAAAACTCCGGTACCCTTTGGGCACTTGCCGAGTCCCTCCAACCACAGCATGCCCCCAACCCAGGAGGAGCCAATGCCCAGGTCTCATCGCCCAGTGCTAGATGTCGTCGTGGTTCCTCCAGGTAACCTGCACCGGTAACCCAAGATCCTAGCCCCCGAGTGGTAAAACGGACACGCGAGAGGATGCAAGGGGTTCCTCCCTCAGTGTCCTCTGGTGTTCGAGCTACAGTCGTCCTCATTCCACACCGATCGGGCCATGATCGCCTACATCATCCCTCTACTCTCGGGCAAGGCCCTGGCGTGGGCAACGGCGGTGTGGGAACAGCAGCCACCATCTTGCAGACCCATAGTAGCCTTCACTGCCATGAGTATTCGGCCATCCAGTCCGCGGACAAGAAGCAGCCAGCCAACTGTTAAACCTCCGCCAAAGGGCCAGACCAGTGGCTGACTTCGCCATACTGGGATACGGTAGCCGCAGGATCACAGTACACTTGAAAAAACAACAAACACTAAGTCTCAAACTCACCCAGGAAACGAACGCACACAGTAAACAATTCAAGCTTAATTTGTAAAAGATTGCACATCTCTCTAAATAGAGTAGATTCAAAATGTCACCTCTGGTGGCTATGGATAGAGCTAGGAACGCCTAGCTTCAACACAAATTCCCCTACCAGTTTCTTGGGCACTGTTACTGCTTCCTGAATGGATATGGCATATGCCTCTGACCACCTAGTAAAGTAATCTGACACTAACACGTGACACTAATGTGTTTGTTACCTCGTCCCGTCTCTGTAAACGGACCCATTAAGTCTACAGCTATGCTCTCAAAACGGTGGCCTGTGACAGAACTTGTCATGCGCGCTCTGGGAGCTAGACCCTGTAAATTATATGCAGCGTACACCACACAGCCCTTACACAACTGCTTAATGGCTCTCTGCCAGCCTGGCCAATAAAAGCTTGCTCTGATTTTACTGGTGTTTTTCAACTCCTAAATGGCCTCCTGTTCTATCATTGTGGATAAAGGTAAGTATCTCATGTACAAGCTCATCTGGTACAATCCCTCTCCAGATGGTGTCATCTGTCTCATAGTTGACTCTCAAGGCATAACACCCCATTCTTTACATATAATGCCCCCCACACTTGTTTGAAAGGCCTGAAATGTGGCTCTGATTGCAACTCCACAGGGAGCTCTGCTCTACCCTCTTTTTTTATATTTCTTTAACTGGGAGACCACTGGGTATCTATCCTGTGTTTCCAAAAGGAAAGCTGCATTTGTGGGGACTGCCTGGTTTGTTTGAGCTCCAACTACCGGCTCAATAGTGACATCCTGAGGCTTGTTTACGATGGCTCTCAGATTGACAGTGGCTTCCTGTGAGACGGCTGTGTCTACTCTCTTTCTGTGAGTGTTTACGTGACATCTTCTGCATTACTGTACAGTCTCCCGGGCCTGTGGACAATATGATAGTCAAACTGATCCAGTGTCTCTAACAATCTAGCCAAGTTGTCCTTCAGGTTTGAAGTTACTCAGCCACATCCGTTCTCAGTAGGTTCTCAGTTCTCAGCAAAAAGTCTCTGAAATGTTTAAGAAACACTACCACAACAAGAAGCTCCTTCTTGGTAGTTGAGTAATTCCTCTCCTGTTTTGACAGTGCCCGACTGCAAATGCTACTACTCTCTCTCTACCCTTGTGTTTCTGGGGAGGACTGCCCCGATGCCTGTGTCATGTGTCAGTATCCATTATGAAATTTAGATTTGGGTCCAGGAACACAAGTATGGGGGATGTGATAAGCTTCACACTCTGCGTTCCACTCAAACATTTCCCCCTTATCTGTCAATCTGTACAAAGGCTCAGCCATAGCTGCAAAAGCTGGTATGAACCTCCTGAAGTATGACCCCAAGCCTAAAAGGCTTCTTGCCTCTGTCAGTGAGTTGGGGCTAGGCCATGACCTGACTGTCTCTGTTTTCATGGGGTCAGTGGACACTCCCTCAGCCGAGATGATGTAGGCTAGCAACAATAGTGTCTTCACTACCCTTCTCCCAGATAGAGAAATCCCCCAGTTCAGTGCCCTCCCTCATAAACTGTGATTCTAGGGTTACATTCATCACATGCACTGGCAGTTTCCCCTTCACTGAGTTGCAAACGCTACATGCTACCAACAGGTTGCTTGTATCAGTGACTAACACAGGGCTCAAGAAGACCCTTGGTTTTGTCATTGTTTACTCTACCATCAACTTTACCAGTTATAAACATTTCACTTCTGGAGGGGATAATCGTGTCATTCATCACCACCACTTTACACACTCTGCAATATGCTTCCCCACAACACAAAATGTTTTATTTTTCAAATCTAGGTAAACCCCATATTTTACCAGGAAGTCTGTCCCTATGAGTGCACACTGGTCTGCATCACTATCAACTACTAAATCCCAGGTCAGACTCAAACCGTGAATGTTCATGACTGTGGACCGGCTCCACAGGACTGAGAGAAACGGTCCATTTTCTACTTTAACTGTGCTGTGGTGGGGTTGCTGTACCACTCTTACCTCCAGTAGCATTTCTCCATACCTGTAAATGTACCATGGAAACCTGGGCCTCCGACTCCACCATGACCTCACACTTGAAGCCAACAATTTTGCACTCCAGGTAAACTAAACTCCCCACAATACTTGAAGTATTATGTACCGCTGTGGACTGGTCAGCTGTGCATGTAGTTGAAGCCGATGCTGCGCTGTTCTTTTCCATGTAAGGTCAGTTTTATTTCATGTGCAATGTGCAACCACAGAGCCAGCAGGCCATGCTATTAGTAGACGTATGTCGTCCTCTGTCGCACTGGGGAACCTAGATCTTCCTCTCCCCTGGTCCGGTCTGTATCCTCCCGTGGAGTCTGTCGTTGCTACTGTAGAATACCCTGGAAACGCTCTGCTGCATTGGTATGTCTCCCTCTGACGTGGCTGCCTGCTGCCAGATTCTGCACCTCGGTCGGCAGCTGTGCAACTTTCTCACACGACTTGAACATCTCTTTTGGAATTCTGACATTGTCTCCAACTGGAGGCAGAGTAACCTCGTTTGTCCCACACATGTTCTTTGCTTTCCAGTAATTCTATCTGCCTTATCTGATCAAGCTCTGTAACAATGCTAATTGCCTCTTGCAATATTTTTGGTACTGCCCTGCGCAAGTGCATGCGAAGATCACTGAACCCAATGTGTGTAATAAAATGGTCTCATGCCAGCAGATCGTGTGCTCGCACTATAATCAGGATAAGCCTTTGAAGCTAGCCTGCTTAAATCACGCCCTAAGTCACGAATGCACTCACCAACTTACCTGGTAAAATAACGGATAAATAAACCACTTTACGTTTTCTGTCCTGAAAAAATGCACGATTCCAGCTGGCTCAAAATGCCTCTGCAAAGCCACTCTCACGCTGTTGTAATCATTATCGGTATTCTGAGGTAAAGTACTACAAAATCTCTGCGCATTTTCCCTCAGCAACAGCATGAGAAAGTTCAAACGATCTGCCGCATGCCATCCATTCACTGTGCTGCTAAATCAAAATGTCCAATCCAAACGTTCCATTCGCCTTCTTTGCCCCTCTAAAGATTCTTACACTAGCTGGTCAATCCGCCTGTCCATGGCACCCAGCTGATCCACCACCGGCTGTCGGTCGGTTGGTGTTTGTTGTTGATTGTTGTTCAACTTCTCCCTCCATTTTTCCCGGGCAGCTAACCAGCTAAATTAGCCCAGCTCACGAGTTGCTGTTAACTAGTTGACGTGCTGATCCTACCGCTGTCACCAATTTGCAAAGTCTCTGTAAGGTTACCGCAACTCACTCATAGTTTGTTGACTAGCGTGAACAGGCTAGGACACTGATAACCCATGAAATAATCAAGTTGTATTAACACAGACAGGGTACCCCAGCACTGACCCGCCGCACAAAACGCCTTCCCAAAAACTCTCCCTCAGCATGCCCCAGCATCCTCACATACAGCAACTCATTTAAATCACATTGTGTGATAGGCTGAGAGACGATTGTGTAAACATTACAATAAAAAATGTGCCTACTCTGGTCTTGGCAGGTGCAATCTAGCCAACAGCTGCAGATACAGTGTGGGTAGGCTGTGCAGGTAGGCTAGTCTACGCATGATGAGATTATTATGGATAAACCCTTGATATTTATTGGAAAGGAGCATCAAGATTACTGCACTTTCACCACCCTGTGAAGTTCATAATTGATTTGTGTTTTACTTCTCAGCTGCATACAGTAACAACTGTCACAAAGGTTGTGATCTCTCATGGATGCGCTGGGTGTCTCAGCGATTATAGCCTATGCTCAATTAGCTCTAATTACTTACCCTAGAATGTGCACTGTTCAAACTATATCTCAACTCAATGTTGTTGCTGGCAGTTGACCCCAAAATAAAGTGTACCATCTGAGTTAACTTGGTTGATCAGGTAAACACAGATCAGTAGGTTAACCTCACTTACTGGGATCTAATATGGGTGGCATCCCAGATAAGGACAAATGTCAAAGTTGACATTGCTCTTTATATCCTATAGTTCCTCCCGGCTATTTGTAATAAGACTTAAGATTTCCTGGGGTAACAGTGTAAGAAATAATACATAAAAAAAAGAAATACTGCATAGTTTCCTAAGAACGCAAGGCGGCCATCTCTGTCGGCGCCATCACAGAGGTCAAGTATGGTTTTCCCTCAGGTGTAAGAAGTCATTTGGTCAGCCAGAAACTCTTAAAGCACACCAGAAAACCCACACAGGAGAAAAGCGTTATCAGTGCTCTGTGTGACTAATGTTTAGGCTTTTCCAGAGACCTTAATTAAGAGAGAGAGGCCCTATGATGTCCATGGGTGTAAAAACGGCCGGCCATTTCAATCTGTTTGGCCTTCAGGTCTGTCAATCAACCGCCCATGCCAACCAATCAGGGCGATTGGACGCACTCCAGGACTCCACATCAAGACTGTGTGTTTACATGCCATTGTAAGAAGGAAAACGTATGATGCTGACGGACTGTTCACATGCTGTTTCCTAATTCAATAAAGCCACACAAGTATGGTGGTGACCATCACATTTTATTGGTCACATACACATGGTTAGCCGATATTAATGCGAGTGTAGCGAAATGCTTGTGCTTCTAGTTCCGACAATGCAGTAATAACCAACGAGTAATCTAACCTAACAATTCCAAAACTACTACCTTATACACACAAGTGTAAAGGGATAAAGAATATGTACATAAAGATATATGAATGAGTGATGGTACAGAATGGCATAGGCAAGATGCAGTAGATGGTATCGAGTACAGTATATACATATGAGATGAGTAATGTAGGGTATGTAAACAATGTGGCATAGTTTAAAGTGGCTAGTGATACATGTATTACATAAAGATGCAGTAGATGATATAGAGTACAGTATATACAGTGGGGCAAAAAAGTATTTAGTCAGCCACCAATTGTGCAAGTTCTCCCACTTAAAAAGATGAGAGAGGCCTGTAATTTCCATCATAGGTACAGTTCAACTATGACAACCAAATCCAGAAAATCACATTGTAGGATTTTTAATGAATTTATTTGCAAATTATGGTGGAAAATAAGTATTTGGTCAATATCTCAATACTTTGTTATATACCCTTTGTCAGAGGTTGACAGAGGTCAAATGTTTTCTGTCTTCACAAGGTCTTCACAACGGTTTTCACACACTGTTGCTGGTATTTTGGCCCATTCCTCCATGCAGATCTCCTCTAGAGCAGTGATGTTTTGGGGCTGTTGCTGGGCAACACAGACTTTCAACTCCCTCCAAAGATTTTCTATGGGGTTGAGATCTGGAGACTGGCTAGGCCACTCCAGGACCTTGAAATGCTTCTTATGAAGCCACTCCTTCATTGCCCGGGCGGTGTGTTTGGGATCATTGTCATGCTGAAAGACCCAGCCACGTTCCATCTTCAATGCCCTTGCTGATGGAAGGAGGTTTTCCCTCAAAATATCACAATACATGGCCCCATTCATTCTTTCCTTTACACGGATCAGTCGTCCTGGTCCCTTTGCAGAAAAACAGCCCCGAAGCATGATGCTTCCACCCCCAAGCTTCACAGTAGGTATGGTGTTCTTTGGATGCAACTCAGCATTCTTTGTCCTCCAAACACGGCGAGTTGAGTTTTTACCAAAAAGTTATATTTTGGTTTCACCTGACCATATGACATTCTCCCAATCTTCTTCTGGATCATCCAAATGCTCTCTAGCAAACTTCAGACGGGCCTGGACATGTACTGGCTTAAGCAGGGGGACACGTCTGGCACTGCAGGATTTGAGTCCTTGGCGGCGTAGTGTGTTACTGATGGTAGGCTTTGTTACTTTGGTCCCAGCTCTCTGCAGGTCATTCACAGGGTCCCCCGTGTGGTTCTGGGATTTTTGCTCACCGTTCTTGTGATCATTTTGACCCCACGGGGTGAGATCTTGTGTGGAGCCCCAGATCGAGGGAGATTATCAGCGGTCTTGTATGTCTTCCATTTCCTAATAATTGCTCCCACAGTTGATTTCTTCAAACCAAGCTGCTTACCTATTGCAGAATCAGTCTTCCCAGCCTGGTGCAGGTCTACAATTTTGTTTCTGGTGTCTTTTGACAGCTCTTTGGTCTTGGCCATAGTGGAGTTTGGAGTGTGACTGTTTGAGGTTGTGGACAGGTGTCTTTTATACTGATAACAAGTTCAAACAGGTGCCATTAATACAGGTAACGAGTGGAGGACAGAGAAGCCTCTTAAATAAGAAGTTACAGGTCTGTGAGAGCCAGAAATCTTGCTGGTTTGTAGGTGACCAAATACTTATTTTCCATCAGAATTTGCAATAAATTCATTAAAAATCCCACAATGTGATTTTCTGGATTTTTTTTCTCACACCTATGATGAAAAGTACAGGCCTCTCTCATCTTTTTAAGTGGGAGAACTTGCACAATTGGTGGCTGACTAAATACTTTTTTGCCCCACTGTACATATGAGATGAGTAATGTAGGGTATGTAAACATTATATTAAGTAGCATTGTTTAATGTGGCTAGTGATATATTTTTACATCAATTTCCATTATTAAAGTGAGCTGGAGTTGAGTCAATATGTTGGCAGCAGCCACTCAATGTTAGTGATGGCTGTTTAACAGTCTGATGGCTGTTTTTCAGTTTCTCGGTCCCTGCTTTGATGCACCTGTACTGACCTCGCCTTCTGGATGATAGCGGGGTGAACAGGCAGTGACTCGGGTGGTTGTTGTCCTTGATGATCTTTATGGCCTTCCTGTGACATCGGGTGGTGTGGGTGTCCTGGAGTGCAGGTAGTTTGCCTCCGGTGATGCGTTGTGCAGACCTCACTACCCTCTGGAGAGCCTTACGGTTGTGGGCGGAGCAGTTGCCGTACCAGGCGGTGATACAGCCCGACAGGATGCTCTCGATTGTGCATCTATAGAAGTTTGTGAGTGCTTTTGGTGACAAGCCAAATTTCTTCAGCCTCCTGAGGTTGGAGGCGCTGCTGCGCCTTCTTCACGACGCTGTCTGTGTGGGTGGACCAATTCAGTTTGTCTGTGATGTGTACACCGAGGAACTTAACTTACTACCCTCTCCACTACTGTCCCATCAATGTGGATAGGGTGGTGCTCCCTCTGCTGTTTCCTGAAGTCCACAATCATCTCCTTTGTTTTGTTGACATTAAGTGTGAGGTTATTTTCCTGACACCACACTCCGAGGGCCCTCACCTCCTCCCTGTAGGCCGTCTCTCGTAGTTGTTGGTAATCAAGTCTACCACTGTAGTGTCGGCCGCAAACTTGATGATTGAGTTGGAGGCGTGCATGGCCACGCAGTTGTGGCCAGTCGTAGCCATGCAAAAGTACAGTTATGGGCCTCATCATCATGTTCTAACCGGACAACATTATAGTGGGCAGATCCAGTCAGAGTCAGTATAAGTGTACTAGCGGGTGAGGGCATTCATAGCCAACCGCTCAGACAAACTCCAGCTAGACATTTTTTCATGGTATCTCTACTATAGCAGGTCAGAATACGAAGGACCGTGAAAATAATTTTGGTCGCAAAATCCGGCAAGACCTAGAACCATGAAGATAATTTCCAGTGGTGATTTTAGCATGTAAATCTTGGCGGGGCTAACTCCCCAAAAATGTTTTGGGTGCGTGCTAGCAAAGCCACTACACAACACTAATCAATACATAAATTGCACTATAAGGGTGGTAGATGGTGCCCACAAACTGTTAGGGCCTACATAAAGCTGTCCCAACAGTAGTCCTAACACCTTACCACTGCTACACCTGGCTATAAGCGGAGCCTTGTCTGGCAGCGAAATAGTTCATTCAGTCTAATTTACTGCCTTTAAAAAAACATAGCTGACTTGCTTAAACAAATGTGGTTTCTACTGACAATTGAGATGTACAAACTATGGCATAAGGGGATGACGAGCGCATAAGAGGCAATCTGTCATTTCGATTAAGACATGAGGAGCTAGGACGGACATAGTCAATATAACTATTTGTTCAGCACTTTTGAAATGTACAGCGACAAAATTCAGAACATGGGCCTTTCTTACAGTATTCTCCCTGTACACCAAGTCAGAACTGTAGGATAAATAAAGGGGGTGAGATGGACATTTTTATGTTTGTGCCTTTGTATAACTTTAGACCGTCCCCTCGCCCATACCGGGCGCGAACCAGGGACCCTCTGCACACATCAACAACAGTGACCCACGAAGCATCGTTACCCATCGCTCCACAAAAGCCGCGGCCTTTGCAGAGCAAGGGGAACCACTACTTCAAGGTCTCAGAGCAAGTGACGTCACCGATTGAAACGCTATTTAGCGCGCACCGCTAACTAAGCTAGCCGTTTCACATCCGTTACACCACCCCCCTTTTGACCTCCTCTTTTTTCGCAGCAACCAGTGATCCGGGTCAACAGCATCAATGTAACAGTATAACTTTAGACCGTCCCCTCGCCCATACCCGGGCGCGAACCAGAGACCCTCTGCACACATCAACAACAGTCACCCCGAAGCATCGTTACCCATCGCTCCACAAAAGCCGCGGCCCTTGCAGAGCAAGGGGAACCACTACTTCAAGGTCTCAGAGCAAGTGACGTCACCGATTGAAGCGCTATTTAGCATGCACCGCTAACTAAGCTAGCCGTTTCACATCCGTTACATCTTTCTAATAATACATTTCTGTGTTATGTTTGTATAAATCAATTTCTGTGTTCATGCAAATGACTGAACGAATCCACATTTTCAGGATCTGCAATTTGGCAGTACGCCCAGAACCTTCGAGAAAGGGGAATCTCAGTTTCAAGGTCTCAGCTTAGAGAGAAGAAGCCTTGTGAGGTATCGGTCTGTCACATGCATGACCCAGTATTGGTCGTCACATGAATGAAGCAAACATTGATTATGAATGATGAATAAGCTAAATCATGCAAATATAACTTGTCAGTATATAAGGGAACTAATACGACTGCCCCGTTAGAGCTCGTAACAGACATTCACCATGGTGCATCAAGTTTCTTGGAACCTCTCCTGCGCGCTGACAATGAACAATGATTCAATTAAGATTGACTGAGTGTCCCTGTGTAAGAATTTCCACCATGGGCATATAAGCAGACAATGAAAGCTCTTACAATATTCAATGATGACATTTCTCCAAGTCAGCACAGTAGGCAAAGTTATGAGGGGAAAAGGGACCAAATAATAATTATTATTAGGGTGAGGCACATGTGCCTACTACACAACATATACTTAGTATTACTTTGTTAGCTACAGTATATATATCTCCCTGGCATATTACATAATTTATGCAGCAGCACACAAGACCTTGTTGTGCTGTGCTCACTTGATGAGGAAGGTGGGGTGGCGGTCCTTATGGGCAAATTTTGTCATCAAAGTCTCGGATTCTCTGGATTTATGGTGCTTTCAAGACAACTGGGAACTCTGAAAAGAACAAGGTCAAATCATGACGTCAGTGATCTTCAGGTCGGAGATCTAGAAAGAGGCCCGAGTTCCCAACTTGGAATTCCGAGTTGGATGACCATTCAAAACATAATTTCCCTGTCGGAGCTTGTTTTTTTCAGAGTTGCCAGTTGTCGTAAACTCACTGAAGTCTGAGATTTCCCAGTTGTGAGTTTCCAGTTGTTTTGAACACGGCAGAAGTCATGCTGTATGGACAGCATGGCCAATGTTGATTGTTTATCCTTTTAACCATGGGAAAGAGACTCTTAAACCCAGACTTGGACCACACAACCACTCCAATGAATAGCAGGCTAGTGATTGCTTTGCTATGCTTGCAGTTAGACACTGATTCCTTCCAAACCACTCATTGTTGAATTTGCGATTTCCAACTTGTGTAATGTTTATGGCCGATGAGCACCGATACATTTTTATCTATAGTTTCTCTTTATAGTTTATCTTAGTAAGACAAGGCTTGATTAAGATTTGCCAGTAGATTGTCGACTTGATTCATGAAGACTGCTAGCTTGCTAGCTTAGATTTTGAAAGTATGACGTTGACATGATCAGTCCAATCAACTGATATAACGTGATTTGACATAATTTTATCTGTGGCCAATTAACTTGAGCCTTCTTGGAAGGGCACTTCTAATGAAACTTTATGGCAGCAACCAAGGGGCCTGAATTTGAGCTCTCCCCGTAGATTGTGTAGTGCTGTAGTGTCCCCATGAGTGACAGAACAGTGAGTCAATCACGGCGCAAGTAGAGAACATTACCAACCCCTACGCTCCGTATTTTTCACTGGCTGCCCCACCATCACAGAAAGCACTGAGCTAGGCTGAAAACCCTACATTTTGAGCTGCCTTACACAAGAAAACAAAGAAGAGACTATGTTTGTATGAGGCTTTATTAACTCAATTATTTTTTTACTGTTGTTTGCAAACATATGTGACACATATTCATGCCAAAATAACAATTCAAAACAGATGGGGGGGGGCTCAGCTCCAACTAGACGTTTTTTCCAGGTGTGTAAGAAGTCCTCCTGCCAGCTGGAAATTCTCAATGCACACCAGAAAACACACAGTAGAAAAGCCTAAGCCTTATCAGTGCTCTGTGTGAAACATGTTTGGTCTTTTCTAGAGATCTTAGAAGACATCAGTTGACACATACAGGGGACAAATTGTTCAGTTGCCCCAAATGTGAAAACATTTTCGGTAGGAAATGGGAATTGACTATCCCATTGGACACAGTGGGGAGAGTGCTTTCCATTGCTCCTGAGTGTGTACAAAGCTTTAGCCGAAGGGGGAACTTTAAATGGCACCAGCAGAGCCACACAGGGAAGAAGACATTTCACTGCACTCAGTGTGACAAGTTTGTGTGGCTCACCAGATAACCCATCTCCTCATTCACAGCTGAACAAACAGTGGAAACAACTGTGGGGAAAGGGTTCAATCAGGATGGGAACTTAAAACTTCACCAACGATTCTGCAAAAATACTTAAGTGGCATCATAGATATGATCTTTTAAATTGAACCTTTATTTAACCAGGTAGGCCAGTTGAGAACAAGTTCTCATTTACAACTGCGACCTGGCCAAGATAAAGCAAAGCAGGGCAACAAAAAAAACAACAGAGTTACACATGGGATAAACAGAAATACAGTCAATAACACAATAGAAAAATCTATATACAGTGTGTGCAAATAGAGTAAGGAGGTAAGGCAATGAATAGGCCATAGTAGCGAAGTAATTACAATTTAGCGAATTAACACTGGAGGGATAGAAGTGCAGATGATGATGTGCAAGTAGAAATACTTGTGTGCAAAAGAGCAAAAAAGTAAATAATAACAATATGGGGATGAGGTTGGTAGTTGGATGGGCTTTTTACAGATGGGCTATGTGTCCCGTTCTGACCATAGTTCTGTTATTTTATTCTTTGTTTCAGTATGGTCAGGGCGTGAGTTGGGGTGGGCAGTCTATGTTGGTTTTTGTGTTCGGTCTAGTACGGTTCTCAGAGGCAGGTGTCGTTAGTTGTCTCTGATTGAGAATCATACTTAGGTTGCCTGGGTTTCACTTTTGGTTTGTGGGTGTTTGGGCCACACGGTACTGTTTTGGTTTTGTGTATTTCACATTTATTATTTTGTTCCAGTGTTCAGTTGTGTTTTTGAATAAATCAATATGGACACTTACCACGCTGCATTTTGGTCCGATCCTTACTCCTCCTCAGACGAAGAGGAGGAAATCCGTTACACTATGTACAGCTGCAGCGATCGGTAAGCTGCTCAGATAGCTGATGTTTAAAGTTATTGAGGGAGATATAAGTCTCCAACTTCAGCGATTTAAATTTTTTATTTTTTTGCAATTCGTTCCAGTCATTGGCAAAAAAGAACTGTAAGGAAGGTCGGCCAAAGAAGGTGTTGGTTTTGGGGATGACCAGTGAGATATACCTACTAGAGCGCTTGCTAAGGGTGGGTGTTATGGTGACCAGTGAGCTGAGATACGGCGGAGCTTTACCTAGCAAATACTTATAGATGACCTGGAGCAAGTGGGTCTGGCGACGAATATGTAGCGAGGGCCAGCCGACGAGAGCATACAGGTCACAGTGGTGGGTGGTATATGGGGCTTTGGTGACAAAACGGATGGCACTGTTATAGCAAACTGGATGCAGTATGAGTAGAGTGTTGGAGGCTATTTTGTAAATGACATCCCTGAAGTCGAGGATCAGTAGGATAATCAAATTTACGTGGGTATGTTTGGCAGCGTGAGTGAAGGAGGCTTTGTTGCGAAATAGGTAGCCGATTCCTGATTTAATTTTGGATTGGAGATGCTTAATGTGAGTCCGGAAGGAGAGTTTACAGTCTAGCCAGACACCTAGGTATTTGTAGTTGTCCACATATTCTAAGTCAGAACCGTCCAGAGTAGTGATGCTAGTCGGGAAGGCGGGTGCGGGCTGCGATTGGTTGCATTTAGTTTTACTAGCATTTAAGAGCAGTTGGAGGCCACGGAAGGAGTGTTGTATGGCATTGAAGCTCGTTTGGAGGTTTGTTAGCACAGTGTCCAAAGAAGGGCCAGAAGTATACAGAATGGTGTCGTCTGCGTAGAGGTGGATCAAGGAATCACCAGCAGCAAGAGCGACATCATTGATATATACAGAGAAGAGTCAGCCCAAGAATTGAAACCTGTGGCACCCCCATAGAGACTGCCAGAGGTCCGGACAACAGGCCCTCCGATTTGACACACTAAACTATCTGAGAAGTAGTTGGTGAACCAGGCGAGGCAGTCATTTAAGAAACCAAGGCTGTTGGGTCTGCCGATAAGAATACGATGATTGACAGAGTCGAAAGCCTTGGCCAGGTCGATGAAGACAGCTGCACAGTACAGTCTTTTATTGATGGTGGTTATGATATCGTTTAGTACCTTGAGCGTGGCTGAGGTGAACCCCTGACCAGCTCGGAAACCGGATTGCACAGCGGAGAAGGTACGGTGGGATTCGAAATGGTCAGTGATCTGTTTGTTAACTTGGCTTTAGAAGACTTTAGAAAGGCTGGATGGATTGTAAATAAAAATGTTCTAAACTGACTTGCCTAGTTAAATAAAGGTGAACATTTATTTTTTAATTTTTTTAAATGATGGCCTACCCGGGTCAATCCCTAACAACGCTGGGCCAATTGTGCTCCGCCCTATGGAACCCCCAATCACGGCCAGTTGTGATACAGCCTGGAATTGAACCAGGGTCTGTATTGATGCCTCTAGCACGGAGATGCAGTGCCTAGACCACTCCACCACTCTTTAATGAGTAGGTGTCGGAGGATGGGAATAAATAATAAATTATTAATATATAATAATGTAGTACAATACCACCCCATTAAGGGTCTGTTATTCTTGGTACATTGGTCTCTATTTCATAACGAAAAGGCCTAGCTTGAATGATTATCTGACACAACTGTAGGGCAGTATGATTCACTTTCATGTATGCCCAGAAGGTGGTAGTAAAATAGGAAAGTGTTTTCAAACTCGGTGGTAGTTTGGTCTTTTTGAGTTTCCGTATATACAACCACAATAATATTCCACGACCCTCCGATACTCCTGTTAAGCATCCATGTAACCAACTACCGAAAGGTAAATATGTTTTATGTATTTATCTAAACGTATGAGCTTTATAATATTGTCATTTGATGACAAGTTGGGTGTGTAGCTAACTATTCAAGCCATCTGTTTGCCAGCTATAACTAATCTAGTTAGTTAGCTAGTTAGCATAGGGCAATTCAATTTACTAGTGCTTAACCAAAGATGGTGCTAGTACCGTATAACAAAGAGTGTAGCTATAACGTTACGTGTTTGAAAACTGTAGGTATAAAACCCCATAAGGACCGACATGTGAAGTTTATAAGAGCATATTGGGTGTCAAATGAAAGCAAACAGTGTCTCTCTGTGTGTGGTCCTTCATAATAAAATGTAGCTGGGATATCTTGGTAGATCTATCCCTCTTAGGACATTTCGAATACAACACATCCACTTGATGGCTTTTGACTATGAAGAGGGTCTCTGATTGGCAGGAGAGGAACATACAGTTGTGTGTCCTTTCTCAAATGCAGTTTTAAATGGGGGAATCAATTGATTGTTATCATCTTGATACTAGTAGCTCTGTAATAAAAATGGATTCCATTGTATGGAATACAATTCCATCGTTCATTCCACTCATGTATTATTCACAGATTGTCACCATGCCACTGACAAATTATGAAAAGCAAAGGAGAAGGAGTATTATGAGGAGGTAAAGTAGAAACATAAAAATGAATATATGTTTGAGAAAATCACAGGCTAAAAGCCCAAGAAAATAGATTTATTGTGTTGAGTTTTATTAATTACCCTTTCAGATGTCCATACAAATTGCTAAGTTATTACCTTGATGAGAGCATAAATGACCTATTTCTTCCTCTTTGTACCTATTCAGGCTACATCATCATGAATAGAATTACATTAAAATCCATAAGTAGGGGCCTCCCGGGTGGTGCAGTGGTCTAAGGCACTGTGCCACCAGAAACTCTGGGTTCGAGCCCAGGCTCTGTCGCAGCCGGCCACGACCGGGAGGTCCATGGGGCGACGCACAATTGGCCTAGCGTCGTCCGGGTTAGGGAGGGTTTGGCCGGTAGGGATATCCTTGTCTCATCGCGCACTAGCGACTCCTGTGGCAGGCCGGGCGCAGTGCACGCTGACCAGGTCGCTAGTTGTATGGTGTTTCCTCCGGCACATTGGTGAGGCTGGCTTCCGGGTTTGATGCACGCTGTGTTAATTAAGAAGCAGTGCGGCTTGGTTGGATTGTGTTTCGGAAGACGCATGGCTCTCGACCTTCTTCGCTCCCGAGCCCGTACGGGAGTTGTAGCGATGAGTAGCGATGAGATAAGACAGTAACTACTAACAATTGGATACCATAAAAAAACGGGGTAAAAAATAAATGAATCCATAAGTATCCATCATCAGGTACCCAGGATGTCATTCTGTTGCCAGTGTTAATCCACTTCACTTAATGTAGTTTGATAATCAAAAAAAAAATCAAAATAAAGTTGGCTTTAAAGCAGACTGCCCATTCTTTCTGCAGACATCTTTGATGAACTTTTAAGAAGGCACACCTGTTAATGGAAATACATTCCAGGTGACTACCTTATGAAGCTGGTTGAGAGCATGCCAAGACTGTGCAAAGCTGTCATCAAGGCAAAGGGTGACTATTTGAAGAATCTCAAATCTAAAATACATTTTGATATTTTAAACACTTTTTTGGTTACATTCCCGCCACCTCAAATTAATAAAATGCTCGGTAATATCTCAAAATGTTGAGATATAATGTCAAACATTTTAAGATACTAAATCTAACTCAAGAGTTTGAGATAGTTGACCATTCTTATAGGATATGTTTCTTCATTTGTAACATTGTGTGGGAATTCCACAGATGTCCCCACAGGTCCCAGAGTGGTGGGTGGGGGGGCTGTTTTCCTGGGGCCCAGAGTTTTTCCTGATATGGTAGGCTAACCTAACAAGGTAAAACTCTGGACCCTAGTTGTGGGGTATGACATAGTAATAAATACACTGTAAAACGGTTTTAAATGGGCTATGGTGGACCAGATTTTATATATATATATATATATATATATATATATATATATATATATACACCCATTGCTTTTGGGTTGTAATCATATTTTAATGCTTGCATGAATATCACGCTGAATATATGTTCATGTCATTGTCACTAATCAACTGCATTACACTAAGAAATAATTCAAATTTAGATGCTAACGAATGCTAACCATAAGTTAATGCATCTGATGGTTATCTAGCATGCTAGCAGTGACTGCTACGTCCTAAATAAGTGTTGGCAGCAATAACAGCTCAATTTAATCTAAGCGACTGTCTTTAACAACAGTCCTAACAACATTTAGGGCTTTTAGAACATAACATGTATTCGAAAATGTAGTGGAAAATCACTACTCTCTCATGATTGAAGCCTGTATCATTGTTGCTAATATTAGCAATGCTAGCTAGCTAAGTAGCTAACCCAGCTGCTGCATCTGAAATAGTGTTTTCAACACTAACAGCCAAATACAGCCTAAGCGACTGTCCAAGCAACCATCCAACAACACTGTAGGCCTATTGGAACTACACTGAACAAAAATATAAGTGCAACATGCAACAATTTCAAAGATTTTACTGAGTTACAGTTCATATAAAGAAATAAAATAAAATGTTATTTGTCAAGATGTGCCAAATACAACCTTATACAGTGAAATGCTTACTTACAAGCCCTTAACCAACAATGCAGTCTTAAGAAAGAAACCTAAAAAAAGAAGAGCAGTGGCTTCTTCACTGGGAATGTGATGAAAGAAATAAAAGCTGAAATATATATTTCTCTCTACTATTATTGTGACATTTCACTTTCTTAAAATAAAGTGGTGATCCTAACTGACCTAAGACAGGGAATTTTTACTAGGATTAAATGTAAGGAATTGTGAAAACTGAGTTTAAATGTGTTTGGCTAAGGTGTATGTAAACTTCCTACTTCAACTGTACACCACACCTAATCATTGAAGTGTTTTTCTTTATTTTTACTATATTCTACGTTGTAAAATAATTGTGAAGACATCAAAACTGAAATAACATATGGAATCATTTAGTAACCAAAAAAGTGTTTAAAATATCAAAATGTATTTTATATTTGATATTCTTCAAATAGTCACCCTTTGCCTTGATGACAGCTTTGCACAGTCTTGGCATGCTTTCAACCAGCTTCATAAGGTAGTCAGTCACCTGGAATGTATTTCCATTAACAGGTGTGCCTTCTTAAAAGTTCATTTGTGGAATTTCATTCCTTCTTAACCTCTTTATCCTACCCCCTCCTTTTTCGAACATTCTGTTAAAAATCGCGCAACTTTATAGTATATGCATATGATTAGTATGTGTGGATAGAAAACACTCTGAAGTTTCTAAAACTGGTTAAATCACGGCTGTGACTATAACAGAGCGTGTGTTTCATCGAAAAGCGCAAGAAAAACTGGTCACTGAAATCTGAAAAAAGTATCCATGCGCCCCTTTCATGGATTATTTAAAGGAAACCAAATTTAATATGGAGACGGATGCAATTCCTACAGCTTCCACACGATGTCGCCAAAAACGTCATTTTCATTGACAAAAATCCATTGAGACATTATCAATAGATCCGTGATTCCATCCAGCCTACCTCAATCGATTTTGGAAGATTGAAAAATGGACACTGTTTTCTTTTGTAGCTGCTATTGAATACAGATCGCCCAGTGATCAATTTGATCGCTTATTAACGTTTACAAATACCTAAAGTTGGGTTATAAAAGTAGGTTGAAGTGTTTTGTCAAAGAATATAGGCAACTTATATAATTTTTAAACATGACGTTGCGTGTTGGAAGAGAGCTTTTTTCGTGATGCAGACAGGCTATACAAATTGATATTTTGGGCATTCATGGACGGATTTAATCGGGAAAAATACCAATTTGTGATGTTTATGGGACATATAGGAGTGCCAACAAAGAATATCATCAAAGGTAATGAATGTTTTATTTTATTTCTGCGTTTTTGTGTAGCGCCAGCTACGCTAATTCTTTTGTTTACGTCGCCTTCAGGCATTTTGGGGTGTTGCATGCTATCAGATAATAGCTTCTCATGCTTTCGCCGAAAAGCATTTTAAAAATCTGACTTTTGGCTAGATTCACAACGAGTGTAGCTTTAATTCAATACCCTACATGTATATTTTAATGAACGTTTGAGTTTTAACGAGTACATTTAGCATTTAGCGTAGCGCATTTGCATTTCCAGGTGCCTACTTGAGACGTCTGCGTCTCAAGTAGGAGCAAGAAGTTAATGTGTTTGAGCCAATCAGTTGTGTTGTGACAAGGTTGGGGGGCGGTATACAGAAGATAGCCCTATTTGGTAAAATACCAAGTCGTTTTTATGGCAAGAACAGATCAAATAAGCAAAGAGAAACGACAGTCCATCATTACTTTTTAAGACGTGAAGGTCAGGAGGGGACTGAGCAGAAGGGGACTGAGCACGCACCCCTGAGGGGCCCCCGTGTTGAGGATCAGAGTAGTGTGTTGTTACCTACCCTTACCACCTGGGGGCGCCCCATCAGGAAGTCCAGTATCCAGTTGCAGAGAGAGGTGTTTAGTACCAGAGTCCTTAGCTTATTGATGAGCTTTGAGAGCACTATGGTGTTGACCGCTGAGCTGTAGTCAGTGAATAGCATTCTCACATAGGTGTTCCTTTTATCCAGGTGGGAAAGGGCAGTGCTGGAGTGTAATAGAGATGGCATCTTCGGTGGATCCGTTGGGGCGGTATACATATTGTAGTGGGTCTAGGTTTTCTGGGATAATGGTGTTGATGTGATCTATGACCAGCCTTTCAAAGCACTTCATGGCTACAGAGGGTGGGTGCTACGGGTTGGTAGTCATTTAGGCAGGTTCCTTAGTGTTCTTGGGCACAGGGACTATGGTGGTCTGCTTAAAACATGTTGGTATTACAGACTCGGACAGGGAGAGGTTGAAAATGTCAGTGAAGACACTTGCCAGTTGGTCAGCACATGCTCGCAGTACACGTCCTGGTAATCCATCTGGCCCTGTGGCCTTGTGAATGTTGACCTGTCTTATGCACATCGGCTGTGGAGAGCGTGATCACACAATCTTACGGAGCAGCTGGTGCTCTCATGCATGTTTCAGTGTTATTTGCCACAAAGTTACTTTAGAAGTAGTTTAGCTCGTCTGGAAGGCTTGTGTCACTTGGCAGCTCTCGGCTGTGCTTCCCTTTGTAGTAGAGGTCGACCGATTATGAATTTTCAACGCCGATACCGATTATTGGAGGACCAAAAACAGCAGATAACGATTAATCGGCCGATTTTTTTATTTATTTTTATTTGTAATAATGACAATTACAACAATACTGAATTAAAACTTATTTTAACTTAATATAATACATCAATAAAATCAATTTAGCCTCAAATAAATAATGAAACATGTTCAATTTGGTTTAAATAATGCAAAAACAAAGTGTCGGAGAAGAAAGTAAAAGTGCAATATGTGCCATGTAAGAATGCTAACGTTTAAGTTCCTTGCTCAGAACATATGAAAGCTGGTGGTTCCTTTTAACATGAGTCTTCAATATTCCCAGGTAAGAAGTTTTAGGTTTAGTTATTATAGGAATTATAGGACTATTTCTTTCTATACCATTTGTATTTCATATACCTTTGACTATTAGATGTTCTTATAGGCACTTTAGTATTGCCAGTGTAACAGTATAGCTTCCGTCCCTCTCCTCGCCCCTACCTGGGCTCGAACCAGGAACACATCGACAACAGCCACCCTCTAAGCAGCGTTACTCATGCAGAGCAAGGGGAACAACTACTCCAAGTCTCAGTGAGTGACGTTTGAAACGCTATTAGCGCGCACCCCGCTAACTAGCTAGCCATTTCACATCGGTTACACCAGCCTGATCTCGGGAGTTGATAGGCTTGAAGTCATAAACAGCGCAATGCTTGAAGCATTGCGAAGAGCTGCTGGCAAAACGCACGACAGTGCTGTTTGAATGAATGCTTACGACCCTGCTGGTGCCTACCACCGCACAGTCAGACTGCTCTATCAAATTACAGACTTAATTATAACATAATAACACACAGAAATACGAGCCTTACGTCAATATGGTCGAATCCGGAAACTATCATCTCGAAAACAAAACGTTTATTCTTTCAGTGAAATACCGAACCGTTCCATATTTTATCTAACGGGTGGCATCCATAAGTCTAAATATTCCTGTTACATTGCACAATTAGTTAGCAACGAGCCAGGCGGACCAAACTGTTGCATATACCCTGACTCTGCGTGCAATGAACGCAAGAGAAGTGACACAATTTCACCTGGTTAATATTGCCTGCTAACCTGGATTTATTTTAGCTAAATATGCAGGTTTAAAAATATATACTTCTGTGTATTGATTTTAAGAAAGACATTGATGTTCATGGTTAGGTACACGTTGGAGCAATGCGCACCGCATCGATTTATATGCAACACAGGACACGCTAGATAAACTAGTAATATCATCAACCATGTATAGTTAACTAGTGATTATGATTGATTGATTGTTTTTTTATAAGATAAGTTTAATGCTAGCTAGCAACTTACCTTGGCTTCTTAATGCATTCGCGTAACAGGCCTCCTCACGAGGCAGGGGGTTAGAGTATTGGACTAGTTAACCGTAAGGTTGCAAGAATGAATCCCTGAGCTGACAAGGTAAAAATCTGTCGTTCTGCCCCTGAACAGGCAGTTAACCCACCGTTCCTAGGCCATCATTGAAAATAAGAATGTGTTCTTAACTGACTTGGCCAGTTAAATAAATAAAAAATCGAACAAATCTGCGTACAAAAATACCGATTTCCGATTATGAAAACTTGAAATCGGCCATAATTAATCGGTCGACCTCAACTTTGTAGTCTGTAATGGTTTTCAAGCCTTGCCACATCCAACGAGCGTCAGAGCCGGTGTAGTACGATTCGATCTTAGTCCTGTATTGATGCTTTGCCTGTTTGATGGTACGCCAGCGGGCATAGCGGGATTTCTTATAAGCATCTCAGTTAGAGTCCCACTCCTTGAAAACGGCGGCTCTACCCTCTAGCTCAGTGCGGATGTTGCCTGTAATCCATGGCTTATGGTTGGGGTATATACATACAGTCACTGTGGGGATGACGTCATCAATGCACTTATTGATGGAGCCAGTGATTGATGTGGTGTACTCCTCAATGCCATCGGAAGAACCCCGGGAACATATTCCAGTCTGTGCTAGCAAAACAGTCCTGTAGTTTAGCATCTGATTCATCTGACCACTTTTTTAAATTTATGTAGTCACTGGTGCTTCCTGCTTATTTTTTTTGCTTGTAAGCAGGAGTCAGGAGGATTGAATTATGGTCAGATTTGCCAAATGGAGGGCGAGGGAGAGCTTTGTATGCGTCTCTGTGTGTGGAGTAAAGGTGGTCTAGAGTTTTTTTCCCTCTGGTTGCACATTTAATATGCTGGTAGAAATGAGGTAAAAACGGATTAAAGTTTCCCTGGAGCGCCACCTCTGGATGAGCGTTTTCCTGTTTGCTTATGGCCGTATACAGCTATTTGAGTGTCGTCTTAGTGCCAGCATCGGTTTGTGGTGGTAAATAGACAGCTACAAAGAATATAGATGAAAACTCTCTAGGTAGATAGTTTGGTCTACAGCTTATCATACGATACTCTACCTAAGGCGAGCAAAACCTAGAGACTTCCTTAGATATCGTGCACCAGCTGTTGTTTACAAATATACATAGAACGCCACCCCTTGTTTTACCAGAGGCTGCTGTTCTATCCTGCCAGTACAGTGTAATACCTGCCAGCTGTATGTTATTCATGTTGTTGTTCAGCCACGACTCGGTGAAACATAAGATATTACAGTTTTTAAAGTCGCGTTAATAGGATATACATGCTTTTAGTTCGTCCATTTTATTATCCAGCGATTGTACGTTGGCCAATAGTACCGATGGCACGGACTGATTAGCCACTCGTTGCCGGATCCTCACAAGGCACCTCATTCTCCTTCCGTGAAACCTTTGTCTCTTTCTCCTGCGAATGACGGGGATGAGGGCCTGTTCGGATGACTGGAGAAAATCCTTTAAAGAAGTCTCATTAAAGAAAATTCTTAGTCCAATTCAAGGTGAGTAATCTGATGTTCGGAAGATATTTTCGGTCATAAGAGACGGTAGCATCAAAATGATGTACAAAATAAGTTACAAACAATGCAAAAAAACAAACAAAATAGCACGGTTGGTTAAGAGCCTATAAAACGACAGCCATCCCCCCCAGGGCCATTATGCGAAATATATATAAAAAACTATTGAAATGGATTGATTAAGCCAGAATCTTCTGATTTCACATGACTGGGAATACAGATATGCATCTGTTGGTCAGAGATACTTTTAAAAAAAAAGTAGGGTCGTGGATCAGAAAACCATTCAGTATCTGGTGTGACCACCATTTGCCTCATGCAGCGTGACACATATCCTTCGCATAGAGTTAATCAGGCTGTTGTTTGTGGCCTGCGGAATGTTGTCCCACTCCTCTTCAATCACTGTGCGAAGTTGCTGGATATTGGCGGGAACTGGAACACACTGTCGTACACGTCGATCCAGAGCATCCCAAATATGCTCAATGGGTGACATGTCTGGAGGCCATGGAATTGGGACATTTTCAGCTTCCAGGAATTGTGTACAGATCCTTGTGACATGGGGCCGAGCATTGTCATGCTGAAACCTGAGCTGATGGCGTTGGATGAATGGCACAACAATGGGCCTTAGGATCTCGTCACGATATCTCTGTGCATTCAAATTACCATTGATAAAATGCAATTGTGTTCGTTGACTGTAGCTTATGCCTGCCCATACCATAACCGCACTACCACCATGGGGCACTCTGTTCACAACGTTGACGTACCTGCAGGATGCCAATTGCAAGCTCCCTCAACTTGAGACATCTGTGGCATTTTGTTGTGTGACACAACTGCACATTTTAGAGTGGCCTTTTCTCGTCCCCAGCCCAAGCTGTGCCTGTGTAATGATCATGCTGTATAATCAGCTTCTTGATATGCCACACCTGTCAGGTAAATGGATTATCTTTGCCTATGGAGAAATTATCACTAACAGGGATATAAACTAATTTGTGGACAACATTTGAGAGAAAGATGCTTTTTGTGCATATGGAACATTTCTGGGTTCTTTTATTTCACCTCATGAAACATGGGACCAAGTAGTGTTTTTTTTTTTTCTCAATGTAATAAAACGTATGAAGTTTACAAAAAATATTGGCTATTTGTAAAGTGCTCAATAGTCGCCGGAGCTGCAACTTCAACTGTGATGGTGGGACTGGTTTTGCCGAATGGGATGTTTGAGCCTTGAACAACAGAAAAATATTGGAGTAAAATGACTATAAATATCATTCTATTTAAAATATTTCCAGATGTTATTAGACATTAACAATCAGAGCAACATATAGATAGCAAGGAGTTCCAATATGATCAGAAAACTACAAATAGGTTATATAGATAGCTGAAAATGACAGAGAAGCAATTTCACTCAACAGTCAATAGATGTGACATCATGTCTATGTATTTTTGACTTATGTATTTTGAAATTTCGACTTGCGTATCTCAATATGTTTAGATAGTATCGACATTAAATGAAAAATTGGTGGCGGAAATGGGCTTAAATAGATATTTAACCGTTTTTGGAAAACTTGGTCACGTAAAAACGGATATTCATAACGTCATTCTGTTGACAAACTGTGTATCTGCTCAGTTATTTAACAAACCGTACAACTCTATGAACAAGGCTTACTTTTTTACAAAAACACATCTACTTAAAGTGGCACTCCAAACTTCTTTTCACCTCATTTAACACCTGCTTTACTTGACTAAAGGCACATCTCAATAGGTGGTCCAGATATGTCTTTATGTAGTGGGGCCTTTGCTTTTTTGTTCTCTTTATTGTTCCTCAAGCATGGGGGAAGGCCGACGACGTCGCTGATTCCCATTAGACCAACTCCTTAAATGCCCTACTCCTTGAAGTTTGCGGTTGTGTCTAAAAATAATATTTTGCTAAACTTTTTACCCTTTAGTGCTGTATTTACAGTGCCTTAGGAAAGTTTTCAGACCCCTTGACTTTTTCCACATTTTGTTATTTTACAGCCTTATTTTAAAATGGATACATAAAACAATTTCCTCATCAATCTACACACAATACCCCATAATGACAAAGCAAAAACGTTTTTTTATTTAATTTATTAAAAATAAAAAACAAATATGTATTCAGACCCTCAAAATTGGGCTCAGGTGCATCCTGTTTTCATTGATCATCCTTGAGATGTTTCTACAACTTGATTGGAGTCCACCTGTGGTAAATTCAATTGACACAATATAAGGTCACACAGTTGACAGTGCATGTCAGAGCAAAACCAAGCCATGAGGTCGAAGGAATTGTCCATAGAGCTCAGTGACAGGATTGTGTTGAGGCACAGATCTGGGAAAAGTACCAAAACATTTCTTCAGCATTGAAGGTCCCCAAGAACACATTGCCCTCCATCATTCTTAAATAGAAAAAGTTTGGAACAACCAAGTCTCTTCCTATAGCTGTCCGCCCGACCAAACTGAGGAATCGGGGGAGAAAGGCCTTGATCAAGGAGGTGACCAAGAAACCGATGGTCACTCTGACAGGGCTCCAGAGTTCCTCTGTTGAGATGGGAGAACCTTCCAGAAGGACAACCGTCTCTGCAGCACTCCAGCAATCAGGCCTTTATGGTAGAGTTGTCCAGATGGAAGCCACTCCCCAGTAAAAGGCACATGACAGCCCGCTTGGAGTTTGCCAAAATGCACTAAAGGACTCTCAGACCATGAGAAACAATATTCTCTGGTCTGATGAAACCAAGATTGAACTCTTTGGCCTAATCCTGGTTTTGCTTTGTCATTATGGTGTATTGTTTGTAGATTGAGGGGGGAAAACAATATAATCCATTTTAGAATAAGGCTGTAATGTAACAAAATGTGGAAAAGGTCAAGGGGTCTGAATACTTTCCGAATGCACTGTATACTTGGGATATCGCTTTTCAACACTAAAAGTAAAAACATCGCTGGAGCACATCTTTAAACTTTGCAATTAATAGTTTTTGTTTGAATTTTTTCACTTTGAAATGTATGTTCCGTTACTATGGAATTTCCCTTTGCTTATGTCAACATCGGTGCCGTTGTTGACTTTCATATGGGCTTTGTTGAGCCTTTTGATCTTATTTAACATTTGGGTGGTTTGTTTTGTTATTGACAGGTCACTGGTCTGTTCATCATCTACTGAAGATGGATCCAATGGATAAATATGGGACATATGAAAGCAGTGGTCAACCAGAAGAGCTTTTTGTATGTTAAACCATATTTTATGCATTCTTCAAAGTGAGAAACAATTACATTTTACAATAGCTTAAACAATCGGCTATCCATTAACAAGTTTTATTGGTCAAGTTGAGTTTATTCACCAACCATGGTCTGTTCTAGGATCATTCACTACATTGGAGTGAGGTTAAAGAGGAGGCTGAAGAATGTCCGATTTCAGCTGTCTCGTTAGGAGTTGAAACATCCCAGGTTTGTCCAAAGGAGGACCCTGATGAACAAGATCCCTCATTTGACACAGTTTCAGACATCTATGGAGTTACAGAGCAAGAGCATGGACATAAAGGCATGACATATCTCAAAGTAAAGGTTTGTGTCTACTCAACATTTTGCAAGCCCACTTACAAGCCCAGAGTTGTTGTTAGAATTATGTTTTTTTGTGTCAGGTGCCGCCTTCTCCAGTCGCAGTCAAAGAGGAGTCTGAAGAATGCTCCCATCTGCCAGTAGAGGAAGTTGCCTTAATTACAGTGAAGAAAGAAGAGAATGAAGACTGGTTGAAGTCAGAAGATGAGGATGTTGTAAAAGTGTCAGTGCCTTGGGAACCGTTGGAAACATCATCATGCTCAGATACAGAGGACAGTGAGATGGAAAGTGATAATGTGAAAGTGAGTTCAAGCATGTAATAACGTACTGAGTGAAATACACACTTTGAGATGTTTTGTAGGGTTAGCTTCTTGTAGGGTCAATTTAAAAGTTTCTTCATTCCACAAGTTGTTTTGACTGTTTTGACATCCTACCTATTAAAAGCTGTGTACCCCAATCCACAAACCTAGCTCTTGGGCCAAGTTAGTATTTCCCCAATTCTTGAAGGTAACTGACTTTCTGACTGAACTGAATCCGCTTCTCTGTTTCAAAGGACTGTGAAAACCATGAGAGTGACATTTCACGAGGTTCAATGATTGAAGATTGTAGCAGGATTGATCCAGGGATGACGCCAGATACAGATGTGAAAACTAATGCTGTCGATTTCAGTGAGTACCATTGGTGGGGTGGGTTGCAGTTGTGGCGTAGATATAGCTGCGGGAAGTAGTCTGGGGGTGGGGGTGCTGTGATTGTTTTGCAGTGGGGGGGGGGGGGCGCAGAATTTATTTGGGGCCAATGCTGAAGACATCTATATCAAGGGTTCCCAAAAATGTTCAATCAAGGCCCCCCTTTCAGCATTGGGGAACATCCTTTTACATCAGCCTAAAACCCCAAACATCAAGCAATGCAAATGTAGAAGCACGGTGGCTAGGAAAAACTCCCTAGAAAGGCAAGAACCTAGGAAGATGCCTAGAGAGGAACCAGGCTTGAGGGGTGGTCAGTCCTCTTCTGGGTGTGCCAGGGGGAGATTATAACAGTACATGGCAAAGATGTTCAAATGTTCATAGATGACCAGCAGGATCAAATAATAATAATCACAGTGGTTGTAGAGGGTGCAACAGGTCAGCACCTCAGGAGTAAATGTCAGTTGGTTTTTCATAGCCGAGCATTCAGAGACAGCAGGTGCGGTAGAGAGAGACGAAAACAGCGGGTCCTGGACAAGGTAGCACGTCCGGTGAACAGGTCAGGGTTCCATAGACGCAGGCAGAACAGTTGAAACTGGAGCAGCAGCACGACCAGGTGGACTGGGGACAGCAAGGAGGTATCAGGCCAGGTAGTCCTGAGGAATGGTCCTAGGGCTCAGGTCCACCGGGAGGAGAGGGAGAGAATTCGAGCATACTTAGGATAAGGACACAGGATAAGACAGGAAAAATACTCCAGAAATAACAGACTGACCCTAGAACCCCGACACAAACTATTGCCGCCCCGTCAGATGATACCCCCTTGACCCGACCAACCAGGCAGGATATAACCCCACCCACATTGCCAAAGCACAGCCCCCACACCTCTAGAGTGATATCTTCAAATCACCAACTTACTACCCTGAGACAAGGCTGAGTATAGCCCACGAAGATCTCCCCATGGTACGAACCCGTACACCAGTAAGCCAGTGACTCAGCCCCCATAATAGGGTTAGAGGCAGAGAATCCCAGTGGAGAGAGGGGAACCGGCCAGGCATAGACAGCAAGGGTGGTTTGTCACTCCAGTGCCTTTTCGTTCACCTTCACACCCCTGGGCCAGACTACACTCAATCATAGGACCTACTGAAGAGATGAGCCTTCAATAAAGACCTAAAGGTCGAGGCTGAGACTGCTTCTCTCACATGGATAGGCAGACCATTCCATAAAAATGGAGCTCTATAGGAGAAAGCCCTGCCTCCAGCTGTTTGCTTACAAATTCTAGGGACAATTAGGAGTCCTGTGTCTTGTGACCGTACGGTATGTGTCTTTATGTCCAGCATGACCAAATCGGAAAGATAGGTAGGAGCAAGCCCATGTAATCCTTTGTAGGTTATCAGTAAAACCTTGAAATCAGCCCTAGCCTTAACAGGAATTCAGTGTAGAGAGGCTAGCACTGGAGTAATATGATCACATTTGGTTCAAGTCAAGATTCTAGCAGCCGTGTTTAGCACTAACTGAAATGTATTTAATGCTTTATCCTGGTACCCGGAAAATAGAGCATTACAGTAGTCTAATCTAGAAGTGATAAAAGCATGGATTAACTTTTCTTGTGTCATTTTTGGACAGAAAATTTCAGATTTTTGTAATGTTACGTAGATGGGAAAAAAGCTGTCTTTTGAAATAGTCTTGATATGTTCGTCAAAAGAGAGATCAGGGTCCAGAGTAACGCAGAGGTCCTTCAGTTTTATTTGAGATGACTGTACAACCATCAAGATTAGTTGTCAGATCCAACAGAACATCTCTTTGTTTCTTGGGACCGAGAACTAGCATCTCTGTTTTGTCCGTTTAAACGTAAAAGATTTGCCGCCATCCACTTCCTAATGTCTGAATAACAAGCTTCCAGTGAGGCCAATTTTGGGACTTCACCATTGTTCATCGAAATGTACAGCTGTGTATCATCCGCATAGCAGTGAAAGTTAACATTATGTTTCCGAATGACATCACCAAGAGGTAAAATATATAGTGAAAACAATAGTGGACCTAAAACAGAACCTTGAGGAACACCGAAACGTACAATTGATTTGTCAGAGGACAAACCATCCACAGAGACAAACTGATATATTTCCGCAGAAAAGATCTAAACCAGGCCAGAACTTGTTCGTGTAGAACAATTTGGGTTTCCAATCTCTCCAAAAGAATGTGGTGATCGATGGTGACAATCATAGATTAGAATGACGATCGCAGTGACCGGGCAACAACTCTTACAGTTTCAACTATTGAATCCTGCAAGATAATGTTCTTAATTATTTAAACTACCTTTTTTGCCAAAGCAGAGATGCTGAATAGTTGTTTTGCCTGCACTACAGATGTTATTGGTCCGCTAATACTAGTAAAAGGCCCAGTGCACTACTTTTGTGGGGGGGGGGGGGGTTCTTCTAAAAATAAGATTTCATAGCTCAATAGCTATGGTTCTATTTTTGATGTTTTTTTCTCTTTCCTTTAGGTGAATCTAAAGGGGGGTCCTCCTTCTACCCATGCCCCCATTGTACACTTGGTTTCACCATAGAACGTTTTTTCCATGGGCATCTCAAGAGGGCCCACCCTGAAGAGTACATCGCTCTGCTGAAGTCTGGGGAAATAATAGCAACAAAAAAAAAGTGTTCACAGCTGCCCCCAGCCACTTGCCCGCAATGTGGCAAGAGCTTCTCCAATAAATATGTTATGGAAAAGCATCAGAGGAGTCACACAGGAGAGAAGCCATATCACTGTGCAGACTGTGGGAAGAGCTACGTCTTTGCTGATTCACTCAAAAAACATACAAAAAGATGTGGGAAAGGATTCCGAAGACAAACCCAACTGACCAGCCATGAAACGATCCCCACAGGAGAGAGACCATATAAATGCTCTCAGTGTGGAAAAGGATACCGAACACCAGCCAGTCTAAAAGCACACCAGAAAACCCACCCAGGAGAAAAGCCTTATCAGTGCTCTCAGTGTGACAAATGTTTTGGCTTTTCCAGAGACCTTAAGAGACACAGATGGACTCACACTAGTGAGAGACCATATACATGCTTTGAGTGTGGCAAAGGATTCGTCGAACAAACCCAACTGACTAGCCATGAGCTTATTCACACAGGAGAGAGACCGTATAAATGCTCTCAGTGTGCAAAAGGATACCGAAGACCAGCCCATCTAAAAAGACATAAAATGACCCACACCTAATGATTGCCTCCGGGGTAAGAAATCATTCTACTGGCTGGAAGATTTGATAACTTGGAACTTTGATATGCCTGTAGAGTATATTAACTCTGGAACTTTGATATTCCCGTAGTATATATGTTATGTAAAGTTCAACAATATATAGAAAAAATTGCTACATCGAAAATTATATATATTCAATATTTATGTTTTCAAATATTTATAAATTAACAGGTTTGCTGTGTCTGTCAGCGTACTGTCCAGAACATGGAGGCGCTACCAGGAGACAGGCCAGTACATCAGGAGACGTGGAGTAGGCCGTAAGAGGGCAACAACCCAGCAGCAGGACCGCTACCTCCGCCTTTGTGCAAGGAGGAGCAGGAGGAGCACTGCCAGAGCCCTGCAAAATTACCTCCAGCAGGCCACAAATGTGCATGTGTCTGCTCAAACGGTCAGAAACAGACTCCATGAGGGTGGTATGAGGGCCCGACGTCCACAGGTGGGGGTTGTGCTTACAGCCCAACACCGTGCAGGACGTTTGGCATTTGCCAGAGAACACCAAGTTTGGCAAATTCGCTACTGGTGCCCTGTGCTCTTCACAGATGAAAGCAGGTTCACACTGAGCACATGTGACAGACGTGACAGTCTGGAGACGCCATGGAGAACGTTCTGCTGCCTGCAACATCCTCCAGCATGACCAGTTTGGCGGTGGGTCAGTCATGGTGTGGGGTGGAATTTCTTTGGGGGGGCCGCACAGCCCTCTATGTGCTCGCCAGAGGTAGCCTGACAGCCATTAGGTACCGAGATGAGATCCTCAGACCCCTTGTGAGACCATATGCTGGTGCGGTTGGCCCTGGGTTCCTTCTAATGCAAGACAATGCTAGACCTCATGTGGCTGGAGTGTGTCAGAGGTTCCTGCAAGAGGAAGGCATTGATGCTATGGACTGGCCTGCCCGTTTCCCAGACCTGAATCCAATTGAGCACATCTGGGACATCATGTCTCGCTCCATCCACCAATGCCACGTTGCACCACAGACTGTCCAGGAGTTGGCGGATGCTTTAGTCCAGGTCTGGGAGGAGATCCCTCAGGAGACCATCCGCCACCTCCTCAGGATCATGCCCAGGCGTTGTAGGGAGGTCATACAGGCACGTGGAGGCCACACACACCACTGAGCCTCATTTGGACGTGTTTTAAGGACATTACATCAAAGTTGGATCAGCCTGTAGTGTGGTTTTCCACTTTAATTTTGAGTGTGACTCCAAATCCAGACCTCCATGGGTTGATAAATTTGATTTCCATTGATAATTTTTGTGTGATTTTGTTGTCAGCACATTCAACTATGTAAAGAAAAAAGTATTTAATAAGAATATTTCATTCATTCAGATCTAGGATGTGTTATTTTAGTGTTCCCTTTATTTTTTTGAGCAGTGTATAATTGTACACATAGGGCCTAATATAGACACCCACCAAAAAAAGAATGCAGAAAGTGTTAATTAAAAAAAAAAAATGTAAAAGGCCATTATGCCTGACTTAGATTGGATGCATTCCGATTTTTCTGTAGCCTCTGTGGCCAACGACCCAGGCACACATAATAATGCCATGAATAGCGGTAGCATTAATCTCACCATTTGAATCTCGCCATCGCTCTTTTTATACTGAACAAAAATACAAAAGTTAAATGTAAAGAGTTGGTCCCATGTTTCATGAGCTGAAATAAAAGATTCCAGAAATCATTCATACAATTGTCAATCATAAAATTATTTCTCTCAATTTTTTTGCACACATTTCTTTACATCCCTGTTTGTAAGCGTTTCTCCTTTGCCCAAAATAATCCATCCACCTGACAGGTGTGGCATATCAAGAAGCTGATTAAACGGCATGATCATTACACCGGTGCACCTTGTGCTGGGGACAATAAAAGGTCACTCTAAAGTGTGCAGTTTTGTCTCACAACACAATACCATAGAGGTGTCAAGTTTTGAGGGAGCGTGCAATTGGCATGCTGACTGTAGGAATGTCCACCAGAGCTATTGCCAGAGAATTTGTTTGTTTCTCTACCATAACTGCCTCCAACATCGTTTTAGAGAATTTGGCAGTACATCCAAACAGCCTCACAACCGCAGACCACTCACAACTCATTCTGATTTGCTGGGCCTGGCTCCCCAGTGGGTGGACCTATGCCCTCCCAGGCCCACCCATGACTGTGCCCTTGCCCAGTCATGTGAAATCTATAGATTAGGGCCTAATGAATTTATTTCAATTGACTGATTTCCTTCTATGAACTGTAACTCAGTAAAATCTTTGAAATTGTTGTGTTTATATTTTTGTTCAGTATATAATGAAAAGGTGACCAAAAACCAGATTCCTTTTTTTAAGGGACGGATTTGTATGGAAAGCCAAGTGGAAGGGAACATTATATGTCGTCATCCTCATAATAACCGTGCGTGGTTTAACCGCAACAGAATAGTACCCTTCAACTGAAGCAGCGGGAAAGTAACGAGTGTCCACATCTCTCACAATCATACCATTACTATACTTATAATAGTTTAGGACCATCACCTGACGACCGGTAAAACAGTCTAGCACCCACGTGCTAATCTACGTTACTTTTTCCCCTAGCTCACGCCCGGGAGGCAGCCCATTTCCAAAATGAATGCAATCCCTTTTTACCCTGGGAAACTCCTCCCGCTTGGGCAACCTGTGTCAGATAATCAAATCCATTCAATATCTCATGTGAAGTCTTCCAAAAACACATTTGCACATGAATTCACATGTGAAATTTCACTTGCATGTGACTTCACGTGAAATTGTACAAATGTTAAGTGTTCCAAAAGCACATTTTCACACGTGAAATGCGATGTGTAGTTTCATGGTATCACATGTTGAAATTTTGCATCTCCATGTCACATTTATTTAACATGAGATCATGTTTAGTTTCATATTATCACATTGCTTCACATGTTGGATATGTTATCAAATTAACTTCACATGTGATCACACAAGAACTCACTTGTTCACATGTGGAATGCATTAGTTTTTTCCATAATGGACACCACAAACAAATTCAATTGTTTAGTCCATATGTTGTTTAGTTTTCTATTGTTTAGTTGAGAAGTGCCAATTAATGGAATGTTAAAATAAATTATTATTTCTGCTGCACAAAATGTTAAACATGGCAATGTTGTTCTCATGTTCTCAATACAGGCTTTTAATATTTCATTGCATGTCATGATTGATGAATCTTTTTCAAACTGCTACATTTCACCCCAAACCCTATTACAACTGACCCCTTAAGTGGGGTATATTGTAACATTTCACTCCTTATATCTGAGACAGTCACAACTTGTCTGTTTGATTCAGAGACACAATACCTATACCAATTTGTAGCAGAGCCTTTTTAACAAAGCCTTTTTAATTCTATGTGCTGTGTATTTTGCTAAGATATTCGGATCGCAACACTGTAGTGTAAGGGGCCTCCAGTTTTTAGATAGACTGGCTCTTTAAACTTACCACACCTGGGTCCAGATTCAGTAATAGTGAAATCAAACCTTCTTGATGAGTACCTGATACTTTACAACTTTTATAGCAGTGGTTAAAACATGCTAATTGTGGATATTTGAGTAGATAAAAAAAGGTTTAATATACCTCAACTGTTATGCTATCCAGCCCTGGAATTTTCCCTAAAGCCTAAAGGCTTTAATTGCATTTAATTGCATCAAGACATTTTTCTGTACAGCTGTTCATTTTACACTATTCTTATTCAAAGAATACTTACAATTCAGTTAGTGGTACCGGAGGAGACTGAAAAGAGAACGTATGCTAAAAGTACTTTGCATCCTCTTTCAAAATATCATTTGGTGAATCAAGGATGACTCCATTTGTAACAATCAAATACTTTTTCCTAGCATTTCTATGAATTTTTCTAAATGTTTCATCCAATTCGCTTTATTTTTATAATACATGTACTGTTATTTCTTATTTCCTTTATTAATATGAACTCTTTTTACCTACAGTCGTGGCCAAAAGTTTTGAGAATGACACAAATATTAATTTCCACAAAGTTTGCTGCTTCAGTGTCTTGCAGAATATCAGTCTGTCTCTGATGTTTTTCCTGGAGAAAAGTGGCTTCTTTGCTGCCCTTCTTGACACCAGGCCATCCTCGAAAAGGCTTCACCTCACTGTGTGTGCAGATGCACTCACACCTGCCTGCTGCCATTCCTGAGCAAGCTCTGTACTGGTGGTGCCCCGATTCCACAGCTGAATCAACTTTAGGAAACGGTCCTGGCCCTTGCTGCACTTTCTTGGGCGCCCTGAAGCCTTCTTCACAACAATTGAACCACTCTCCTTGATGTTCTTGATGATCCGATAAATGGTTGATTTAGGTGCAATCTTACTGGCAGCAATATCCTTGCCTGTGAAGCCCTTTTTGTGCAAAGCAATGATGACGGCATGTGTTTCCTTGCAGGTAACCATGGTTGACAGAGGAAGAACAATGATTCCAAGCAACCCTCCTTTTGAAGCTTCCAGTCTGTTATTCAAACTCAATCAGCATAACAGAGTGATCTCCAGCCTTGTCCTCGTCAACAATCACACCTGTGTTAACGAGAGAATCACTGACATGATGTCAGCTGGTCCTTTTGTGGCAGGGCTGAAATGCAGTGGAAATGTTTGTTTTTTAACAACAAAAAAACAATCAGTTGGGGACACGTAAAATGTCTGCCTTCTATGGCGCCACTTTAGGGTATTGTTTCTTTTGCTCCAGAGTCCAATGGCGACGAGGTTTACACCTCTCCAGACGACGCTTGTCATTGCTCATGGTGATCTTAGGCTTGTGTGCGGCTGCTCAGCCATGAAAACCCATTTCATGAAGCTCCCGACGAACAGTTCTTGTGCTGATGTTGCTTCCAGAGGCAGTTTGGAACTCGGTAGTGAATGTTGCAACCGAGGACAGCCGATTTTAACGCTCTATGCGCTTCAGCACTCGCCGGTCCCGTTCTGTGAGCTTGTGTGGCCTACCACTTTGCGGCTGAGCCTTTGTTGCTCCTAGATGTTTCCACTTCACAATAACAGCACTTACAGCTGACTGGGGCAGCCCTAGCAGGGCAGAAATTTTACAAACTGACTGGTTGGAAAGGGGGCATCCTATGATGTTGCCACGTTGAAAGTCACTGAGCTCTTCAGTAAGGCCATTCTACTGTCAATGTTTGTCTATGGAGATTGCATGGCTGTGTGCTTGATTTTACACACTTGTCAGAAACGGGTGTGGCTGAAATAGCCAAATCTCCTAATTTGAAGGGGTGACCACATACTTTTGTATATACAGTGCCTTGCGAAAGTATTCGGCCCCTTTGAACTTTGCGACCTTTTGCCACATTTCAGGCTTCAAACATAAAGATATAAAACTGTATTTTTTTGTGAAGAATCAACAACAAGTGGGACACAATCATGAAGTGGAACGACATTTATTGGATATTTCAAACTTTTTTAACAAATTTAAAAACTGAAAAATTGGGCGTGCAAAATTATTCAGCCCCTTTACTTTCAGTGCAGCAAACTCTCTCCAGAAGTGCAGTGAGGATCTTTGAATGATCCAATGTTGACCTAAATGACTAATGATGATAAATACAATCCACCTGTGTGTAATCAAGTCTCCGTATAAATGCACCTGCACTGTGATAGTCTCAGAGGTCCGTTAAAAGCGCAGAGAGCATCATGAAGAACAAGGAACACACCAGGCAGGTCCGAGATACTGTTGTGAAGAAGTTTAAAGCCGGATTTGGATACAAAAAGATTTCCCAAGCTTTAAACATCCCAAGGAGCACTGTGCAAGCGATAATATTGAAATGGAAGGAGTATCAGACCACTGCAAATCTACCAAGACCTGGCCGTCCCTCTAAACTTTCAGCTCATACAAGGAGAAGACTGATCAGAGATGCAGCCAAGAGGCCCATGATCACTCTGGATGAACTGCAGAGATCTACAGCTGAGGTGGGAGACTCTGTCCATAGGACAACAATCTGTCGTATATTGCACAAATCTGGCCTTTATGGAAGAGTGGCAAGAAGAAAGCCATTTCTTAAAGATATCCATAAAAGGTGTCGTTTACAAAAGGTGTTGTTTACACCAAACATGTGGAAGAAGGTGCTCTGGTCAGATGAAACCACAATTGAACTTTTTGACAACAATGCAAAACGTTATGTTTGGCGTAAAAGCAACACACCATCCCCACTGTCAAACATGGTGGTGGCAGCATCATGGTTTGGGCCTGCTTTTCTTCAGCAGGGACAGGGAAGATGGTTAAAATTGATGGGAAGGTGGATGGAGCCAAATACAGGACCATTCTGGAAGAAAACCTGATGGAGTCTGCAAAAGACCTGAGACTGGGACGGAGATTTGTCTTCCAACAAGACAATGATCCAAAACATAAAGCAAAATCTACAATGGAATGGCTCAAAAATAAACATATCCAGGTGTTAGAATGGCCAAGTCAAAGTCCAGACCTGAATCCAATCGAGAATCTGTGGAAAGAACTGAAAACTGCTGTTCACAAATGCTCTCCATCCAACCTCACTGAGCTCGAGCTGTTTTGCAAGGAGGAATGGGAAAAAATGTCAGTCTCTCGATGTGCAAAACTGATAGAGACATACCCCAAGCGACTTACAGCTGTAATCGCAGAAAAAGGTGGCGTTAATACAAAGTATTAACTTAAGGGGGCTGAATAATTTTGCACGCCCAATTTTTCAGTTTTTGATTTGTTAAAAAAGTTTGAAATATCCAATAAATGTCGTTCCACTTCATGATTGTGTCCCACTTGTTGTTGATTCTTCACAAAAAAATACAGTTTTATATCTTTATGTTTGAAGCCTGAAATGTGGCAAAAGGTCGCAAAGTTCAAGGGGGCCGAATACTTTCGCAAGGCACTGTACACTACCTGTCAAAAGTTTTAGAACACCTCATTCAAGGGTTTTTCTTTATTTTTACTATTTTCTAAATTGTAGAATAATTGTGAAGACATCAAAATTATGAAATAACACATATGGAATCATGTAGTAACCAAAAATGTGTTTATCAAAATATATTTTAGATTTGAGATTCTTCCACCCTTTGCCTTGACAGCTTTGCACACTCTTGCAATTCTCTCAGCCATCTCAATTTGGTTGAGTTTGGGGGATTGTGTAGGCCAGGTCATCTGATGCAGCACTCCATCACTCTCCTTCTTGTTAAAATAGCCCTTACACAGCCTGGAGGTGTTTTGGGTCATTGTCCTGTTGAAAAACAAATGATAGTCCCACTAAGCCCAAAGCAGATGGGATGGCGTATTGCTGCAGAATGCTGTGGTAGCCATGCTGGTTAAGTGTGCCTTGAATTCTAAATAAATCACAGACCGTGTCACCAGCAAAGCACCCCCACACCATAACACCTCCTCCTCCATGTTTCATGGTGGGAAATACACATGTGGGAAATACACAACCCTCCAAATTGTCTTATACTGCCCTATCATCTTGGCGATCTCACTGCAGTGTTACAGGTCAGGGAGTCAAAGGGCTAATCCTTAGGGAGAAATCCTGACCATCCAGCAGACCCAATCTGGTAAAATGTGTTATTGAAGCAAGACAGACAAAGAAAACAAGAGGAATACACATATCACTCGAGGTGGGGAAAACTTCAAATCTTCTGGAGTAACTGTCAACCATTACCAACATCTCTTTTTTCCTTTTACAGGCAGGCATCTGAATAAAATGTATTTGCATATTTATATAAGGGCACCAGGGGGCTGGTAATTTCCCCTTTGGACACATGACTCACATGATCACAGAAATTGATTTATAGAACAGCACATGAATAGAACACTGAAATTATTTATAAGAAAAGCACATGTATAAAATGTCCATGACAGTGTAGAAATATAATAATGTGTTTCATTGCTCATTATCTATGGGTCTATAATGAAGTAAACTGTAATTAATTTGATAAGTTCTGTCTTTCCTTTAGGTGGCTTTTAAGAGGTGACCTTCTACTCCTGCCCCCATTGTGCAATCGGCTTCACCATAGAACGCTTTTTCCTTGGGCACCTGAAGAGGGACCACCCTAAAGATTACATTGAAATGCTGAAGACTGGGAAAATCAAAGCCTATAAAAGAGGGAGTTTACGGGTGACCCCAGCCACATGCCCGCAATGTGGCAAGAGCTTCACCAATAAATATGTTATGCAAACACATCAGAGGACTCATGCAGGGAAGAAATCTCATCACTGTGCAGACTGTGGGAAGAGCTTTGTCTACGCTGATGCACTTAAAAGACAGATGGACTCACACTGGTGAGATACCATATAAATGCTCGAGTGGGGAAAGGATTCAATCAGGACGGAACTTAAAACGTCACCAACTATTCTGTAGAAGTACAAATATGATCTTTAGTGTGTATGTGTCAGAGAATGGCAATAAATACCGTTCTGAATATATAACTAGATGGTAATTGTACATGGAGTACAAATGATGGGACTTGCTTTCACTCTTTAAAATTACTTTTTGTGGTTGGTATTTAAAAAGTTTTACTTTAGTATTTAAAGCAAAGCAGTTTTAAAGTATGTATGGTTTAGAAAAACATTATAGTGTTGATACTGTCTGCAGTAGTAATGGTGGTGACTAGTTATAGTTGAAAAAGTAGGTAGATTAAAAGTTTGAATAGCCTGAACATATTAAAGTCAGTTTGTTGTATCAAGCTTGAACGGTTTAAGAGTTACTGTTGGTGTTGTTTTTAATGCAAATGTATATAGTGATAGATGATTTAGAAAAAAAATAAGAATTTGAAGTTAAGACAGCGTGAACATGTGAAAGTTGGTTTGGTGGCTTCAGCTTGAATGGTTCAAGAAAGAATGTTGCTGAGTTATTTTACGCAAATGTATATAGTTCTAGTTGATACAAGTTCTAAATAATTTGAAGTTAGGATAGCCTGAACATGTCAAAGTTGGTTTGGTGTATGTAGCTGGAATGATTTAAGAGTTACTGTTGGTGGGATATTATGCAAATGTATATAGTTATAATTTATAGCGCAGATCAGAGCTAGACCAGAGCTAGTGCAATGCAGAGCTAGCTAGCTATGCCCAGGACCAGAGCTGAACCAGAGCTAGTGCAGACCAGAGCAGCAGTTGTGGTCACAGTAGTGCTCAGTAGTTTTGTGCACAGTAGTTGTGGTTCAATAGTTGTGGTCAGCAGTTGTGTGGTCAGTAGTTGTGATCAGTAGTTGTGTAGTTCTGGTCTAATTATGGTGGTTAGTATTTATGGTTAATAGTTGTGTGGTTAATAGTTGTGTGTTCAGAAGTTGTGTGGTTGTGGTCAGTAGTTGTGTTGTTGTGGTCACTAGATGTGGTCAGCAGTTGTGTGGTTGTGGTCAGAAGTTGTGTTGTTGTGGTCACTAGATATGGTCAGCAGTTGTGTGGTTGTGGTCAGTAGTTGTGTTGTTGTGGTCACTAGATATGGTCAGCAGTTGTGTGGTTGTGGTCAGTAGTTGTGTTGTTGTGGTCACTAGATATGGTCAGCAGTTGTGTGGTTGTGGTCAGTAGTTGTGTTGTTGTGGTCACTAGATATGGTCAGCAGTTGTGTGGTCAGTAGTTGTGATCAGTAGTTGTGTAGTTCTGGTCTAATTATGGTGGTTAGTATTTATGGTTAATAGTTGTGTGGTAAATAGTTGTGTGTTCAGAAGTTGTGTGGTTGTGGTCAGTAGTTGTGTTGTTGTGGTCACTAGATATGGTCAGCAGTTGTGTGGTTGTGGTCAGAAGTTGTGTGGTCGGTGGTTGTGGTCAATAATTGTGGTCAGTAGTTGTCAGTATATATAGTCAATAGTTATGGCTAGGTGCTTGTGGTCAGTAATTGTGGTGGTCAGTAGTTATGGTGATTTAGATGAGTGGTCAGTAGTTGTGTGGTCTTGGTCCGTAGTTGTGTGGTTGTGGTCACTAGATGTGGTCAGCAGTTCTGTGGTTGTGGTCAGATATTGTGTGGTTGTGGTCAGATGTGGTGTTGTTGTGGTCAGTAGTTGTGTGGTCTGTAGTTATAAGGTCAAAAGTTGTGTGGTTCTGGTCAGAAATTATGTGGTAGTGGGCAGTAGTTGTGTGGTCAAAAGTTGTGGCATTGTGGTCAGTAGTTGAGTGATCAAAGGTCCTCAAATGTGGTCAGTAGTTATGTGGTCAAAAGGTGTGTGCTTGTGGTCAGGAGTTTTGTGCTTGTGGTCAGAAGTTGTGTGGTTGGTCAGAAGTTGTGTGGTTGTGGTTAGGAGTTGTGTGGTTGTGGTCAGTAGGTTTATGGTTGTGGTCAGTAGTTGTGTGGTCAGAAGTTGTGTGGTTGTGGTCAGTAGTTGAGTGGTCAGTAGTTGAGATCAGTTGAGTAGTCAGTAATTGTGATCAGTAGTTGTGGATAGGTGCTTGTGGTCAGTAATTGTGGTGGTCGGTAGTTATGTTGATTTAGATGTGTGATCAGTAGTTGTTTGTTCAGAAGTTATGTGGTTGTGTACAGTAGTTGTGTGTTTGTGGTCAGAATTTGTGTGGTTATGGTCAGTGGTTGTTTGGCATTGTTCCCCAAATGTGGTCAGAAGTTGTGTGGCTGTGGTCAGTAGTTGTGTGGTCAGTAGTTGTGTGGTCAAAAGGTTTGTGCTTGTAGTCAGTTTTGTGCTTGTGGTCCGAAGTTTTGTGGTAAGTAGTTGTGTGGCTGTGGTCACTCGATGTGGTCAGCAGTTGTGTGGTTGTGGTCAGCAGTTGTGTGGTTGTGGTCAGAAGTTGTGTGGTCAGTAGTTATGTTGTCAAAAGTTGTGTGTTTGTCAGTAGTTTTGTAGGTGTGGTTTTGGTTGTGCGATGTGGTTTTGGTCTGTATTTTTGTGCTTGTGGTGAGAGGTTTTGTGGTTGTGGTCAGAAGTTGTGATATGGTCATGGTTGTATGTTTTAATCAATTTTCTAAAACCTGCCTTAGCATGCTCCTATTCACACCATGTTGGCCATGGTGCTGTTGGTGATTGTTGTTTTGGCTGCAGTGAACATCTATCAATCTGGGAATAGTAAGTGCTGTCCTCCTTCAACTTTAGAATGTGTCTTTCTCCTACAAAATAAATGTATCAAATAAATATGTTTTGAACATACTCTTTTTCACGTGTTACCCTGACAAAATCATCACTGTTACAAAGCTACTCCCTCCCTCTCTCTCTCTTCTCTCCTGTCAGATATCAGACCTGTGGAAGGAGAGATGATGGAGCTAGTGATAAATCAAGATCTATATAAAAAAAATACTGTAAGATTGCTTTAATGTCAACCAAAACGAATTGTAGCAATAGCAGTAAGCTAGAGAACAGATTAATAAAATACAAGAAGCATAACACAATTTCTTCTGTTGTGGCTGCAAAATCATGAAAAACCATTCAAATGAATTGTCATCATTTGAGCACATATACAGTAAATAGAAATCACGTGTAATTAGCTAACATTACAGAACAAATCAATTACTGAATTAAAAGTACAGGAAAAAGCAATGTGACTCTAAACATGTTGTACATAAACATACATCTTCAGGTAAGATGTGTATCTTTATAACAGAACTGAAGAGCTATAAACATTTGAATATAATTTCGGTAAGGTGTCTTCCATAGACCTGACATACTGGAGATTATATGGATCACAAGGCAGACTGCATCCCGAGGGTGGTAAAATTATTAAAATGACACACATTGTCATGTTCCATTAATTTTGGACATTTAAATGAGGAATAAATACAAATGCAGAGACATGTTGATTTACCTGTTTCTTGTGTCCCTTAAAGTTCTTTCCTGTTTGTGTCTGCAAAGACATGAATAGTGTGTTCAATTTCACTTAAATAAGTCCATACATACACTATCGTTCAAAAGTTTGGGGTCACTTAGAAATGTCCTTGTTTTTGAAAGATTTTTTTTTTTTTGTCTATTAAAATAACATAAAATTGATCAGAAATACAGTGTAGACATTGTTAATGTTGTAAATGACTACAGTAGCTGGAAACGGAGGCTCTGGATTTTTTTTATGGAGTATCTACATAGGTGTAAATAGGCCCATTATCAGCAACCATCACTCCTGTGTTCCAATGGCACGTTGTGTTAGCTAATCCAAGTTTATCATTTTAAAAGGCTAATTGATCATTAGAAAACCCTTTTGCAATTATGTTAGCACAGCTGAAAACTGTAGTTCTGATAAAGAAGCAATAAAACTGGCCTTCTTTAGACTAGTTTAGTATCTGGAGCATCAGCATTTGTGGGTTCGATTACAGGCTTGAAATGGCCAGAAACAAAGAACTTTCTTCTGAAACTAAATAGAACCCGCAAAACACCAGTCTCAAAGTCAACAGTGAAGAGGCGACTCCGGGATGCTTGCCTTCTAGGCAGAGTTCCTCTGTCCAGTGTCTGTGTTATTTTGCCCATCTTCATCTTTTATTTTTATTGGCCAGTCTGAGATATGGCTCTTTCTTTGCAACTCTGCCTAGAAGGCCAGCATCCCGGAGTCGCCTCTTCACTGTTGAGGTTGAGACTGTCTTCACTTTAACCATGCAGAACCTGCAGACTCAGGACACAGGAGAGAATGTGTGTGTTGTGGACAACAGAGGAACCCCCTGCTACATGGCATCTCTGTCTCTGACTGTCACTGCAGGTAATATAGTACTTATTAGGGGTTCACACCTATTGTTATTCTTAGATTATTTGTTTCCTTGACATGGTCAAATAGTTCAAGAATCAATTAACTTTTTTTCTAATTTGGCACACAGAAACTAGAGGCTATGAGTAACTTGGTCAAAAAGAATGGTACTGGTTGGCTTATAGGTGGCGCTGTTTTAGGCAGTCTCACTTAAACACTCCTACGCGCCGACCCATTTGACCTAGAGACTTGAAACTTTGTATGTAGGTGCCTTTCCTCATGCTGAACAAATTTGGTCCATCAGGATAGATTTTGGAAATGTTGGAAAACCTTTGAAAAGTGTATTCTCATGAACCATATGTCCAAATAATGTTATATGTAGGCCCATGGTACATATCTTAACTTAGTTTAAGAAAAGAAAAGTGATTGGTTAAGAGATGGCTTAGTTATTGATGAATCAGGAAATCCAATTTTGTGTCCATAATTGTTTTTTTAAAGGAAACTATTAACAATTCCCTTTTTTGTCTATGTAATGTAAAATAATCATACAAAATCTTCTTCTCATGGACTAAAAGTCAGAATCACTCCAAATTTGGGGTTAACACAATAGTCACTAAAGAGTTTGAAAAATAACGTTGATGCATATCAGTAGATACATGCTAAAATATGCTAAAAATATATTTTTAAATCTTCATGAACCATAGGGCCAAATTTGGAATGTAGGCCCATGGTACATTCCTTAACTTAGTTTCAGAAAAGGTAAGGGATTGGTCAAAAGATGGCTGAGTTATTGACAAATCAGAAATCTGATTTTATGTGTCAATTTAAACCAGTGTAAATCCACTCCACAGTGGCTTATCAACTTGAACATTTTCATCTCTGTCACAGATGTCCCTAAAATATGAACCACACTGAATTTGGTATTGATCTGTAAAAAAAAACAAGGAAACGATTAAGTAAGTCTTTGCATATGTAACGCTAATCCTCAAGATCATCTACAATCATCTTCTCCTCATGAACCGTACATCAGATTCACTCCAGATTTTGGATTGTTGCTGCATTCAAATATAGCCACACTGTACCAATAGATGCACATTAGTACATATGCTAATGCTAAAAATACTTTAAAATTCTTCTTCTCATCAACCAGAAGTCACATTGACTCCAGATTTGGTATATAGACTCAATGAATTAGTCTCTAATGAATTTGAGAATGATTAGCTGCGCTATTCAAAGACCGACACACTACACCACTAGATGGCACCATATCACACCAGGGCTATAAGAACTGAACCAATGGACATGGGGCCATGAAATTTGATATGCAAATCTTGGTTCCTACATGATAGAGTGCTTGCTTTGTTGTCCAACAAATCTTGTCCTTTCTGTCATCCTGTGAACCCTGTTCATTGCTTCTCGCAGCTATATGTCTAGTTAATCTACAGATGTTAGTTCCTCTTTCAGAATAAGATCTCATTAACACCTCTGTGTGATCCTCAAGAGTACGCTTGCTTTGTGTGTATCGTTTCTGTGTTTCCATACTCCAGGCTTCCGAGGTGTGTCAGTAAGGAGCAACATGGTGTCTGGTAAGAATGGGGACAGCATCACAGCTAAGTGTCTCTATAGCAATATCCTGGAAGAGAGTGAGAAGATGTTGTGTAAGAAC